>NW_004524831.1:944953-946308 GCF_000260255.1 Octodon degus | reverse complement strand
AAAAAAAAAAAAAAAATCCTTATTCAACTAAGTGAAGCCCTTAGAAAATGAGCATTTGTTAACGCCGAAGACAGGGAAGTCATTTTAGAAAAAGGACACATACCCCGTCTCTGGGTCAGATGAGACAAAGAGGACTATGCCCGTCCAGGAGGACCCATGTAAAAGCCATGTCCCGGCTTAGTGTTCTGGGCAGGTCTCCTTTGGGAGGCTAAACCTGAGACATGGTGGAGAGAACCGACTTCTGGGTGACACCAGAAGGAGCTATCTCCAAAAGCAGCACACTTATGGGACCAAAACATGTTTACTGTAAGGGAGAATTCAACCTTTTCTCCTAGGTCTAATTATTTAAGTGTGTGAGAGATAAGTTATGGACTTTAAAGCCTTTATTTTAAAGTGCTAAGTGATCTTGTTCAGGCTTTTAACTATCCCTTATGGTACTTGGGCAAACAGTGGTTACTCTGCCAGCTAGTAAATGCTCTTAGAGCAGCTGCCACTCTTTGAAGCAGAGGACAGATTTCCCCAGCCGTTCTTTGGTGAATCCCCATTGAAGCCTTTGGCTGATGGAATGTTGACCAGAGAAACTGCTGGATTTCTTTCCAGAGATATCTCTGGTTGTGTGGGCCAAAGAAACCAAGAATGCCTGAGGGGAGAAGGCGCCAAACCCGAAGGTTCCTTGGTGGAAACTGGCTCCTGACCACTGAAAGATCTCCACTTACCTATTGTACTTTTTCTCACTTTTTGCTAGTGAACTAAGAATTCTACTTGGGATTTTTGGTAGAACAAGTTAATGAGTCACTCCTTCATAAATCAGGCTGAGGCAGCTTGCGATAGTTTACATTTTGCAGTGGCTATTAGGGCAAGGTGATTTTTACCTGTGCCTTATGTGTTAACTAAGAGTAAGATGCTTGCCAGCTGTATTGTCTTTATCGACATATAAAATGTGATTGCTATATGATAACTATGTTTCCTCTATGAGCTCTGAGGTTAAATCTTGTCTAGTTGCTAAAAATGTTTACCTAGGTGATCGGATGGAACCAGGCACTTTAGAAACTTGATTCAGTGCACGGTGTCAAGTTTCTCAGTTGATTCTTCCATCAATCTCTAGGAGTGATCTTTATAGCCTGAGAATTGCTCCCTTCTAATTGACCTTTTGTGCCATGGTTTGCTTCCTTCTGTACACGTTGCTAACACTGGACTAATTGTAGCTGTTAACACACAAATGGTCAGTAAGAGTAAGTGAAGGGTTTGTGAGATGTTTTCAGGAGATAAGAGTCCGCATCAGTTTGAGGGTGGATAGGCTGGTGGGATCTTGTCTCCCTTCTCTCCAACATGAGCATCCACCTGCTCTGGAGAGG
>NW_004524831.1:943241-943704 GCF_000260255.1 Octodon degus | reverse complement strand
GCTTTTACTCCTGATAGCTCACTTGATGTGTTAGTAAAGGTTGCCTGCTCAGTATTTTATAACTGGGATGAGGAGGAGGCCAAAGAGAGAAAACAAAGAGACTGGGAAAAGGTAGTTGCCTTTGTTGCAGCTTTAAAGGAAGCAGACCCTAAGCCTGATTCTCAGGGCTCCAAGAATAACTCAGAGATTATACATACCTGTTACTGGTGTCATAATCCAGGCCACATAAAGAAAAGCTGCCTTAGGAGGCCCCTTGGGCAATGTCCTAAATGCAGGCGTGACCACTGAGGGTCAGCCTTCCCTCTGAAGCAAAGGCCCCAGAGTTCAGACCCATCCCTCCAGTTGGTCCAGCAGGACTGAAGGGCCCTGGGGCACTCGCTGCCCTCTCCCTCTGGCCAGACTGTCATCTCCACAGAGGAGCCCCGGGTAATCATGACTATAGAGGGGAGAAAAACCAGCTTAT
>NW_004524831.1:928122-933226 GCF_000260255.1 Octodon degus | reverse complement strand
ATAATCCTTTTTATATACTTTATATTTAAAATTTGTTTTAGTCATTTTGAAAAGACTGTTGCTGCTCTGCTTACTTGTGTGCTTTACATTCTAAGTCTCAGAAAATGTATTAAGAACATCATGATCTGATCTGAGCGTCCTTGGGGTCTGGGCGAGCAGAAGACCACAGAGCCCTGGTCCTGCCTTCCTGAGCTGCGCGCGCCATCAGCTGCCTGTGGCCTGACCCCAGCAGCGCGTCCGTGTGCGCACAGCAGGGCTTGGCGTGTGTGTGGAGGGTTTACTCTTGGGGAAGGAGTCCAGGGCCAGGCCGCCCTGTAGACCTTCAATATTGCGCGTCTGTTTGTGACAGCTCGGTACAAGGAGTGCCGAGGACAGCTCCGTGGAGGCAGCGGACTGTTCTCAGAATTATAGTCTTATCGTTTCACTTTTTTTTAAAATTTTATTTATGTGTGTGTGTGTGTGTGTGTGTGTGTGGCCAGCTCAGCCCACCAGGGGGCGGGGCCGGCTGGCATGTGGCGCGGTCCCTGTGCTCTGCAAAGCTTGCTCTAAGTAGGTGCTTTAGACCTCTGAGCTATCTCACCAGCCCTATCGTGGTACATTCTTTTTTTTTTTTTTTTTTTTGGCGGAACGGGGGATTGAACTCAGACTCTTGTGCTTGCCAGGCAAGTGCTTATTCTACTGAGCCATCTCCCCGGCCCCTATCGTTTCACGTTTTAAGAATGTACGTGAAGTTGATCTTTTGTTATTTTTGGTCTTATTTGTTCCAAAGATAATACTGCCATTCTGCATTCCCTCTCACAAAAGAAGGAAAAACAAAAATACTCAAAGCCAGCAGAGCCGCTGTCAGATACGTAGACGTCAATGTATAGTCACGAGGAGAAACTAAAAATGCGTTGTTTGCTAATTCAGTCTTTTTCTATGTAATATTTCCAAGGCAGACTTTACTACATTCCTAAAATTCAATTTGATATACCCGGAGTAATAATGTTTGCTTTGCTTACTGTGGGGGAAAATTAAATAATTGTATTAAAACAAAACAAAAACAACTACAACAACAAAAAAAAAAAAAACCCTGAATGTTGTGTGTACATTCCTGATCCTTCTGCAAATATCGCAGTAGCTGTTCAAGATATTAAAAAACAGATCAATGATATGTCCGACTTTTAAGCCCCTTGGACCTTATCTTTATCATCCTTATGGGAAGCCATTACTAACTCTTCCTGGTGGAAACCTTTGTTGACTATATTCATAATCATCCTGATGATACTATTATTGGGCCCATGCATACTTAATTGTTTCTTTGGTTTTGTTTCCTCTAGACTCAAAGCTATACGTCCACCCAAGAGAAAAATGCCTGTTATCTATTGAGGGCCTTTAGATAGAGCCTCTGAAGAGTACATCTGACTGCCGATCAACAACTATGACCCCTTTCAGCGTGAAGAAGCCAGAGTGGTCATCGCCCATGGTCCCCTCATGGCAGTTCGGGTTACTTCTTCAGAGGGGGGAATGTTGCAGGCAGCCTGAGTTAGATAGAAATATTGTAGGTAGTTAGACAGGGACAGGCCCTCAAAGGGGATGACAAAGACCAGACAGCTTACTGGGGAGATGCTCCTGGTGTGAGCCAGACCTAAAGATCAAACAAATACTGACCTCCCTAAAGTTGGCATCCAGGATTGTTCATTAGTCAGGAAGAATCACTGACTGAAGGCCATCAGATAAGGTTGCCCGCTTGCTATGTGACTCGCTACCCCATTTGGTCCTAGGCCTAATAAATTTTACCTGAGCAATGGTGCTTGTAATCCCATTGGTTGACCATAGTTTTGTCCCACCCTGTATCTGCCTAAGCGGGACCCCTTTGTCTCTACCTTAGCCCCGCATGGTTTTGTCCTATAAAAATAACCTGAAGGAGACAGCTTCCTGGGCAAAACGCTTGGGACCCTCTTCTGTCTCTCTCTGACAGAAGCTTTCCTTTCCAATAAAGTTTTACCTTCAGCCTCTGTTTGTTCCTAAAATTCATTCTTCGGTTTTAGAGAACACGAACTCATTCAGGCCAGGTTGGGAATTTCACATCCCTATATCACTAGCAGACAGGGTGTCTGCGCAGGGTGTTTGACTCTTCTTTCTTTCTTTCTTTCTTTCTTTCTTTCTTTCTTTCTTTTTCTTTCTTTCTTTCTTTTCTTTTTTCTTTTCTTTTTTTTTTTTTTTGAGTACAAGACAGGTGTGGAAGAACAGGAAGAAGTTCTTATTGGGAGAACAGATATATGATTGTTAGACACATACCTAGTGTGACGAAAGAAGCTACAGCAGGACCTATACTGAACATCCTCAGCTTAAGCCGAAGCTGACAGGGGAAGTGGGTGAGAAACCAAGAGCAGCCATCATGGCGATCAGTCAGTCATCATCTGGATCTGGTCGGTGACCAGGCAGAGCCAGTCTCCCTGCAGAGTGTACAAGTCATAATGCGAGGCTTATGGGGGAAGGGTAAGTGGGATTTTATTGTCCCAAGGGATAAGGGAAGAGAGCAGAACTGAGAATCAGTGGGTTGCAGAGAGAAGGGATGTTTAGTGGAGAGGGGTTAAGTGTCAGAAAACCCCTCAGAACCCACATGAGTCCCCTCCTGGTTCTCCTCTCGGCCCAAGAAGTCTATATTTATAATCCCAAAAATACATTATTGGAATCCCACCAAGTTAATTTCAGTCTACCACTCCCAGTGCAACCCATGGCAAGAACAAAGACACTAAGGCATACTTAAAATTATTGGAGAGCCAAGGGTCTTTAAGTCCAACCATGAAGATGGCTTTCTGGAACCAACAGAGCAACCAGTGCTGCACCTGGGTTTTATTCAGCCAAGAAGGGGGAGTGGCTTGAGGAAGCGAATTGTGGGAATTAGGTGAGTACGGTGAGCTGGGCCAGGTAGGTGACCTATATTGACCTCTGCCATATGCAGAGAGGATATTCAGAGAACATAATTTGCATTATTCTATTGAGATAGTATCTAATGTTTCAGGGGTCTGGTGCTTGGGCTCTGATGTGTAATCTTTCAAACCCATGAAACCTATCTCTATCTCAAGGCTCTGCTGTAGGCAGCTGAATTAGGTAGACATATTATAGGCAGTTAGACAGGGTCAGGCCCTCAAGGACAAGATAGAAAACAAAGTGACTTTGCAACTTGGAAGAGACAGACACTCCTATATGGACCACATCTCAAGACCAAGACAGAAGAGGAAACACAGCTACATACTTCCCTAGGGTTGGGCATCAGAGATTGATATTCTAAATAGGTATCAGTCATCTTGAAAGAGCCCAAATGTGTCACTAACCCAACCCCCAACAGGAAGAGACCCTGTCCTGTATTCATGCCCCACTTGTTATGTGACTCACTTCCCCATTTAGTGCTGGATTTAATCAATTTTACCTGAGCTATGGTGCTTGTATTCTCATTGGCTGACCATAGTTTTGTCTCATCTCATGCCCACCTGAGTGAGTTCCCATGTTCTCCACCACCTTAGACCTGCCTCACTACATGGTTTTACACAATAAAAGTCCCTGGAAGAGACAGCTTCCTGGGGAGAACCTGCCCAGCCCCCTGACCTCCTGTCCCTTTCCTGGACAGGAGCTTTCTTTTCCTCAGTAAATATATTCTGCTTATAACCTCAGTTTGTTCCTAAAATTCATTCTTCGGTTTTAGAGAACATGAACTCATGTTCATGTTGCTGTAATGGGTCAACTCATGTTTTAGATTATAAATGTAAATCTTGTGCTTTCTGTTGTAAATGTATACTCACCACTGTTCTAAGTTGTTTAGTAAATAGTGGCTGTTACTTGCTGTTTGCTAGATAAAATTCCTACCTAACCAATCCCTGTAAACAAAGTTAGCTTACAGAGATGGCTTCACAAGGAAACTAAATGGGATTTAACTTCTTGTAATCTTGGGCTATGCAAGGTTTCCTGTAGGTACTCAGGTGCATGATAACTAGAAACTAAAAGCCCCAGGAAATTTAGTTTGAGTAGTGGTCACAATGACCCTGAAAGCATTGTTTTGTGTCAATGAATTTGTTTATCAAACAAATGTGGTTTCATGTTTTAAAAGCCCCCTGCTTCCTGGGCTAGCTGCCTTTCTGTCCTCTTCTGCGTTAGAGCTGAGTGAGAGTTGATTGGGAATCCTGAGCTCAATAATAAATGGCTTTCCAAATTCCAATCTGGCTGATCTGGTTCCTATTCTGAGTGACCCATAACAGTTCCAGGTACCTTTTAGGTTGGGAGATCAGATTTTCTTCCCTGTGTCATTTGGAGGTTCCCTGTATCTGCTCACTACCAGCCGACAGTGTGGAGCACTGGCTCTTTGTCCTGTCTCCACCTGGCTCATACTAAAGAGCAGCAGGTGTGGGTGATGAGGGAAACATGCATTACATCTTCAAAAACTGCCACCAGCACCTCAGCCAGACCAATATATATGGCTTAATGCCAATTAAAGGATAAAGAAAAGCCCTAGCCAGCTCTGTACATATCAATATAAGGAGCTTTCGGCTTTCGGCTAGGAGGAGGCTAAGGTGCAACTTTCTTCAGTTGTCCCGAATCCGGGTTCATCCGACACCAGCCACCTCCAGCATGCCGCCCAAGTTCGACCCCAACGAGATTAAAGTTGTGTACCTGAGGTGCACCGGTGGTGAAGTTGGAGCCACGTCTGCCCTGGCCCCCAAGATCGGTCCCTTGGGTCTGTCTCCAAAAAAAGTGGGGGATGACATTGCCAAGGCAACTGGTGACTGGAAGGGCCTGTGGATCACGGTGAAACCGAGCATTCAGAACAGACAGGCTCAGATTGAGGTGGTGCCTTCTGCCTCTGCCCTGATCATCAAAGCCCTCGAGGAGCCGCGAAGAGACAGAAAGCAACAGAAAAACATTAAACACAGTGGAAATAGCACTTTTGATGAGATTGTCAACAGATGCGGCACCGGTCTTTAGCCAGAGAACTTTCTGGAACCATTAAGGCGATCCTGGGGACCTCCCAGTCTGTGGGCTGCAACGTGGACAGCCTGCACCCTCATGACATCATAGATGACATCAACAACGGCATTGTCGAGTGTCCAGCTAGCTAAGAAGCAAA
>NW_004524831.1:917990-928022 GCF_000260255.1 Octodon degus | reverse complement strand
TATATATATGGAAATGTTATGGGTTGCTCAGAATAGGAACCAGATCAGCCAGATTGGAATTTGGAAAGCCATTCATTACTGAGCTTAGGGCACCCGATCAGCTCTCATGCAGGAGAGGACCAAAAGGCAGCTAGCCCAGGAAGGGGTGGGGGTGTTTAAAACATGAAACCACATTCTGTTTGGTAAACAAATTCATTGTCTGACACAAAATAATGCTTTCAGGATATTTGTGACCAATAGTCAAACTAAATTTCCTGGGGCTTTGTGTTAGTTTCTGGTTATCTTGCACCTGTGTACCTGCAGGCAACCTTGCATAGCCCGAGGTTACACATTAAAGCACATTTAGTTTCCTTATGAAGTCATCTCTGTAAGCTAACCTTGTTAATAGGTCTTGGTGAGGGTTACAGAAATTGGTGAGGGTTAAAAAAAAAAAGAAAGAAATTGGTGAGGGTTATAGGAATTTTATCTAGCAAACAGTAAGAAACAGCCACTAGCTACTAAACAACTTAGAAGAACAGTGATGAGTATACATTTTTACACAAGAGAAAAGACAAGATTTACATTTATAGTCTAAAATGTGAGTTGATCCATTATAGAAATAGGATCAGGCTCAGCCAAAATGGAGACAATTGCTTTTCCTTCAAGGAAGGCTGCTCAGGGGGTCCTCCACAAGAGCCACAAATGGTGGCTTTGGGAAATTGAAAGCAACTGCCTGCACAACAGGCATGGCAGGGGAAGCTTAGAGGTGCAGGGTGTTAGAAGCCCAGAATGAGGGGGGCCGGGGAGATGGCTCAGTGGAATAAGTGCTTCCCTGGCAAGCGCAAGGCCCTGAGTTCAATCCCCAGTTCTGAAAAAAAAAAAAAAAAAAAGAAGAAGAAGCCCAGAATGGGAAAACCAGGTGACCAGACCTGAAGCACTCAGCTAGCTGGGAGCTGAAGCTGCCTGGACATAGATCCTCTTGGAGGCAGAGTTAGAGAGAAAAATAAAGAGGAAGAGAGATATGAGGGGGGCTTACCCAATCTGAAATGTCCAGCAATATTTGGCATGGCAGAAGCGGCAGGAGCTGCACGGACTGTGGTCTGAGAATGTGGCCAGGTGGATTTCCTTGGGGTAGAGGTTCAAGAGAGCTTAAACACCTCCTAGGAGGGTTTGTTTTCCTTCCTGGGTCTTGGTATAAAATTGTAGCATAATTTTCTCCCTTCTTGGGCTTTGGCATAAAAATCTAAGCTATAACCCTCAGAGACCACCAGGCTTGGAGAAATGCAATATGGTGCAGAATGTACTATGCCTGGGTTCTGACAGAGAATGCAGGAAGAGCTTCTTTGTTCTGCCTAGAGCAAAGAAGTGTGTGTGTGTGTGTGTGTGTGTGTGTGTGTGTGTGTGTGTATCTCTCTCTCTCTCTCTCTCTCTCTCTCTTTTTTTTTTTTTTTTTTTTGGTGGAACCGGGGATTGAACTCAGACCCTTACGCTTGCTAGGGAAGCTCTATGTGTGTCTCTTTTACTGGAATTGAGAGAAGGCAGGGGACATCAGGAAGGAAAATTCCAGTGAAAATAATGGTTAAAGTTTTCTGGCAATCTGGCATCTATCTCACTGAGCTGAGTCCTTTGAAGTATTAGGTGTAAATACTTGGGCATCTCCAAGGTCTGTAAAGTTGCTGTCCTACCTTTTCTCTTTTCCTGGGTCTTTCACCTGTGACAGTCTCAGTACTGAGCTTTGTTCCCTGCACAGAGCAGTGCTCCTGCTGGCCAGCGGGCTGGGGCTGGGAGAGTCAGCCCAGGTTGGAGATGTACAGCTTTCATACCAGGAAAGTGTTTATCTTTAATATTCAAATATTTTCTGGAAAAAGTCTGAAGTTTCTCTAAGGCAGTTGGAATACTTGCTTTTATCTTTACTCTTTTACAGAATATTACCATCATGTGACTCCCATGTCTTTACACAAAACTTCTTAGGGGCCTTATATTCATCTTTGTGCATGAAAACAAGTAGACGAAAAGACAATGTGAAAATATTGGCAATGACAGTGACTGCCTCACTTCCAACAGCAAGTCTTGCTTCTAATCCATTTTCCCTAGGCTTCCACGGACTCACGATGCTTTCTCACACCCAGGGATTGATTCTTTCATAGAATATTGACACTGGATCCTTCTGAACACATTTGTGACCCACTTTCTGGAAGAATCCACTGAGTATATTAAGAAAACTGCTAAAAGCTAGGATTAAAGCCTTTCAGGGCCAGCATTCTTCACAGCAGATAAGATTGCCATCATGGGAGGAGACTGAACCACAGTTTGTTTTGTTAGAGTTCTTCCTGTGAGCCCCAGCCAAGCTGGAAGTTTGCTTCTCCCATAAAATTTAGCCCTCAGGCACTCAATGGATCAGGAACTATTCAGCGCTGAGAGAACTGTCAGTCTGAACTACCCAATCAGGTGGGCTGAGAGAGGAGGGCACTTCCTGTGTCATGGCGCCAAACAGTGCATCCTGACTTCTTTGCTGAGAGCCCCTTCCTAACTAGAGCGCACGTTGAGCGCTTCTGCTGGCGGCAACCTGCATTCGTAGGATTCTGGAAGATTTTCACGCCACACAATGGTGACGTTTCGGGATGGGTCTGGGTGTGGTTGGATTCGCTTGTGTTTTGGAAGGAAGGGGCCAGAATGAGCTATGGCAGTGAATAGGCTCTGCTTCGCGCCAGGATCAGAGGTCTTCCTAATCTTTGGTGCGGCATCATCTGTCCCTTTTTCGCTTTGCTCAGGCACTGGTAGTTCTGAGTCCCCAGCATCCTAACCCCACTGTGACTCTGCCAGCGCTGAAAGCTTTGTTGGGTGGCTCCAGATGCACCTCTGTCTCCACCATTCTCGAGAGATCTGGGGCTCTGGGGAGACTGGGCTCCGTGCTCAGCAATGAAAAACAATGATCTCTTAAATTATATGCGCGAGACTTGTGTTCACATTGGTGTTACTGCGTGCACAGTCCTGATAATCTCATTACAGTGAGAAACGAGACTGTGAACTGAAAGGGGGCTAGGAGGAGAGATTTTACTGAAAATAACATTAAGAAGAACCTGCTTTCCAGGAAGCATCCCGGTGGAGCGGCCAGGTGGCCGCCTTGTCATCCAGAGGTAATCATAGATCACGAGAGCACAGTAATTGTTGGTTTGTGTGCACCTGTCAAAGATTCTGGATTTAAGACATCCAGTTGTAACTTCAGATCTCTAACAGATTTCTTCACCATGTACAGATTAACGGAGACAGTGCTTCTAGAGGAAAAAAAATGGTTATTTAATGTTTTAAGTTACTGGAAATTCAACGAACTTAATAGAGTGTAAGGACAGCTCCTTTTAGTAAGGAGGTGTTTGCATTACTTGGGCACAAAGTTTGCTCTTGGTTCTAGGTAATTGTATTCCTATTTTAATCCTTACAAAAATGTCTAATTTCCCAACAATTTGAGGCACTTCTCTAGCGAGACATTTCATGTGTATGCTTATAAAAATAAATTATGCTTCACTTATAGACTATTTTTTTTTTTTTTTTTTTTTTTTTTGTACCAGGGATCAAACTCAAGACCTTGCATTTGCCAGGCAAGCACTTACTCAACTGTTAGCATTTTTTTTCTTCTGATAACAATCCAGGTACTTTTTTTTTTTTCTTTTGGCGGAACTGGGGATTGAACTCGCGCCCTTACGCTTGCCAGGGAAGTGCTTATTCCACTGAGCCATCTCCCAGGCCCCCCAGCACTTACTCAACTGAGCTATCTCCCTGGCCCCACTTATAGACTATTTAAATGAAGCTTTCTATAGATTTTAGAATGCTGAGAAAGATGGAGGGCATGTTAATGTATTAATAAGAAGGATTTTTTTTTTCCTCCAAAAGCCTTCAGGGCAGGTTTGGCTGGCTTGAGTTGTGGGGATCGAACCACAACAACCTGAGGCTGACTGCTTTGTTGAAGTAGCCACTTAAAGAACTGAGCTAAGGGGCAGGCCCCCAATGCATTAATAAGAGAGGGGAATTTTCTTCTCTTAAAGGCAAATTCCTAGAAGGGGTACTTGTTAAGCCCACATGGTGAGATGCATTGGTCTGTGGCATCCACACGAACTCGTAGGCGTTATACTTGTATGCTATTTAAGGGAAAAAAGGGGTTTCATAGCTCAAATAACTAGTCTGTGGATGGTTTCTAGACATCATTTTAAAAACTGAAACAGTGATTTAGATGGACATTAGGAAAGTGTGTACTGAGCCTGTGGTGGTGGTGCGCGTCTATAACCCTTGCACTCAGGAAGCTGAGGCAGGATGGTTTTTGTGAGTTCAAGGTCAGTGTGTGCTTCACAGTGAGTTCGAGCCCAGCCTGCTACTTGTTTGAGGTCCTGTCTATAGCAAAAATGAAGCAAGTATTGAATAGAAGTAAATTCCTATAGTTAAGGTCTGCAGACATATTAATGAATATAATAAAAGGGCATTTTGTATAGACAGGAGGAAAAGGAGTAAAAAGGAAAAGGGACAGCAAGGAACTGGGGAGAAGGATGCAAGTCAGCAATAAATTCCTGACTTCAGGTTTCTCATAGTGTGATGATAAATGAAGGATTGTCTGCTGGCTTGGTCTGGGATTGAGTCATAGATCACAGACTTAAAGAATGGAGGGGGCTTTAGGAATGCATAAACACATTTCTTCAATGACTATCTGCTCATCTAATCATTGTGAGACAAATTAGGAAACTGTCTTGTAGAAAGGGTAGGCAACAACTTCGAAGAAAAATGGGAAGGGAATTCTCTAGGATCCGAAAGATTCCAAAGTGTTTTCTTTGTTGTTGTTTGTTTGTTGTGGGTTGTTTTGTCTTTGTGTGACAGAGGGTCTCACTATGCAGTTCAAGCTGGCCTTGAGGTCACTTTGTCTCACAGGCTGGTCCTGAACTCACAATGATCCTCTTGCCTGAGCCTCCTGAGTGTTGGGATTACAGGCATGCACTGCCACGACTGACTTTACGAAGTGTTTTTGACATTTGCTATTATACAGAGAATGAACTCAGGACATTTGCCCTAAGCTTCACCCACTCAGAATTTTACTGATTTTATTTATTATTATTTTTTAATTTTAAGTTGCCTTAGCCATGGAAAACTTTTTTTTGGTTTGTTTTTGTTTTAAGATTTATGTATTTATTTGGTACACGGTCTTACTATGCAACTCGCATGTGTAGTGATGCCCCCGTCTCAGCCTCTGCAGCACTGGGATCCCAGGCAGGTGCCACCATACCTGGTTTCAGTTGCCAGCTCAGCTCGAGGCCTGCACTGTGGTACTGGGGATTGAACCCGGTTTCTTGAACTTGCCAGACAGGCGCTTAGACCACCAAGCTATCTCTCCATTCCCATGGAAAGCTTCTGATACTTTTTTTTTTTTTCCTTGCTTATTGGGATGACAAACCTGTGCCACTTTTTTTTTTTTTTTTTTTTTTTTTTTTCAGAACTGGGGGTTGAACTCAGGTCCTTGCACTTGCCAGGGAAGCGCTTATTCTACTGAGCCATCTCCCCCGCCCCTACCTGTGCCACTTCGCTAGTATAAGATTGGGGTCTTGGACTCACCATGATTTCCTAAGATTTCAGTGCTTTGGTAAAGTAATTATCACTGAGGCATTGTGGTGCACCCCTAAGGACATGGACCTGAGGACTTAAACAGGAGCATTTAGTCACCAGACATGGCCTGCATAACTGAACCAGAACCCATCTCAATATTAAATAAATATAGCTTGAATTATGTTCATGGGGCCCTGAGTTAAGTCCATAGTGATAAAAAGAAATTATTTAGTGCAAATCTTTTGATTTTTCAATTTTCCTCATTTTTCACACTAGAGGTACGTGCTGCAATATCTGCTTGTATGGGGGTAATGGTGATGAGCCACTGCCCTGTCAGAATCAGGACACACAGGTGGGCAACCAGTGATTCCTTTTTTTTTTTTTTTTTTCAGAACCGGGGATTGAACTCAGGGCCTTGTGCTTGCCAGGCAAGCACTTATTCTACTGAGCCATCTCCCCGGGCCCCCAACCAGTGATTCTGAAGTATGTTATATTCAATAAAGTACATGAAATATCTAGCATTTTTATTTTGAATTTTGCTTTGTGTTGAATAAGTTTCCCCAAATACAGAAAAGGATTGGTGTGCTGAGCGAGCTTAGAAGATCCAAGGCTTATCAATGATGTTTGCTTGATCAGGAGTATTCTGTATGTTTTTCAGTAAATGTTATTTTCGATTTCTTTTGGGTTGATGAAGATATTTTCCCTTTTGAACTCGTAGCATCTGAAGACTCATTTTCTTCAGCTCTTCATACGGTCCTGTGTAGAATGTGACACTTACCAGATTGTTTCCTGTTTTAGTTTTTATATTTATTTAATGGTAGGTACTCACTATGCAGCTTTGGCTAGATTGAACTCACTGTGTAGCCCAGGCTGGCAACACAGTCAGTTGATGTTCCTGCCTCTGTCTTCAAGCGCAGGTGCTGTAAGCGCATGCCCCCCGCCCTGTGCATTTCCTGCTTTGAGTGCTGTACTAACCAGAATCCCCAAAGTAACCAAATCATATGACAGTATAATATGGAAAGGGGAATACTACTTTGGAGGTTTTTTTTTTGTTGTTTGTTTGGTTTTGGCTTTTTTTTTTTGGTATGTGTGTGTGTGTACATGTAACATTTATGCAGAGGGTCTCTATTCGGGTACACTGTTTGGATAACGTCACCAATGCGAGAAACATAGGATGGAAATTTCAGATTTACAGGTATTGAGCAGAGTCCTTGTAACAGGAGACGCTAACCCTGAAGAAGGTCGAAGAGAAAACACTTCCATTCCTTGTTTTCATTTTTCTGATTACAGAAAGCCTTCTAACTGTGTGTGTGTGTAGTTTTTTTTTTTTTTTTTTCTGGCAGAACCGGGGATTGAACTCAGGCCCTTGCGCTTGCCAGGGAAGCGCTTATTCCACTGAGCCATCTCCCCGGCCCCCTTCTGTTTTAACCTTGAATCATCCTCTTCCATTCTACACTGACTGAAACCCCACACTTCCTTTTCTGTGATCTCAGTGGGCTGAAGGGAGACATATCCAGAACCATCACTTCCAGAACTCCGTCCTTTAGAATGATTAATATCTGTCTGGGGAAAGAGAAGAACTTGAATCTTTTATCTATGTTCCATAAATAACAAGAAATTGCAATCTTTGAAATCCCTTTAAGAGGGGCCGGGGAGATGGCTCAGTGGAATAAGCGCTTCCCTGGCAAGCGTGAGGGCCTGAGTTCAATCCCCAGTTCTGCCCGGGAAAGATTCCAGTGGAGGCGCTGCGGGCAGGAAGAGGGCTGCGCTGGCGGGGATCTGCAGAACCCTGCGAAGTCCGAGCCGGGTGGACAGAGGCCGGGAGGGGGCAGTGCCTCCCGCGCGGAAGCCAGCGACAGCGGCGGGGGCAGAATTGCGGGCTGGCTGTCCCCGCTGGTCTTGTGCGTGGAGAAGGCGGCCGGGTGGGAGCTGGCGCACGGAGGCGTGGAAAAGCCAATCGAAGTGTGGACTGCCCCAGAAGTTTAACGCAGCCTTAATTTCGCTGCCAGTCTGCGGGCCTGTATTTTGTTTCCTTCCTCTCAGGTTTGTGTTTGGGGTATTTTGTTTGGCACGTGCGTAAAAATTGTCTTGTTTTCGACGAAGTCTCTGTAGTCCAAACTGGCCTGGAACTCTGATCTGTTCGCCTCAGCCGATGAGGATTACAGGTGGGCCCCACCACACACAGACGTTTGATTTTTGTGAATAATGAATAAGGTTACCTTGGGAAGGGCAGTAGTTGCTGGCAATTTCTTGGTCCTAAAAGAAGTTAAAAGACCAATAGAAATTGGTGATGTTACTTTTTTACATACTGGCAAAAATCAAGGGAAACCCATTTGCAACATTTTAAGGTTTTGTTGTAATGTCTCATAGATGTTGTCTGTAATCAATATAAAGAAATAATTTAAGTACCAAGTCCTTAGGATACCAAAAAGCAGTGATTTAGCAAATGTGAAATTGCTGAACCATAGAACTAATCTTTTTTTTTTTTTTTTTCAAAACTGGGTATTGAACTCAGGCCCTTGCGTTTGCCAGGGAAGCGCTTATTCCACTGAGCCATCTCCCCAACCCATATAGAACTAATCTTATAGTTTACAGTGCTTCAATCTTTTAGAGGTACTGACTCAGAGAGCTGAAACTTAACATTGGTCACTTTTCAAATAAATCATCAGAAAAACTAAAAAAAAAAAAAAGAAAGAAAGAAAAAAAGAAATCCCTTTAACCCATGTCTTGGGTTCTTCACGCTCTGATGACTGACCTTCCTCGATGCTACTGTAGGGAAGCCCGAGGGATTGGTCTACTGTTGAAGGCACAGTTGAGGTGAAGCACAGACCTTCACTTCAGGACACTTTAGTCTGCACTCTATTTGTCCCTGTGGATGTCACACTGGAGCATCACACTGGAGGCCCATTCTCTTTTTACACGCATGATACCTGAAATGTAGTGCAGGTAGTGAGGATAGAGAAGGGAGTACACAAGTACAGAGAGCAAGTACTTTAGAGGAAGTCACTGAGCTTGGGTTCAGGTGGCAAAGAAATGGATTGGCCACGTCCTGTGGGTTTTGTTTGCCCAATCTGAGTACCTTTCCCTTAGCAGCTTATATGTCTGCTGCACCTCTTCAGTCAGTAGTTCTCAGGCATCTGTGATTACGCACATCAGAAACCACGTGAATGTGTCTCTCAGCAATTTTGTGTGAAATCCTAATATACTGCATGAGCAAGAATTCGAGCAGGCCCTGGGCTGGGAGGCCAAGGGTGTTAGTCAGTATCACACAACAACACATGGGATTACCCTTCATGGAAAGAAATATTGCCCGGAATACTACCTGTGATCTCCTTGGCTGTCCTGCTGCACTCTGTCCGCTCTTCTGCTCATCACTAGTAGATGATACCACGTGGCTTCATAGACATTTTTTTTTAATTTATTTATTTGTGTGTGTGTGTGTGGCCAGCTCAGCCCACCAGGGGGCGGGCTGGCTGGCATGTGGTGCTGGGGGATTGAACCGCGGTCCCTGTGCTTTGCTAAGCTTGTTCTAAGTAGGTGCTTTAGACCACTGAGCCATCTCACCAGCCCTTCATAGACATTTTTTATGCTGGCATTAAAGCCTAGAGTTTGATAAGCATTTTATGTGTGTCCAAACACAGAGCTGTACCTCAGCATTACATATAGATTAGTGTGACCAAATGTGAATGTGTTATAGAGTTTAACTTGTGCACTAGTTAATTCACCCAGTTTTATATTGCAGGCCTATTTGCATTGCTGTAGGTACACGTTAACTTCTTAAAACCTCTCCAGGGTTTGTGTCCATAACATCTCATTTGTTTCTCCTCAGTTATGGGGGGTCAGGTTTGTCTAGTTCTGTCTCTGGTGTAAAGGTCACAATGAACGTTTCTTTCTTGCTGCCCTAGTAGCCGATGTGAGACAATGTCAGGGAGGTTCAGGAGCCTATTTGCTGGTGCACAAAGTGTGTATCCACCGAAAAGGTTAATATGCATCATCCACATGACCCCACAAGTAGTGAAGCAGAATCTGTTTCTCATATCCAACCAACACTTATCCTTATGTAGTTAGATGAGTGTCTTCCATCCAAATACTAACCAGGCCTGACCCTGCTTAGCTTCCGAGATCAGACGAGATCAGGCGCGTTCAGGGTGGTATGGCCGTAGACATGATGAGTGTCATAGTCTCATAATGAAATTTAGTTGTTTCTTTTCTTGTGTGTTTTATATCTCTGTGTAACGCATTGCTTTTTATTATTTCATTTGTAAGCCCTTCTGTAAATTATTTGCACATGTGATGTTGTATTTGAGATGAGGATGTTTTTTTTTTAAGAATATGTTCTTTGCTCTAGTTATTTCTTTATTACTTGTAAACAATCAACATAACTCATAAATTTTCTATCTTCATTATATATATATTTAATTTTATTATTTTTTTGGCAGAACTGGGTATTGAACTCAGGCCCTTGCGTTTGCC
>NW_004524831.1:902302-917890 GCF_000260255.1 Octodon degus | reverse complement strand
TAGGTGCTTTAGACCACTGAGCTATCTCACCAGCCCCAAGATACAGATTTTTTTTTTTCCTGAACCGGGGATTGAACTCAGGCCCTTGCGCTTGCCAGGGAAGTGCTTACACTACTGAGCCACCTCCCAGACCCTGATAAGTCGATTTATAGATGTTTTTCATGTGTACATAAGTTTCCTATCTTTGCCTGCTTTTTTTTTTCCAGTATGAGGGTTGAGTCCAGAGCATTATGTATGTTAGGCAAGTATTCTATCACTGTGCTACAATCTGCGGAACTTTCTATCTATCTATCTATTCAATACAGGGTCTCATTATACAATTTAGACTCTTCGTGGTCCTCCTGTCTCAGCCTCCTCAATGCTGGGATTACAGGTATGTGCCACCATGCCCAGTTTTGGTGGCCAGTGTACCTGTTTGGTTCCAAGACCAGCCAGGCATTGTGGTACTGGGGACCAAGCTCAGGTCTTTGTTCTTGCCAGTCAGGTGCTTAGACTGCTGAGCTATCTCCCCAGCACCCACAGGTCTTTTTCCATATAAGGAATAATATTGTACAATATTCTTTCTTTCTTTCTTTCTTTCTTTCTTTCTTTCTTTCTTTCTTTTTTTTTGTGAAACCAGGGATTGAACTCAGGCCTTTGCGCTTGCCAGGGAAGTACTTATTCTACTGAGCCATCTCCCTGGCCCCCAATATTTTTTTCTAAACCATTTGTAAACTCAGATGGAGAGCAAGAACCCTTGTTTCTTATGAAACACTTGGATTGAGCATCTTTGTCTTATTTGTTTATTTATATTTTAGGGAAGGTTGTACAGGATGTTCATGGTCTCATTACTAGATCAGACTCGTAGTGATTCTCCTGTTTACAGCCTCCCAAGAGCAGGGATTACAGGCTCATGTACCACGCCCAGTCTCAATTGCCATTTCAGCATGCTCTGGGGGTGGGGCTGGCATGACAGGCCTGGGGATCGAACCCGGGCTCCTGAGCTTGCTTACAGGAGCTTTAATCCACTGAGCTGTTTGGCTGACCCTCACTTATTAATATTGGTTTTAATTAGGTGAGTAACATGGGCTTAGGTACTAAAGCTTAAAGCCAGGGACTTTACTCTGAGGCCCGCTTTGAAAAGCAGCATGGTAGCACTGTACTCCTCCATCTTGGCACCTGAGTTGCAGATTTTTTTTTTCTGTGTCCTTTTTGTACATTTAAGGGCTCTCTAAAAGATTGTTGACTGTGAGAAATTATAAAAGGATAGTATATAGCTATCATACAGGCAGATGTCTTGGGAGATTTTGCTTCCATCCAGATATGTGCTTCATAAGATCCTTGGCATTTCTCAAGCTATCTGGCTGATCCTCAGAATAGCCCATCACAGCACTCTGGGTCAGACCTTAACTTGTGACCTGATGGTCAGGGACAGGGATTAGGAAGAGCCTGAGTACAGCAGGACAGTGGCTGTGCTTGGAAATCTTGGAACAAATACTGTGATCCCTTGTGCTGGGTGAAGTCAGTGTTCTGGAGGAAGCCTGTGTTAAAATGGGTTTTTGTTATACACTATCATTTGTGTTCATCTCAAAGAGGGTGTGTATATTTTCTCTTGTCCATTTTGGGCTCAGAGGGCTGGACATGGAGTAGCAGTGCATCAGTGAAGAAAGGTTGGTGCCCTGTGAACTGCCCAAGCAGGCAGAGAGGGGACCCTTCCTCTGTCAGGAACCCAAGTCAGGAGCTGCCAGTGGGTTTCCAAAAGCTACGTTAGATGGCTCACACTGACCATTCTGTGACATTTCCTGATGGCGGGTTGCATGGGAAGGGCCTTGAGAGATCCTTAATTCTGTAAATGGTGATGTGCAGGTTCCTGTGACCCAGGACAGGAGTGAGGCTGTGGTGTAGGCCTAAGGTCAGTGACATATTGACAGAAGCAGGTTGGCAAGACCTAGACCTCTGCATCCCCTGAGGAGTCTTGTTCCTGCATGTCAGCTGCTGCTTTTATGCCCTTGTTCTTTCTGGCCTTCAGGGTGAGGCTGAGAAACTGCCCAGCCCTGAGCATCCTGTGCTGTGCAAATGAGGTAACTTAAGCGTGTCCAAGGCACTGTCTGTAGGCACTGTGGCACCTGCTGCATCACTTCACATCACAGTGGGCACTGACAACTGGACAGCTTTGGTGGGTCTGCTGACCCATGTGCGATGCTTGTGTTTGAATGGCACTGCGCTGTCTTGTGTCCTCCCTTGTTTGAACAGCAGACCTGGTGTTGTGACTTATGTGTAAAGTATCTCCAAATATCTTTTGTTTTAGACCTTGATTGGATTTATGGACTTTACAGGTTTTTATGGATTCAGCCATTGTTATATTCATCAGCAGGGTGTGCTGTAAGGCTGTGAGGCTTTCATGGGAAACGATCACTAGGGAAAATGTCCTGGGAAACTGTGTTTTTTCTGCAGCTCTTCCCATTTTTCTATGCTACGTCCTTACTTTGGAGAGTTGAGCAGACTGGGCTTGCTGTGTGAAGGTCACCATAGACCTGATATGGATCGCCCCCCCGGAAGAGTATACAGGGCATTGAGGAATGTAACAAAAAAGAACAAAAAGAGGATTTCAGTAGTAATGAAAAATGGAGATGTGAAGATTGAGAACATAAAATCAATTTTTAAAAATTTAGGCAGAGGCCTGGGGAGATAGCTCAGTAGAATAAGCACTTGCCAGGCAAGTGCAGGGTTCTGAGTTCAATCCTTGGTACTGCAAAAAAATAAAAAATAAAAATTTAGGCAGGCACTATCATTCAGGAGATTTAAATTGACATATTGTGATGTTTCATTTGTACTTTATAAATTTGGGGTTGTAGACAGACTTGGACATTAGTAATATCTCTGTGGGTTCAAATTTGTACACAAGACACCATGGAGACTGTGTGACGGACTCCAAATAGTTAAATGGGATAGATACCATGCATGTAACATAGTAACTCATGTCACAACCAAGTGGACTGATTGTCTAAAGATCTTGCTGATCATTGTTGAGGTGGATGACTGTTGTCTTTTTTTTTTTTTTTTTTTTTCCGGAACCGGGGATTGAACTCAGGCCCTCGCACTTGCCAGGGAAGTGCCTATTCCACTGAGCCATCTCCCCGGCCCCGACTGTTGTCTTAAGGATGTCAAGTTATCTTAACTGTGTTTTCATCCGTGTTTGTCTGAGTTAGCTGTGCAGAGGTACTATTTTAGAAATACTTGTTCATAGCTTGTTCACCTTAAATGAAATGAGTGAAAGTGACTACAGTAGTTTTTGCTGGAGTTGTCACATAATGAACATTCAGAAAACATTTTTGCCTACTAAGTTTAAGAGTTGAGGTAATTTTTGTAAAGACTAAAATTCTTTTATCCATTCTTTCTTGAGGTTGATTGGCAACCAAGGTTGGCTTGTTGTCTGAGTACCACAATATGAGTAATGTTTTGGGGGACACCATATACACATACCAATGGTGTTGGAAAGGAATGCACTACTGTCTGATTTTGGACTTTATATAATAGAAATCCTATTGTCTGGAAATACCATGTTTGGGTTCACAGGTACAAACAGTTGGAATAGCCAGGGTGATTGTAGTCCTTCCCATAGTTCCTTGAATGACCAGGATGAGTCAGGTAAGCTTTGTCTCTCTGTAAGATTTTATTAGGGGAAGAGTTGACTTTTCTTATTTTTTCATGTAACCACATCTAAGACAAGAGACGTAAGGACATGGGCCCAGCACTCCTGTTGACTAATGAAGGCTCACATGTCTGCAAACTGAGAATGGTAAGAAGTCTTTTTGCCTTTGTAATTTTGGAGGTGCAAGGGACTTATGTGCTCTTCGTAAGAAACAGGTTTTCAAAAATGAAGAAAGCTCTGACGCTTTGCAGCATCTCTTCAGCATAGTGATGACTTAATTTTCTGCACTGCTGTTAAACCTCCTGAATCACCATTTAGAAAATTTATTTATTTATTTTTAAAGATTTCCCTTTAAACTTTATTTATTTTTATTTGTGTGTGTGTGTGTCTGTGTGTGTGTATGTGTGTGTGTGTGTGGCCAGCTCAGCCCACCAGGGGGCGGGGCTGGCTGGCATGTGGTCCCTGTGTTTTGCTTAGCTTAGCTTGTTCTAAGTAGGTGCTTTAGACCACTGAGCCATCTCACCAGCCCCACCATTTAGAAAATTTAAAGTCTTATGAAATTACAGTCTTGGGCTGGTGAGATGGCTCAGTGGTCTAAAGCACCTACTTAGAACAAGCTTATCAAAGCACAGGGACCGCGGTTCAATCCCCCAGCACCACATGCCAGCCAGACCCGCCCCCTGGTGGCCACACACACACATAAATAAATAAATAAATTTTAAAAATATTAAAAAATTAAAAATAAAAAAAAACAAATTACAGTCTTGGTCCATATTCCTCCTTTTCTTTCTTTCTTTCTTTCTTTCTTTCTTTCTTTCCTTCTTTCTTTCTTCCTTTTTCTTTCTTTCTGTATTTTAGTACAGGGTCTGTATGTAGATCGGGCTCATAGTGATCCCCATGTGTTTAGCCTCCCAAGAGCTGGAATTACAGGTGTGTGCCACCATGCCCAGTCTCAGTCGTTCTCTCCGTGCACCCGGGGGGCGGGGCCAGCACAGCCAGCCAGGGATGAACTCTGGCTGCTGTGCCTGCCGGAGCATGTGCTTTAATTCGCTGTGCTATTTCACTGGTCCTATATTCCCCCTTTTCAATTTATGAATTTAGTTAGTGTGTTTTGCTACCAGGAATTGAACTGAGGGTGTTGCACTTGCCAGACAGGTGCTGTGCCACTGAGATACATCCCTGACTCTAAAATAAGTTTTAAGGTCGCCTTTTTTTTTTTTTTTTTTTTTTGCAGAACCGGGGATTGAACTCAGGTCCTTGCGCTTGCCAGGGAAGCGCTTATTCCACTGAGCCATGTCCCCGGCACATGGTCGCCTTTTTAAGGTCACTCTATAATGACCCATTTCATTATTTAGGGAAATAAAATGGGTTATTTAGGGATACCCATGAAGTGTTTAACATGTTAGTGTTGGATCAGAATTCATAAGAACATTGTCATTGCCTTCCATTAGAGAGCAGGGGACTTTTTATAGAGCCTGTCAGCATGATTATTATGAGTAAGGATATCTTCAATCAGAGGCCCACAACATAGTCCAAATCAAGGACAATCAGAGGCCCACAGTATAGGCCAAATCAAGGATAATATTGAGAGTTTGAACTAGGCAGCTGTTATTTTTCATCAAATATGGTTGTCCTAGAAATTGAGCTCCTGTAGAGTATTCACAGATAACAATTAGAAAGTTTTGTAGAGAAAACTTGAGACAAAGGACAACATAACATTACTTTAGCAATCATGATTACATCATTATATTAAATGATGTGAAGAAACTTTACCCAAGTTTGTCATCTTTGAGTAGAGTGTCACCTAAGAACAATGCGTGTGTCCATAGATGTATTTTATGTGATGTTTGTTGGACAACACAGTAAGCTTATTTACCAATTGTAACATGAATATATAACATGAACATAGTAATAACTTAATTGTAAGTTTTTGAAATATCTTACCCTATTTATCTATTTATTTATTGATTTATTTTTTTATTGAGTCAGAGTCTCATCATGTAATTCAGGCTGAGCTTGAACTCAATAGGTGGCCCAGGCTGGCCTTAAACTTTGAGCTGTCCTCCTGCTTCAGCTTCCAAGTGCTGGGACTCTGTGGGTGGGTACCATCATCCCTGATCAAGCATAAGTCTTAAAAAATTTGAAACTTTTGGGTGGGTGCCTCATGTTAAATTTTTTTTTTTTTTTTTTTTTTTTGGCAGAATCAGGGGTTGAACTCGGGCCCTTGAGCTTGCCAGGCAAGTGCTTATTCTACTGAGCTATCTCCCTGGCCCCTCATATTAAATTGACATGCATGTTTTCCTCTAAATAGTTTGAAATTATCAAATTTGCAGTGGCACAGATTGGCCCTTTTTACAGTTAATGTATTATTGCTTTTTAAAAAATTTTTTTTTATCCTGTTGCTTCTTTTTATAATCCTTTTGAAGATGTCTGTCCTTGCCACAATTATAACATTTCTGGTGCTGCAAAACCACAGAAATTGGGCTTTATGGGTTTTTATCCCTACATTTTGGCGAATCTTTTTTTTAAAAATTTATTTATTTATGTGTGTGTGTGTGTGTGTGTGTGTGTGTGTGTGTGTGTGTGTATGGCCAGCTCAGCCTACCAGGGGGCGGGGCTGGCTGGCATGTGGTGTTGGGGGATTGAACCGCGGTCCCTTTGCTTTGCTAAGCTTGTTCTAAGTAGGTGCTTTAGACCACTGAGCCATCTCACCAGCCCTTGGCGAATCTTAATCATTTTAGCAAGATTTAAAATTTTAAGGTGTTGGGCTGGGTAAATAGCTCAGTAGAATAAGCACTTGCCTGGCAAGTGCAAGGTCCTGAGTTTAATACCCAATACTGCCAAAAAACCCCCCAAAAAACAAAAAACAAAAACTAACCAACCAAATAAATAAGTAAACAAATAAAATTTTAAGATGTCTACAGTCTATTTTTTTTGGCTTATACATGAGGTTATTTTGTCACCACATGGATGGGATGTGTCTAATGCTCTCCTATGTTACGCGGGCATAGAATTTTCCAGGTAAGGCACTGATGGTAAAATAAATGAGTTTATTTGTCTAGATACACTCCAGAGGCAGTGAAAGTAAGGGATTCATTTAGCTTCTTCTACTAGCAGTGCTGATAGCATGCTAGAGGCAAGAAGGTGTGTGTGCTTTATTTTTAAGTTAGAAGAGTTTGTCCCTATATTACAGGATTTTTGGTCCCGTGTTTATGTTTGTGTTGAACGCCAGTGAAAACTTATTCTTTTGCTATGTAAACAACGATAAACAATGTGTTTTATTTATTTATTTATTTATTTATTTATTTATTTTTAATAACAAGGGACAACCACCAAGATGCCCCTTATATCTTTTTTTTTTTTTTAATTTTATTTATTTATTTGTGTGGCCAGCTCAGCCCACCAGGGGGCAGGGCTGGCTGGCATGTGATGCTGGGGGATTGAACCGTGGTCCCTGTGCTTTGCTAAACTTGTTCTAAGTAGGTGCTTTAGACCACTGAGCCATCTCACCAGCCCTTGTTTTATTTTTGTTTGATGGTTTGTTTTAGTTTTTGAGACAATGTTTCACTCGAGTTCAGGCGGGCCTTGAACTCATCATGTTGCCTGTGCTGGCCTTGAAGTCTCAGTGTTCCTGAATGCTGGAATTACAGGCATGCACACCATGCCTAGCCGAGGCCTTGTATTTATTTATTTATTTATTTATTTATTTATTTATAATTTTATTTATTTGTGTGCGTATGTGGGCAGCTCAGCCCACCAGGGGGCGGGGCTGGCTGGCATGTGGTGCTGGGGGATTGAACCACAGTCCCTGTGATTTGCTAAGCTTGTTCTAAGTAGGTGCTTTAGACCACTGAGCCATCTCACCAGCCCCCGAGGCCTTGTATTTATAAAACCCATTCTATCTTTTGATTGTCTTAACAATGTTTGATTGTTTTCCCTGAAAGGAAACATATCCTATTTATTTATTTATTTATTTCATATCATCCACTTTAAACACATCTTTACTTTTACTACCTGATTCAAATTAGCCCAATATTAAGGCATAAACCAAAAAGAATTTGGGATAATGTAACGAATGTCTGTTTATCTAAAAATCAACCTAAATAGGGCTTTTTGTAGGATAATATACATCTGATAATTACCACACGTACAGAAACATGTATTTGCCTAAATAACATGTAATCTTTATGTTATCATATTTTAAGGCATTTATTTGTATATGCTCTTTAAGTCTACTAGGCTTTCTTCGGTAATATCTTTTTTTTTTAATGTGTTTATTTTTTTTAATTTTTTAATTTTATTTATTTATTTATTTATTTTTTTGGTGGTGTCAGGGATCAAACTCAGAACCTTGTGCTTGCCAGGCAAGCACTTACTCCACTGAGCTATCTCTACGGGCCCTTTTTTAATGTGTTTAGTACAGGATCTCACCTCACAGATTGGACTCATAGTGAGCCTCCTGTTTTCAGCCTCCCAAGCGCTGGGATTACAGGCATGTGCCACCATGCCCAGTCTTATTTGCTGTCTCAGCATGCCCCAGGGCCAGGGCTGGGCCAGCAGGGCATGCAGGGGATTGAACCCCGGTCCCTGCATCTGTCCAAGCAAACGCATTAATCCTCTGAGATATTTGGCTGGCCCTTGTATTGTCTTATTGTGGATGATTTTCTTTTCTTTTCTTTCTGTTTTTTTTTTTTTTTTTTTTTTTTTTTTTTTTTTTTTTTTTTTTTTTTTTTTTTTTTGGAACCGGGGATTGAACTCAGGTCCTCACGCTCGCCAGAGAAGCACTTATTCCACTGAGCCATCTCTCCGCCCCGCTCAAGAGTTTTTAATAAAGAAGTTACAGTTGCCCTAACCAGTTGTTAATACAGTCTAATAGGCAAAAGAACAGACAAGATACCATACAGAATACATGAAACAGCTAAATTCAATCAGCATGCTCTCTCAGATGTTTTTCCTGTGGTGTTCAGCCTTTGTAACAATATTGTTCAGAGTTTCTATTTTCCTGATAGACGTATCCCATTTAGCATACTTTATCAGCTTGACTTTTGATACCTTTAGCCTTTTTTTCTTTTCTATTATTTATCTCCTTCTTTCTTTCTTTCTTTCTTTCTTTCTTTCTTTCTTTTTCTTTCTTTTTTTTTTTTTGTATTCCACTCAGATCTTTAACAGACATTATAAACATTGTTTTTCATTGTTTTTTCTTCTTCTTAAGTTTGACCCGTATCATAGGCAAAGAGGAGACAAAAACGAAAGAGTAAAAACACAATCCATTGAACTCTCCCTGCTTACTTCACAGCTGAGGAGTTAAAAGATGTCTGGGTTAATAAACCTATTATTGGGGCTGGGGAGATGGCTCAGTAGGGCCTGAGTTCAATCCCTGGTTCCACCAAAAAAAAAAACAAAAAACAAAAAAAACACCTAATATTAAACCTTGCAGTAAACATGCCAGGTTGTCTTTTGGCTGCTTTAGTTCCCTTATTGAGAAAAGTCAGGAATATTCTTGTACCTTTTCCGGGCTCTGGGAGGGCAGTCCTCTATGTAGATGTGTAGCGGCAGGGTTCTCCCGAGCAGGGACCCACTGGTGCCAGTAAACCAGGACGGCGACAAGCAGATGGAAGCATTATTTGGAGAAAAGACTTAATCAGTCCCCACAAGGGCCAGAGGCGGCTTTCTCCACTAAGAGCACCCAGCATTAGGAGGACTCCTGGGAGAATCCCTGCAGCTCAGAACTCTAGTTTTTATTTAGAAAATCAGTGTAAGTGAAAAGATCAGATGAAAAACAATTTGTGCCAGGTGCTTTCTCAAAGGCATGGAGCTTTCATGAAAAAGAGAAAAAGGAAAACTCAAGGTAACATGCCTCACTGGTCTGAACTTTTTTTTTTCCCCCTTCCGTACTGGGGATTGAACTCAGGATCTTGAGTTTGCCAGGCAAGCACTTATTCTACTGAGCCATTTCCTCAGCCCCCAAACTTGTGTCTCTGTCTCTGACAGGATTTTTTTTTTTTTTTTTTTTTTTTGTATTTTTAGGGAAGAGTCTGCAGGGTGTTCAAGGTCTCACTACTAGATCAGACTCGTAGTGGTCTGAACTTTTTGTTTAACCAAGCACTTCTCGTAGCACCTGTGTGCTTTAAAAATTTACTCCACATAGAGCCTGTGTGGAGTCTCAGAGTGGGGCCGCTTCCTCTACACTAAGACCTTTATTCACCTGATCTCAGCTTATTGCCCCTCACCTCAGTTTATTGCCTTTCCCAATGCAATTCCTGGTAAGCTTCCTCCTTAACTTGCTGATGTACCTGTTCATACTGTTATGAAAACTGCTTTGCAGTGTATGTTTTGCAGTGAATAGAGTACTCACATCTACTTCTGGTCTGATTTCTCCATCTCTAAAATTATGCTCAGTGTGGTAATCCAAGCTGATCAACTTTCTGTGTTCTACAGTTGTGTCACATGGGTTAAGAACCTTATTCTTAGTCTTTGCTACCCTGAACCCTTTTCATACTTACGAAATATACTCACCCTATATGCCTTTCCTTGCCGCTGAGGTACAAGACAAACAATATTGCTCATGACTGTACCTATCTTGGGGCTTTACCAAACAATTACTGCAGTTTAAAAACAATGGTAGTTTTTCTCTCTTCTGTAACCAAATACAAGCCAAGATTTTCTCTGCCATATATTTCCAAATGAATTTGAATGGTAAGGAGGAGAAATAAAATGAAAATGCCATCATTTTCTTTCTTTCTTTCTTTCTTTCTTTCTTTCTTTCTTTCTTTCTTTCTTTCTTTCTTTCTTGGGGGCCTGCCCCTTAGCTCAGTTCTTTAAGTGGCTGCTTCAACAAAGCAGTCAGGCTCAGGTTGCTGTGGTTCGATCCCCACAACACAAGACAGCCAGTCATGCCTTGAAGGGCATTCGGCGCAAAAAACAAAACAAAACAAAACAAAAACCTTTCTTTCTTTCTTTCTTTCTTTCTTTCTTTCTTTCTTTCTTTCTTTCTTTCTTTCTTTCTTCGGAACTGGGGATTGAACTCAGGCCTTTGTGCTTGCCAGGGAAGCACTTATTCCACTCAGCCATCTCCCCAGCCCCTATTTTGTATTTTTAGGGAAGGCTATACAGGGTATTCAGGGTCTCACCACTACATTGGACTCATAGTGATCCTCCTGTTTTCAGCCTCCCAAGAGCTGAGATTACAGGCACACACCACCACACCCAGTCTCCATTGCCTTTTCAGCGTGCCCCAGGGGACAGGGCTGGCATAGCAGACCCAGGGATTGAGCCCCTGGCCCCTGTGCCTGCTTGCAGGCACTTTAATCCACTGAGCTATTTGGCCAGCCTTGGCCATCATTTTAAAGATCCCCTTTTCTCAGGAATACCAGATGCTGTTCTCATTGTATATAATTAATGTCATGATAGTTGTGAAGCCCACTGGCTTCATTTGTCATTTATTTCTATTCTAATTTTAAAAATAATGACACTGCTAAGAGTATGCTTACTCTTCACAGTATCATGATACCCATTCTGAGAATCAGAGATGAGAAGCACAACCCGAATCAGGCCTCATCCACTGCGCTCCTACCTCAGAGGCTTGTGCATAGAGGTTCAGTTAGCACAGAACTTTTAGATTCCATATTTTTTCCTTCCTTTACATTTCTCCGTTCACTTTGTCATAATTTCTCCCCATCATTGTTGTTGTTTTCTCATACCTACCTTCTTTCAGGCTTTCAGAGTTTTAAAAATGAACATTATAAACATTAGGGTAGAAATCCATGAGATTGGGGCTGGGGATTTGGCTCAGCAGAATAAGTGCTTCCTTGGCAAGTGCAAAGGCCTGAGTTCAATCCCTGGTTCCGCAAAAAGAAAAAGAAAAGAAAAAGAAATCCATGAGATTAATGTTAACAATGATATAAAGAATTAATGAATTGAGAGTTGTTTCTTTGAAAGAGTAAATGAAGTATATAACTCTTTAGCGTTCCTTAACAGAATAAAAAATCCAAATCTATGCAGTTACAAATAAAAAGGCAAAAAATCACAATGGAGTCTGCTCAAATACGGACAAACATTGGCAGATACTTTGAGAACCTATGCTGTAATATAATGCAAAACTCAGAACATATGTGGATTTCTAGGTACATGTAATAAACCAAATCTAAGCCAAGCAGATATTAGTATTCTGGATAATCTGATATCGTTCAATACAGTTGCCATTAACACATTCTAGGTCCCAGTGCACTCACAGCCAAGGCCTACAAGAAGTTTGGAAGAAAATTTAGTACCAGTACTCCACCAATGATTTAATGATAGTCAAAGGGAAGACATACTTCCAATCTCAATCTTGGAAGCAAGCATTGCTCTTAACTCAATGTCCCAGAAGCACCCAACCTGAAACATGAGCTGTAGGCCAATCTCGTTGATGAACATGGGTGTAAAGGTCCTCAGTAACAACTAGCAAACACAATACAGGAAATCATCAAACTGACCATAGAGCATGACCTACTAGGGCTCATTCCAGGCATGTCAGGATGTATAACATATATAAATTTATAAATGTAATTCATTACATAAAAAGAAGGACAAAAATCACAAGGTCATCTCAACTGATGAAGGGAATGTGTCACAACTATGTGACAAATTGAAAAGTTATGGCCAGGGAGATAGCTCAGCAGCATAACCACCTGCCTGGCAAGTGCAAGGTTCAGAGTTCAATCCTTAGTACCAAAAAAAAAAAAAAAATTCCATTTGTGATAAAATCCTAAAGAAAGTAATGCAATGCCTTTGTCAGTCTGATAAAGCTCTTTTATGATAAACCGGTGGCCAGTATAACAATAAATGAGAGAAGCTGAAAGCTTTCCCTCTAGTATCAAGAAAAACATAAGGATAGCTGCCATCCCCACTTCTGTTCAATATAGTTCTTTGAACAATATACAGAAGAGTTAGGTAAGAAGAAGTTAAATTATGATTTATACTTCTGTAGGATCTATAAATTTCAAACTCCATCAAAAGACTCCTAGTATTTATAGCCAAATTCAGTAGCACAGCAGAAAACAAACTCAGCCATCAAAAATCAGTAGTATTCCATGCACCAACATCAAATTTACCAAGAGGTAAATTAGGGAAACCATAATTCTCATAAGAGCATCAAGTAAATTGAGTTATTTAGAAATTAGAGGGGCCAGGGAGATGGTGCAGTAGAATAAGTGCTTCCCTGGCAAGTGTAAGGGCCTGAGTTCAATCCCTGGTTCTGCCAAAAGAAAAAAAAGAATAAGAAACCAAAAGAGCTCTATAAAGAAAACTGTAATATCCCGAGAGAGGAGATTGAACAGGATATCCAAAAATGAAAAGAAGTCCTTGTACCTGGATTGACAGAGCCAATATATTGAAAATAACCATACTTCCAAAACCATTTTTCAGGTCTGGCCAAATAGCTCAGTGGATTAAAGTGCCTACAAGCAGGCGTAGGGGCTGGGCGTTCGACTGGGTGTGGGTGTGGTGGCCCATGCCTGTAATCCCAGAACTTGGGAGTCTGTAAACAGAAGAATCACTACGAGTCTGATCTAGTAGTAAGACCCCGTACACCCTGTAGACCCTTCCCTAAAATACAAGGGGAAAAAAATCCCAAAACATTATTTAAATTTAATGTAATCCCAATTAGTATACTAGGAGCAGGCTGCAAATAACATGGGAAAACAAAATGTAAATGCTATATGAAAGTAAAAGAGACCTGGAGTAGCAAAATGAATTACATTAAAAATGGAAAGCAAGGGGCTGGTGAGATGGCTCAGTGGTCTAAAGCACCTACTTAGAACAAGCTAAGCTAAGCAAAGCACAGGGACCGCAGTTCAATCCCCCAGCACCACATGCCAGCCAGCCCCGCCCCCTGGTGGGCTGAGCTGGCCACACACACAAAATAAATAAATAAATAAATATTAAAAAAAATGGAAAGCAAAGTAAGGAAAAGAAGTGGAAGGCAGTGTGCAGCAGAGGCTTCAGCTTGGAGTTACGGTGTAAAGGTATATGGTAAAATCTGCATGTTGCTGAAAAAAGTTTGTGAATTGAAACAATAAAAGAAGCAGAATCAGTTCCACACTCACTGATTTTAATTTTGAAATGTGGGCCACATTCTTTCACTGGAGGAAAGCTAAACTATTTGAGCACTGGTGCTGGAAAAACTGGTTATGCATGTTCCAAAGATTAAACTGCCAAAGATTTTTCACCACACTAGAGTCAAGATGGATCAGGTAACTAAATATTAGAATGCAAGCACATCATCTGCTTAAAGATGAATCAGTAGAACTCTTAAAACATTCATTTGTATAGGTGAAGACTTTCTAAGCAGCCCCACTTGGACAAGAAATAGTGAATGGAATAAACAAATTGGATAACATCAAATTAAGAACGTTTCTGTACAAAAAAGAGAAACTACTAGCAAGATGAAGAGGGAACTTACAGAATGGGAAATAAATTTTTCCAGCTACTACTCAGAAAGAGCAAACATCTAGAATCTATGAAGAGCTTAAAAAAAAAGCCACAAATACAAAAATTAAATCAAAAAATTGACAATCTGAAATGCATAGATTCTTCTCAAATGCTGAAGAATATATCACAAATAAATACATGACAAAAGTTTTACTGTTGCTGGCCATTTGAGAAATGTAGATTAAAGCAAAGCTGAGATTTCATTTCACCCCAGAAAGAATTGCTGTAATAAAGAATTTAACCAAAAACAAATGCAAGGAATCCTACAGAGAAAAAGCAGTGGTTCTGCTGATGGTAGCTATGTAACCTGTTATAAACACTTTGTATAGCAAAATGGAGATTTCTCAGAAACCTAAAATTATAACTTCCATTTGACCCAGCTATTCCTCTTCAAAGTGTCTTCCAAAAAGTATTAGATATAACTCCACAGGGATGTATTACCCATTTTATAGCAACACTATTCATGAAGACTATTAGGTGAAGTCTACCCATCATGAACTGAATTCTTAAACAACATGTCATAGTTTTGCACAGTTCAGTCCTATTAAGCCATAAAAGGCACAAACTTGAACTTATTTATTGGAAATTTGATGTACCTTTGAAGCCATAAATTAACTAAAGTAAATCAGGCTCATAAGCTTAAATAGTCTTGTGTCACATGAAAAACTCAGTATATAAAGTGAAAATATTAGGGAAAATGTCAGTGAATAAAAAAGAAGTTTATTGTAATTCAATAGGGAAATGATCCTAAAAGTGAACCTTGAATTAGTAGGATTTCCTTCTTTTTTCAAAAGAAAATAAAAAATTGAAAAAAACCATTAGAAATGATACAGAATTTCACTAAACAAAATGATGGGAATTCAACAATATTTTTTTAAAATTTTATTTCTGTGTGTGTGTGTGGCCAGCTCAGCCCACCAGGGGGTGGGGCTGGCTGGCATGTGGTGCTGGGGGATCAAACCGCAGTCCCTGTGCTTTGCCAAGCCTGCTCCAAGTAGGTGCTCTAGACCACTGAGCCATCTCACCAGCCCCCTCAACAATATTTGTTGTATACTGTCTTCAAATTAGTTGTTCAGATTACCAGATATAAGCATTCAAAGTCAGTCAAAAAAATTAGCATTACTCTTCCTTTCAGTAAACCAGTAGAAATCAGCAGTAGAATTATCCAAGGTAGGGGCCAGGGAGATGGCTCAGTGGAATAAGCACTTCCCTGGCAAGCACAGGGACCTGAGTTCAATCCCCAGTTCCGAAAAAAAAAAAAAAAAAAAAAAATCTTCAATTAGCCGAGGTGTCTCTTTCTTTTCTCATTTCCCTCATCCCACTTGTTCCTTCCCTTGGAGAAGTTTCTTCCACTGAGTGACTCCTATTCCACGCCTTACAGTTAACAGCTTAAGGTATTTCACTACAGGTTCTCACAAGTCCTGATTTAAACCTTTAAAGTAAATTCAATATAAAATAAAATACATTAACTATTCATTTCCTACATG
>NW_004524831.1:888341-889398 GCF_000260255.1 Octodon degus | reverse complement strand
TGGTGCTGGGGGATTGAACCGCGGTCCCTGTGCTTTGCCAAGCTTGTTTCAAGTAGGTGCTTTAGACCACTGAGCCATCTCTCCAGCCCTTATGTTTCTCTTGTGTCAGATATATTTTATATATTTTACAGATTTTGTCTTTGTTGACCCTTACACTCTATACAAAATCTTTGTTTTGTACATACAGCAAGTATTGTAATCGTGACTTACTTATGTCCCATGGTTTTTTTTTTAAATATATCTTTTTAAAAAATTTTTTTATTATTTTAATTTGTGTGTGTGTGTGTGTGTGTGTGTGTGTGTGGCCAGCTAGGCCCACCAGGGGGCGGGGCTGGCTGGCATGTGGTGCTGGGGGATTGAACCATGGTGAGGTCCCTGTGCTTTGCTAAGCTTGTTCTAAGTAGGTGCTTTAGACCACTGAGCCATCTCACCAGCCCATGTCCCATGGTTTTCATAGACTTCCATCTCCTTCTAATTCTAATGATTTCTTGTTTCTTCTAATGCAACTCTTCTTATATCTAAATTTTATTTCAGTTTAGAATTCTAAGTCATTCAAGTTTGTCTTTCCCTTTCAATATATATAACATATACATAAAATAGAAAAGTATACTAACTAGCTTTCTAATACCTGATTCTCTCAACATAAATAAAAACTATTGTGATTATTTTCAGATAGTTTAATACAAGCTAGACCCTGAGTTACTGTTCTTTTTACATGACAAACCATAGGTTGCCATTTTTTCCTGACACCCATTTGTCTTTTTTGATACTAATCACAGATTGTAACAATAGATGTAACATAAATAGGTATAACATAAAAGATACATGAAAGTATTTTTTTCAATACTAATCACAGACTGTAACAATAGATGTCATTTTTGTGTAGTTTGCAAGCTACCACCTTGCTTACAAGGTGTTTCATATTGTCAATCTTCTGTTATGCTACAGTTTTTTTTCCCCAAGATTTTATTGATAAACAGCAATGAGACAGTTTCAAATCAAATTGGAAGTGCAGTTTCAACAAATAACACACTGCATATATTCTTCTTAGTGGTTA
>NW_004524831.1:885388-888241 GCF_000260255.1 Octodon degus | reverse complement strand
AATAAAATTTAAAAAAAAATTACATACTATAAGCAATAGAATTCAAATGTCTAAGTGTACATTCTTTTCCATACTATATTTCAGCCAATATTGTAGAACTAATGACTTTTAAAAGGTGCTAATACCAATTTTGTCTACTGTACCAAGATACCTTAAGTTACAACAAAATCTTAGGAAATAAGACTGAATAATATCTGTTATGGAAATGCCCTACTCTTTACCAACTCCCACCCTCCCCTGCCCCTTCAAAATCATAAGCAGCTCTCTTCTGTTCCAGACAAATAATGTAAGAATTGTGAAAACTCAGTTCAATTTAGGTAGCGTATCTCTTGGTCCACTGTCTGGCCATTCTGTCATGTTCTGCTCTGTTGGTCATATACTGAGCGGCAGTACTTCCCACCGAATGGTCGGCAGGATTACAGTCTGTAAGAAGTGAGCAGACAGAAAGGAGGACTTTAGAAATAGTTAGTGCTGGGCTCCAATTATCCTTCAATATATCCAAGCAAATAACTCCTTGACTGTTAATATTACAGTGATAGATTCTTGTCCAAATGTAACCTTTGGAGGTTTGAAGGGATATTCTGGAGTAAAAGTAATATCCAAAAAGAATACACCTCCTTCATACACAGATCCTGGGGGTCCTAGTATGGTAGATCTCAACTCATAGATGTTGTCACCTTTAGGACCGGCACTGCAGTTGGGCGGAGGGTCTGGAGTGATGTCGGCCAGCTCCTGAATCCTCTTGGCGCTGGTGGAGAGGAGCTTGGAGTTTTTGCTCATGCTGACTTTACTCTCCTTCTTCTTGGGGGTGTTTGTTTCTTTCTCGGTTAGCTGGTTGGAGGACGAAGAGGAGGAGGAGGAGCTGGTGCTTGCCCTGGAATCGTCATCTGACATAGTGAACCCCCCACCCCACCCCGCACACAGCCCCTCTCTGTGTCTGGCTGCTCCGTGCTGCGGCTGCGGCTGGGCTTGGCCACTCGTGTCTCTCTCTCGCTGGGAGAGAAGCGGAAGTGCAGCAACAGCAACTATTAAACAGGCAATAACTTCTCAGATTTTGTTTACTCTTTCAGGCTCACACACTAGGGAGACTGATTTTTTTTTTATTAATTAATTTACTTATTTGTGGGGGAGGGGGACCAGCTCAGCCACCAGGGGGCGGGGCTGGCTGGCACGTGGTGCTGGGGATTGAACTGCGGTCCCTGTGTTTTTTTAAGCTTGTTCTAAGTAGGTGCTTTAGACCACTGAGCCATCTCACCAGCCCTAGGGAGACTGATTTTTATATGTGTGGGTTTGATTTATTTCACTTATGATTATGGTGTATAATTGTACCCATTTACAAATAATAGCCTTGAATTTATCTTTTTCTGTAGCTGAGTAATACTCCGTCGTATAAAAACACCACATCGTTTTTACCCATTCCTCAGTTGATGGGATTTGGTCTTCATCCAGGAATATTTGGACAGGGTCTCACTGCACAGCTAGGAGCAGCTAGGACCGGTAGTGAGCCTCCTGTTTTCAGCCTCCCCAGCACTGGGATCACTGGCATGCACGACCACGCCTGATCTTGGTGGCCTGCTCAGTGCGCCTGGGCTTAGGGACAGTGCAGCATGTGGTGCTAGAGATGCAACCATGGTCCCTGTGCTTGCCTAAGCAGGCGCTTAGTCTGCTGGGCTATCTCATCAGTAATGCTAGTTTTTTTGTTATTTTTTTAAAATTAAATTTAAGGGGCCAGGGAGATGGCTCAGTAGAATAAGTGCTTCCCTGGCAAACGCAAGGGCCTGAGTTCAGTCCCTGGTTCTGCAAAAAATAAATAAATAAAAATAAAAACAAAGATAAATTTAATTTTATTTCAAAAATTAAAAACAAAAGCAAGGACAAAAATCAGAAACAAAGACAGAAACAGGGTAATGGAGAACAATGTATATGTTAACAGATTTTCAAAGCAAGAATAGCTGAGGTAATCCTAGTTTTTTGAGGAATCTCCACACTGACTTCTTCTTTTTTTTTTTCTTGTTTTTATTTTTATTTTTTGACAGAACCAGGAATTGAACTTAGATCCTTGTGTTTGGCTGTCAAGTGTTTATCCTACTGATCCATCTCCCCGGCTCTCCACACTGACTTCTATAGTAGTTGTATCAGTCTACACTCCCACCAACAATGTGATTTTCTTATGAATTCTTTTTTTTTTTTTCTGTCAGCCTGGTTGTTACTCAGTAAAAGTCCTTGCAAAGGACTTATGTGATAAATAAGTGAATACAATGTTGGCAAAAGAAAGGAGCTTGGAGGAGGAGGAAGAGAATTGAAATTTGTGGTGTGCACATTCCAGTTTCCTACAATAAACGCAATCACATACTGTGCACAGGTCCTAAGGAAAATTACAGCTTAATAATATCTAGGAAAACAAAAATGAATCTTAGAAACTCTTGGGTAATAACCTCTAAAATATGGCCCAATAATATAGTACGTGTTATTTTATTTTGTATGCTGTTATAATCCATTAAGCCTGGCCGTATCAAGACTGAAGAATACTTCTAAAGGCCCTGCAGCACAGCTTCGCATCTATAATTTCCATTGGAAGCTACAATGCAGCCTCAGAAGGATTCAAGAGTAGGGCAGATACGCTAGCAGAGAGAAGTAGAATATGCGAGGACACTTAAGATTTATCCTGGAACTGACTCCATGCATTAGTGTGAGCGAACTGAAATTATTTTAAAAAGATGAACAGATGCAATTGCTGAAGAAAGCACCTTGGGCCTGTACTAAACTGGAATACTGGAAAAACCAGTGCACAGGAAACAATGGCAATTCATACTGGATCTGTTTTTTCTCTTTTTTTTTTTTTTTTTTTTTTTT
>NW_004524831.1:872991-875931 GCF_000260255.1 Octodon degus | reverse complement strand
TATCCTAACCACTTTGAATACACAGATACAAAATGGACATTCATGTGTATACCCTATTTTTTTTAAGTTCCGTTATTGAATATTACAGGTGTGTAAACTCAGCAAAATATTCTAAAAGAGTCCAGTAGACCATAATAGCCTTGGGTCTTCTGTTTAACTGGCAATGTCAGAAATTATTGTATGCTACAGTTTTGATTTGTTGAACAGAGCAAAGTCATGCCTTTTAAGAGACACGGTATTTTCTGGAAGTTTATCTTTTGTGCATTTAGTCTCCCACAGGGTCCCACTTTGAAATTGGACTCATGTTAAAGTTACCTCAAAGTAGGACTTTGAACCCCTGGCAATCATCAGACTTGTGGAAATCCTCCTACATCAGCCTCCCAAGAGCTAGGGTTACAGGAGGTACTTCCACACTTGGCTGAAGTTTCCCTTTTGTAATTAGTGCCTAATTACATTATGATATATTTTATTCATATATATCTCCTCATTCATCTTACTTGGACAGTTTTAGGATTTCTTATATCTGAGTGCAAGGTGATCATTTGGTGTTACTGTGCTATAAGGTAATAGGCTGCACAACCCTTGCTTACATTTGCATTTATTTCATAGGCTTGTGTTCTGGTTTGTATCTAATTGCCCCCCCCCAAGCCGTATGTAAATTAGGGGGCAGATGTGGCTGGAGGAGCAACGAGGAGCTGCCAGAGGACCAGGGTAGGGCCCGAGGGCCGGGGCCAGAGAGGTGCAAACCGTTAAATTGGCTAGCCTATGCTTTAGGAAGAGATGTGGAGAGGATCATCCTGGACACGGCATTGCCCCAGCCTCTCCACCAGTATCTTGAAATCTCTAGTAACTGTGAGCTAAGTAAACCTTTCCTTCCCTCATTTTGAGTTTTGGATATTTTTCCCAGCAACGAGAGAAGAGTAACTAAGACAACTTGCTCCAAAAATAGCGTTTTAATGTTATTCATGAACCTTCTTTGCTTTCATTTTTATTGGTACATTTTAGATATACATAATGATAAATTCATCTTGGGAATTCATACCTGTACATGATATATATTGCTTTTTGATGTTCTTCCATTCTCTTCCCTTCCCTATAAAACTCTTTCTTTTTGGTCCTTCTGTTTTTCTTTTTCTGTCTTTTCTTTCTTTCCCCCAGCTCTCCATTGTTCCTGTACCAATTAAAATATTTTCTTCACATTCCTCGGAAAACAACTAGAGGAGCCAGTTGACCCAGATATTCCCTTTCTTGATCTCTTCCTAAAATATTTCAGAGTGTTGTACCGCAGTGATATATATCCATGTTTACACTGGCAGAGTTTGTACATAAATTTTTAAAAACAGCCCACATGTCCATCAACAGGTGAATGGATAAAGATTTTTTTTTTTTTGTAATAGAATTGTATACTACTCTGCCGTAATAAAGAAAAGGGCCGGGGAGATGGCTCAGTAGAATAAGTGCTTGCCTGACAAGTGCAAAGGGCTTGAGTTCAATCCCTGGTTCCACCCAAAAGGAAAAAGAAAAAAGAATAAACTTGAGGCATTTTTTGCTAAATGAATGCATATTAAGATCACACTCTTAAATGAAATATATTGGATGCATGTATGTAGATATCTCATGGTTTCTCTGGTGGCAAAAACCAGAAGGATAAATGGGGAACAAAATGAATATTCTTTGTTTAATGTTCATTAAATTTTTTCCCCAAAAAAACCAGACTCAAATTTCAAAATGCTGCCTATGTACAGTATAAGAAAGAATGACTTAACTCCTCATTAGGTAATTTTCTGCTCCCCTTCTTTTGGTGGTGGAATGATGATTTGCAGGCTGCCTCCATGGGCTCTGCTTTAGAAACAGTGCACAAATTCACTTTCTGCAAACCTACCAGTCAACCAGTGCTACTATTGTGCTGTAGCGTTAGCAGAGCGAAGCAAACTAGCATCTGAATTATGTGTGGAACTTTGTACATACACATAGATTTGGTGACAAAGATATGGAAATTTTTCTATTTGATGAACAAACTCAGTTCAGCTTTTATAAGAGGGGTTCAGGTTCTCAGGGTATGGGTGTCAATGTTCTTTCAGGAAATATGTGTGTCTTTATTTAGGAGGCAGTGACCATGGAGGATGTAACAGTGACCTTCACCAAGGAAGAGTGGGCTGTGCTGAATCCAGCCCAGAAGAAGCTCTACAGAGAAGTGATGTGGGAAACACTTAGGAATATAAATGCTGTAGGTAAGCATGACATCACATTTATTCTTGCTAATAGGTAGAGATTTGTTAAATAAAATGTACAGACATTTTGATCAGTGTCTCAGGCCCATTTACATTATACTATGAATCTAACATATCTGTAGATTTTGATATAATGATATGGTGACTTTATTTCTATGGTTACAATTCAGGAAGGACTTGGTCCAACCAGAAAATGGAAGAAGAATACCAAAATTGCTCAAGAAATCTAAGGTAATTTACATTCATTTAAAGAAAAAAATAGTATTTATCAAGAATCCATGTGTTAAAAAAAAAAAAAAAGAATCCATGTGTGAGCAGAAATGTTACAGCAAAACTCTACAAATCATGCCATATTCAAATTTACTTTAAAAAGATTTACTCCATTTCAGAAAAATTATCTCAATATGCAAAAATTTGATTTTGCATAATCTGACAATTGAGTACAGAAATGTTCCAATGGAAGAAATGATAATGTTGATATTATGAATAAAGAGTTAATATCTCATATGTTGATAAAAAAATTCCTTTATGATCAATATCATGAATATATATGAAATTACATTTAGATTTTGTATACAGGCATATATGTAAAGAATACATTGTGGGGGCTGGTGAGATGGCTCAGTGGTCTAAAGCACCTACTTAGAACAAGCTAAGCAAAAATGCAGTGACCGCGGTTCAATCCCCAGCACCACATGCCAGCCAGCCC
>NW_004524831.1:868157-872855 GCF_000260255.1 Octodon degus | reverse complement strand
TATATGAATATGAAATATGCATTATCTAAAAAATTGCTAACCTGGAAGCAACCTAAAAGATCCACATGAATGCTAGTGCATTAAGAGATAGACCCTTCCAGACAGGTGTGTACATTCATGTTTTAGAGTTCTTACCATGCATTCTCATACATCATTGATACGGATATCAAACAAACCCAGTTCAATATTCAAACTACAGATGCCTCAAAAAGTAAAAGTAAGTGCTCACATTTGATCCAGGCAAAACCTCGTATGTATATTCTGAAAGGATTTAAAATTATGATGTTGGTGTTACATATGTCCTTATGATCAAAGCAAGATATGCATGAGTATTCACAGTAGCTAAGTTTTGGAAATAATTCGCAATATCTAAGCCCTGGTAGCAGCCTAGTTGTCAATCATTGTTTGCATGGAAAAGGAGATTGTGTGGTAGACTGTATGTGGTGGAGCCTTCTTATAATCCCAGCACTCTGGTAAGCTGAGCCAGCAGGGTGACTACATGAAGTTAACCCTTTGCAAATTAATGATCTATGAGAATCCCTCTCATAGGGATTTCTTCTTTTATTATTATTATTTTTTTTTTTATTTTTTTGGCGGAATCAGGGATTGAACTCAGACCCTTGCACTTGCCAGGGAAGTGCTTACTCCACTGAGCCATCTCCCCAGCCCTGGGATTTCTTCTTTTAAAAGAAGAAATTTTTAAAAATACTAGAAATGTATTTTATTGCTCAGAACCTTCTTTAGTTTTGAGCATTGAAAAAAAAAGTGCTCTATATATTCAGCCCCCACAGAATAAGACTGTTATGTCTTCTGGCAAAAAATAAAATATGGTCCTCTGCCACAAATGTTAAATAAGTCTGACAAAGAACGCAAAAGATATACTAAAACATAAATTAGGGGTTCAATTAAGTGTTGGAGGGTAAGAGTGATGGAAAAGGTGTCAAAATGATCAATGTATGATACTTATATGTGTCAGTGATTTAAATAACACTCGACTTTATGTATTACAAATATATACCAATTTAAAACTCCCAAATGGATACAATCATTTGGTAAATGGTCATTTTGGAAGCATCTTCAGCTCTTTTTGTCTATTAATTCTGAAAATTTCATAGCAGGTGTCATGCCAGAATTTGTCCTGATAAGTTATTGATAGGGGGACTATTTTATTGTGATTGGTATTTTGTTGCTTTACAGAATGGAAGAGAGAGCAAAATGTTACCAATATAAAACATGTAACCAACATGAAAATGTATTCCTTCAGACTTCAGATACTAATGTGGACATAAGACAGGCTGCATTAAAGACAGCTGGAAGTCTTCTTTGTAGAGAGCCCCTGATGAGGCACCTACCGTTAAATGATCTCATCTTACCTCACCCAGGAGAAAAGCCACATAAACAGGGGGAAACCTGCAGTGCTTTCCAGGCCTTTCGGAAGCATGCAAGGACAATGACTCAAGAGAAACCCTCTCAATATGAACAATGTGGGAAAACATCCCCTGAACTCAGTGAAATAACTCACCTTGGAGAGAAGATGATTGTTGGCCAGAAAAATGTGAAAGACTCTAAGACCCCCAGCAGTTTTCAAATCCATGAGAAAAATCATACTGGAAAGAAATCAAATGTATTCAAACAATATGGAAAAGCCCTCAACACTCAAACTTGTAAAATTCTGGAAAGGATTCACATGGAGGAGAAGCCCTATGACAGTAAGCAATGTGGAAAAGCATTCCATACACACAGTTCCTGTCAAAGACATGAAAGAAATCACACTGGGATGAAACCCTATATACATAAGCAAAGAGGGAAGTTGTTCAGCAGATACACTCAATATCAGAGACATGAAAGTACTAGTAAAGGAGAGAAACCTTATGTATGTAAACAATGTGGGAAAGCTTTTACCAGACACAGTTATTGCAAAATACATGAAAGAAATCACACGCGGGAGAAACCTTATGTGTGCAAACACTGTGGCAAGGCATTTACTACAAAGACTTATTCTAACATACATGAAAAAATTCACACAGGGGAGAAAACTTATGTATGCAAACACTGTGGGAAGGCATTCCTTACACACCAATCTTGTCAGGTGCATGAAAGAACTCATACTGGGGAGAAACCTTATGTGTGCAAGCAGTGTGGGAAAGCATTCACTACACATCAGTCTTGTCAAGTACATGAAAATACACACACTGGGGAGAAACCTTTCTTGTGCAAACAATGTGGAAAGTCATTCATTACACTCCAATCTTGTAAGATACATGAAAGAACTCACACTGGGATGAAACCTTACATGTGCAAGCAATGTGGGAAAGCATTCACTACAAAAACTTATTGTCATATACATGAAAAAAATCACACCGGAGAGAAAACTTACATCTGCAAACACTGTGGGAAGGCATTCACTACACACCAATCTTGTCAAATACATGAAAGAACTCACACTGGGGAGAAACCTTATGTGTGCAAGCAGTGTGGTAAGGCTTTCAATACACATCAATCCTGTCGAGTACATGAAAGTACACACACTGGAAAGAAGCCTTATGTGTGCAAGCAATGTGGAAAGGCATTCAGCACACACCAGTCTTGTCAAATACATGAAAGAACTCACACTGGGGAGAAGCCTTATGTGTGCAAGCAATGCGGGAAGGCATTCAATGCATATCAGTCTTGTCAGAGACATATAAGAATTCACACTGGAAAGAAACCTTATGGATGCAAGCTATGTGGGAAGGCATTCACTACAAATAAATCTTGTCAAGAACATGAAAGTACACACACAGGAAAGAAGCCTTATATGTGCAAGCAATGTGGAAAAGCATTCACTCAAAGGGGTAATTATAAAAGGCATGAACGAACTCACACTGGGGAGAAACCTTATGTGTGCAAGCAGTGTGGAAGGGCATTCGCTACACGGCATTATTGTCAAATTCATGAAAGGACTCACACTGGGGAGAAACCTTATGCATGCAAGCAGTGTGGGAAGGCATTCACTACACACCAATCTTGTCAAATACATGAAAGTATACACACTGGAATGAAGCATTATGTTTGCAAGGAATGTGGCAAAGCATTCACTGAAAGGAGTAATTATAAAAGACATGAAAGAAGTCACACTGGAGAGAAACCTTATGTGTGCAAGCACTGTGGTAAGGCATTTACTATACGTCAAAATTGTCAAAAGCATGAAAGAACTCACTCTAGGGAGAAACCTTATGCATGCAATCAATGTGGAAAAACATTCACGACAAAGAGTTATTATAAAAGACATGAAACAAGTCACACTGGAGAGAAACCTTATGCGTGCAAGAAGTGTGGGAAGACTTTCATTACACACCAGTCTTGTCAGGTACATGAAAGAAGACACACTGGGGAATAGGTGTGTAAACTGTGGAAAAAAGACATTTACTACACAGCAGTTATGTGAAAATCATGAAAGAACTCACATGGGAGAAACCTTAGGCAGGTAACCAAAGCAGAAAAATATTCACTATAAGTTGTTATAAAATACATGATAAAAGTAACAGAATAGAAATCTGTGTGTAACCAATATGGAAAGGCATCAATGTTGTTAGGAAACAAATCACACAAGGGAGAAATCTTACTGCGCCAGCAGTGTGGGAAGTTATTTACTACTAAGAATTCTTATATATGGAAAAAATTCACAAGGGAGAAAGCATATTCATGTGAGCCATGTGGAAAAAGATTTGCTAGTAAGTCCTCATTTTATTGTATTTTATTTTATTTGCAGTACCAGGAATTGAACTCAGGACCCTGTGCTTGGCAGGCAGTCACTTACTCTACTGAGCTATTTCCCCAGCCCATTGCGCTATCTCTCTGGCCCATGAGCTATCTTCCCGGCCCATCTTGTTTTATATACATAGATGCCTCACTAGCAGGAACCCTATCTAAACAATGTGAGGGGGGGCTGGTGAGATGGCTCAGTGGTCTAAAGCACCTACTTGGAACAAGCTTGACAAAGCATAGGGACCGCGGTTCAATCCTCCATCACCACAAGCCAGCCCCGCCCCCTGTGGTGCTGGGGGATTGAACCGTGGTCCCTGTGCTTTGCTAAGCTTGTTCTAAGTAGGTGCTTTAGACCACTGAGCCATCTCACCAGCCCCGTCCTGATCATTGAAGGACACGTTTGCAAGCCATGCTACTTACCTTCAGTACATATGTCTGAAAACTCAGAAAGATAAGAGAGTGTTTCCCTTTGTAATTTGGGAAGTGCAGCTGGCTCATGTGATCTTTGTGAGAAGCAGGATTTTAAGAATAAGGAAAATTCTTGGGCTTTGCAGCATCTTTTCAGCTGAGGGAGTACTTGTTTTTCTGTACTGCTGCAAAACCTTCCGTATCACAATCCAGAAAACTTAAAATCATATTAAATTAAGTCTTTGGTCTACATTCTCTTTTATTTATTTTATCAATTTATTTTTAAGGAGCTTACCAGTTCATTCTATAATGACTTATCTCTTGGGATATAAGGAATATTCATTACATGAAATGATATAAGAAGGAAAGGACAAGTTTGTAAGAAAATTGGCACTGTTGTCCATTAGAGGGCTAGAGAACAAATTTAAGAGCATCTTAGTATTTGTATTGTGAACACATATGGTTTGAATCATCTTTAGGATATCCGCAAATTGGCCAAATTAGGGACAATATTGTGAGTTTGAATTAGGCAACTTACTTTTT
>NW_004524831.1:860990-868057 GCF_000260255.1 Octodon degus | reverse complement strand
TTTTTTTTGTATTTTAGGGAAAGGTCTACAGGGTGTTCAGGGTCTCACTACTAGATCGGACTCGAAATGATCCTCCTATTTATAGCTTCCCAGGAGCTGAGATTGGGGCCAGGGAGATGGCTCAGTAGAGTAAGCGCTTGCCTGGCAAGCGCAAGGGCCTGAGTTCAATCCCAAGTTCCACCAAAAAAAAAAAAAAAAAAACTGGGATTACAGGTGCGTGCCACCACTCTGAGTCACGCCTAGTCTTAATTGCCATTGCAGACCCAGGGATTGTGCCCCGGCCCCTGCGCCTGCTTACAGACGCTTTAATCTGCTGAGCTATTTGGCCTGCCCTGGATTTTTTCTATAAATGTTGTCATTTTAAAAGTTTTTGATATATTTTTCATGACAAAATAGTGTTGAAACCCAGTGCCTCACATACAGAGCACTTTGTGTGGGTGTTTTTTGTTTTTTTTCTTTCTTTCTCTCTCTCTCTCTTTTTTTTTTTTGGTGTTCATGTATTTAGTACAGGGTGTACAGGGTCTCACTACATAGATGGGTCTCCTAGTGATTCTTGTTTTCAGCCTCCCAAGCGCTGGGATTACAGGTGCACGCCACCATGCCCAGTCTCAATGACTGTCTCAGCACGCTGTGGGGGTGGGGCCGGCACGGCATGCCAGGAGTCGAACCCCAGCTGCTGTGCCTTGCTTAAGTAGGTGCTTTAGTCCGCTGAGCTATCTCGCCGGCCATGTGTTTTTATTTCTGAGGATGTGACTCATTACCATAAGGCTATTAATGGAAAATAGGTGCTTTTTTACTTACAATAACTTGATGCAGTCAAATGATAAATACTGTCTATGCGGAATGTCTGTGAAGGCCATGTTTAGCAAAAAAAAAAAAAAAAAAGTTGCTAGTTTTTGTAATCACGAAATGTGGCTTGTCCCCTTAATGAGTAAGAACTAAGAGCCACTTAGCGCATTTGGAAAGCTTGGCTGTTTCTCTGTGAATTACTGGCTGATAGGACAGAAAATCAGGAGGGACGGTTCATGCAGCATGTCATTCACAATGAGCAATAAGCTTGTGCTCTAAGTAGAATAAAAAGAGAAAATGAAATCTCCCCATGTTTCAGTAGATAAACTCTGGTACTTGGCATTGCATTTGGATGTTGGTCTCATGTTACTCTAGGCTTGCAGCATCAATTCTTCATCTTAGATTCACCATCAGCGGGGAAGGAGGTTCGGGGGAGGAGCCCTGCAGTAGATGGAATTGGATGGGGCGTGCCTTCCACCCTCACTGTGACACACCCATGCATGACATTACTAATATCCTGCTCATCTCTCTAACCAATAAATGTGGAAGTAGAAGTCTAACCATCTAGGCGAGAACGCTTCAGAGTATTAATGTGCCTGAGGAGAGGCTATCACACTGTGAAAAGGAAAGAGAGTATTATTGCAAAATCACTGTGTTACATTCTTAGCTGTCCCAGACTCATCCCAAGTCCTTGTGGCTGGGGCTGCCTTGCAGCCGTCTTCCTGATCTTCTAGGTGTGATTAGTAGTTAGAAAGTTGGATTTCCTTGTGACCCTGGATGAAGTGAGTTGCCTTTCTGAGGCTCTTGGAAATGTTAATTTCATCTTGATTACTTTACATCGATACTGCTAACAGTTCAAACAGTTTGTCTTTTAAATAAGTATATTTCATATTGGCATGCTTTCATTATCTTTATGAAAGCGGTTAGAGTGTGAAATAATGGTGAGAATCTCTGTAACATACAGCTAACATTCAACTTGCAGCACTCTGGCTGCATCAATGTTTTCCTCATAGTCTGAATGTTCTGCTATGGCCTGTCCCAAGTCCCACTGGGCTTTTCCATGTGTGTCTTCTAATCTGCAAGTACAGCAGTGGAGCTATGATTCCATCAGCAGGAACAACACATGTAAAAAGCCCATAGAATACAGTCAAGAGCGAGAAGGGGCTCAGCAGACTTGGAGGAAATCCTGCCTCCAATCAACAATCCAGCAGGCTGCAAGTCAGACTCAAGTCCCTATCGGGTGAGGAACTTTACAGTCAGCCATGCGGGCTTCCCTCAAGCACACAGGGTATTGTCTATTTTCCTTCCCCACTCAATGAGCAGAACAAGGAGCAGCTTTATTTTTGCCAGGGAGTTGTGGTTTGTATGGACTGTCAGTTGGGATATGCTGGCTGTCATATAGAACCATCCTTCTTAGGAAGCTAAGTCAAAAACTCATAAGTTGTTTCTGAGAGACCCCACATCTGACTTTGCCTGATTGCTCTGTGGCATCTGTTGGGTGGTTGCCTGGGAAGGACATGGGGGACCTCAATGCCCAGGAAGGTGATGATGCAGAACAAAGTGAGCAAAGACAAGAGTGTGATTTTTGTCAGGGGCAGTTTCTTTTTCTTTTCTTTCTTCTTTTTTTTTTTTTTGTATTTTAGGGAAGGGTCTACAAGGTATTCAGAGTCTCACTACTAGATCGTACTCTAGTGATCCGCCTGTTAACAGCCTCCCAAGAGCTGGGATTACAGGCACACACCACCATGCCCAGTCTCAGTTGCCTTCTCAGCACGCCCCAGGGGCTGGGGCCAGCACATCAGGCTTTGGGATGGAACCTCCAGCCCCTGAGCTTGCTTGCAGGTGCTTTAATCCACTGAGCTATTTGGCTGGTCCTTGGGACTGCCTTTTAAACCACATTTTCAAGCCCCTTAATGTAGGGTACATATCTGTACATATAATTCATGTTTTAGTGAAGAATGAAAAGTACCCCTGCTCCAATAATTCCCATAGCACATTGAGAGTTTGTAGACAGTGATCAAAAATGACATGCTGTATGAAGTAGGGACTTCGATGTCAAAGTGCACTGCATTTGGGGCAGTGTACCGTGAGGAAATACGCACGTGTATCAGTGGAAGACATGAGTTTTCTGTGTGGGACTGAACAAGAAGAAGTATATATAATGTAGGAAAGGGGAGGAAGAAGGAAGATAGTATAGTCAGCTCCTAAACCAGGATTTTCCCCTGAAGATGTTTTACTGGAAACTACCCTATGCCTTTCACTCTGAGTGAAATCCAGCCTGTTTTATATTTTTGGTATTATTATTTCGAATTTTCATGCTGGGTCTTGCCATGAAGCTCACACTTAGCCTGACATTCTTATCACATATGGTGGATCATGAAGCACAATATGAAGAATGTTGAAAGTGTTTTTTCATCACCTCTGGGGCTCGGGAGATAGCTCAGTGGTCTAAGCGCCTGCTGTGCAAGTGTAAGAACCCAGGTTTGATCCCTGATACCACGAGCTGTGCTGGCCCTGCACCAAGCCAGCCATTGAAACTGGGTGTGGTGGTGCTACGAGTAGCAAGAACCTGCACCACATAAATAAATAAAGATTTTTAAAAATTCAAAAAAAAAAAATGGGTGAGGGTGATTCTGAAAGACTTCCTTTGAAACTTGATGCCTAAATAATTATCAATTTGAGATTAATTGTACGTGTAGTATAATTTTTAGGTAAAATTTCCCTAGATTCTGAAGGAGAGAATCTGATTATCATACTTTTCTGCACCCGAGGAATGCACTTCTGTTTTTAATCATAAATCACTTTGAGGCAAAATATTTATTTTTATTAGTAGTGTGACAGCATGCCACATTTTCAGAACTTCAGGATGATGATTTACAGTGAGAAATGTTACATGTCTTGGACAGCAATCTTCAAGCAGCATGCTACAATTGTGCTATGAGTTTGTCAACATTATGGGGGATGCATTGATTTTGGCAATACCATTTTTTTTCATTTATGTACTCGGTACAGGGTCTCACTATGCAGAGTAGACTCAATGATCCTCCTGTTTTCAGCCTCCCCAGCTCTGGGATTACAGGCATGCACCACCACTCCCAGACTCTGTCCTGGCTCAGCACGCCCTGGCGACGGGGCCAGCATGGCATGTGAGATCAGGGATTGAATCACTTGCCAAAGCAGGTGCTTAGTCTGCTGAACTATCTTGCCAGCCCTCATTTTTTCTTGTAGAATGCTTAGTACTCAGCAGACAATGAACACTTGAGTTCATAAGAAAAACTGGAAAAAGTCAAAGGTCAAACTTTGACTGATAGGGGCCGGGGAGATGGCTCAGTGGATTAAGCACTTCCCTGGCAAGCGCAAGGGCCTGAGTTCAATCCCCAGTTCTGCAAAAAAAAAACAACAAAAAACAAAACCTTTGACTGATAGTGTTTATCTCTGCTCAGTACTGAGACCATTGACGGGAGAGAAGTTTCTTCCTCTGAAGATGGCTTACTGTGGTCTGAAGGAGCCACAGATTCAACTTTGCTGACCTTCGGACGTACCATTGTCTCCACTGTGGGTGACCAACCCTGGACATCACAGGCACTGAGAATTTTGAGTGACCTTGTAAATGCTTAACCTTCTGAGTTGGGTGTTCCTTTCTAAAAGATAGTGAAGGAGGGTTGTTCTCTAGTCAGCTTTCCTTTTCCTTGCAGGCCTGTTGCTTCTTTAAAATACAAGTTATCTCAAAGACTTAAGAATTGCATTTCAAAAAAAAAAAAAAAAAAAAAAAAAAGAATTGCATTTCAAGTCCAGGGAGTCAGCTTAGCAGTATAAGTGCCTGCCTGGCAAGGGCAAGGTCTTGAGTTCAATCCCTGGTTAAAGAAAAGAAAAAGAAGAAGAAAAAAAAGCATTTCAAGAATTCACCATAAGATTATGCTTTCTTAGTTTAAAAGTGAATATAGTATCAATTACATGTGAAGCAAAGAAATACTTAGATGTGATTACTTGTTTTGCATCTATCATAATATGTGTAAAGATCCATAGAATCATGATGGGGGTGATCAAATCAATTGTGTCTTTCTCTACTTTCATATAAATACACACAAGTGGCCATGGGATGGAGTTTTGCAAGGCCTTTTTTTTTGGCAGAACTGGGGATTGAACTCAGGCCCTTGCGCTTGCCAGGGAAGCGCTTATTCTACTGAGCCATCTTCCCGGCCCTGCAAGGGCTTTTTGGCCCTGAAGTATCTCATCAATCAAAATCTTTATTTGGTTTCAACATTTTCAATTGAACTTAATTTAGAATAATACATCATTATTATAATGATAAAAAGGTTATTCACGGTTTGTGTTGGACAGCCTAATGGATGTAGCTTTGTAGGGAACTTCATGTTGCAGACACCATTCCCATACTCCACTGCTTCTGGGTTTGTTATTTGAAAATTGTTTCATTCATTGATTAACTATTGTCTAAAAATGTTACTGGTCATTTTTTTGTGCAAGTGATAATGAACTAGCATTTTTACTAGAAAAAGAAAATATACTGGTATGTAGATCATTAAAAATTGCAGCATTTGAACAAATGCTCATTTATAAAAGGAAACAAACTTGTGCAAATGAATATGAACATTGTTATTGGTGATAGCTACTTGAATATTTAATCTCAAATTTCTTCTCAAAAATTTTAAATAAGATTTAATGATAAGAATACAAATATTCTTTTTTTTTTTTTGTAGAACCGGGGATTGAACTGAAGCCCTTGCGCTTGCCAGGCAAGCACTTATTCTACTGAGCTATCTCCCAGGCCCCTATCCTTGATGTATTTAAACATTTTATCATTGGACATTGGGCAGTAGATGAGAATATACATGTGATAAACTCTTTACTTGACTCAGACTTTCCTTGCTTTATTGATGACCATTCTCATTCTTTCTCAAATTTTTCTCAGTGTACTATGTGTGATTTTCCATAGAAAGTATTGTTTTAGTTTCTTGCCATGTGATTTTCAAGAAGTATTTTATAAGTTGCACAGGGAAATATGTGGGGAAGTTTTTGGTCTCGCTAGACACATTAATGTCTGAATCAAGGGAAAAGTAGTTTCTCATTGATTCTATTGGTTATGAGGGTTAAGATTTCTGAAGTTCACTTAAAATTATCATATATATTTACAAGAATAATAGCACAAGTTCAATCCCCAGTTCCACCAAAAAAAAAAAAAAAAAAAAGAATAATAGCACAATATCCAGTATCCTCTGGACATTGGAATGAAGTCACTGGTTTGTTGATTATTGGCAAACTTGAATGAACGTTGGTATGGTATGTATCAGTTGGCTCTCCCTCCTTGCATAACTCTCACTTATGTTCTTCCACACCTCAGTACTCTGATTTTTTTTTCTCAAGTTTTGCTCTTGTTTCATCTTATGTTTCTCTTTTTTTTTTTTTTCCTTTTCCAGATTTTATTTTAAAGTTTTAAAATTACAACGACAGCAAATTTCTCCCGGCACAAGTAACACTTGTTTAAAAAAGGCGGGGGTGGGGTGGCGCAAGTGCGCGATTTTTCATATTAAAAATAAGACAGACAACTGTACAGGTTTTTTCTCCCAGCTCCCGATGTAAAACCTAAGTAGTAGCCCTAGGTATGCTTATATACAAATACACATGCACACAGATCTAGCTCTATAACTACGTAGCAAATTCCAAATCAACTGCAGTATGTCTTACCGTCCACTCCCTGCCCCTCCCCCTCCCCTCTACATCTACTTTAAAAAAAAAAAAACAGACTCAGAAGTAAAAAGAGGTCGGGAGGTTTTTAAGCAGCTGGTGGTGGGACTGGAGCCCCACCAGACCAAGCAAAGCCACGTCTTTAGAGAAGTAACAAAACACAGAGAAATAAAAAGTCGTCCCAAGGCGATAACAATCCATCAAATTGTATGGAAAAACCCAAGTTTCAACAGGGCACACTGAGGCACTTGGCTGATTTCCCATCCTTCCCCCAAAGTTTCCGCTCCCATTAAGAGACTTCGCCGACGCCACGGAGCCCCTTCCCCCATGGCTGATGTCTAGCTGACAGTGAAAAGCTAGTTTCTCCAAGCAGCTGCGACTTGTCCCCCTCCTCTTCCCCAAGACAATAAATAGGGAGGCCAGAAGGGCACGCAGCCGGAGGAGAGAAGGACCTGGCCTCGGACCCCCTGCGGCTCTCCCCTCTCACCCCGATAAAGATTGCGAAATTCTCACAGGGGTGCCCAACTTAAAAAACAAAACAAAACACCTTAAAGACACTCCTACAGACCTTTACA
>NW_004524831.1:856112-860890 GCF_000260255.1 Octodon degus | reverse complement strand
TTTTTTTTTCCGGAACCGAGGATTGAATTCAGGCCCTTGCACTTGCCAGGGAAGTGCTTATTCCACTAAGCCATCTCCCCGGCCCCAACAATTTCAAAGCTTTATAGGGAAAACTTGAGACCAAGGACAGCATAACACATTATTATAATGATCAGGATGACATCATTGTATTATTATTATTTTTGTTTTTTCTGTACTTAGGACAGGGTCTACAGGGTCTCACTATGTAGATCAGACTCGTAGTGATTCTTGTTTTCGGCCTCCTAAGCGCTCTGATTACTGGCACGCTCCACCACACCTAGTCTCCATCGCCAGCTGAGCGTGTCTTGGGGGCAGGGCAGGCACAGCACGCCGGGGATTGAACCCTAGCCGCTGCGCTGTGTAAAATTATATGAGGGAACTTTCACAAAAATTTGCCGTCTTGGGGCTGGAGAGATGGCTCAGTGGTCTAAAGCACCTACTTGGAACAAGTTTGGCAAAGCACAGGGACCACGGTTCGATCCCCCAGCACCACATGCCAGCCGGCTGCGCCCCCTGGTGGGCTGAGCTGGCCACACACACACACACACACACACACTAAATAAATAAATAAATGTTTAAAAAAAATTGTCTTTCAATAGAGTGTCGTCTAAGAAGAATGCATATGTGCATAGATCTACTTTATGTTATATTTGTTGGACCATACAGTAAGCCTACTTACTGTAAAATAAGTATAAAATATTCACACAGTAATAATTTAATATTAAGTATTTTTTAAAGATATTGTCACATTCTATTTATCTATTTATTTTCATTTTGTTTATTCAAAGAGGGTCTCACCCTTTAGTTTAGGCTGGCGTGAAACTCACTATATAGCACAGGCTGGCCTCAAACTTTCGGCAATCCTCTGCCAAGTGCTGTGATTATAGGCATGCACCACAATACCTAGTCAAGCATAAGTCTTAGAAAAGCATTTATAAGGGGCCGGGGAGATGGCACAGTGGAATGCAAGCACAGGGGCCTGAGTTCAATCCCCGGTTCCGGAAAAAAAAAAAAAAAAAAAGAATTGAAGAAAAAAGTACTTGTAGCTTTTGACTGGGTGTCTTGTGTTAGATTTGCATGTACATTTTATCATGAGTAGTTAGAAACTATCAAATTTGTCATGGCACTGATTGGCCCAGTGGCATCCTTTTTTACAGTTAGGATGTTATTGCTGTTCTGATGTTTTTACATGTTCTGTTCACGTTTTAATTATTTAATTTATAATTATATATAATTATAAATATATATAATTTATACTTAATAATTTAATTATTTAAAGGATTATTTTACAATCCTTTTGAAGATATCTCTCCTTGCCACAGTTACATTTTGGAAGCTGCAAAGTTGCAGAAAGAATCTGGTCTTTAGGGCCTCCATCCCTCCATTTGGCAAGTCTTAATCATTTTGTCAAGATTTAGAATTTTAAGAGGGTCCAGGGAGGTATCTCCACAGTCTAAGTGCCTGCCTGGCAAGCACAAGGACCTGGATTTGATTCTCAGGACTGCATGCCACGCCAGCCACCACAACCAGGCATGGTAGTGCATGTCTAGAGTCCTAGCACTGGGGAGGCTGGGACAGGAGGGTCACTATGAGTCTGAGCTACATAGCAAGACCTTGTACCAAATAAGTTGAAAAAAAAAAAAAATATATATATATATATATATATAAGCCCACTGTCAAAGCTGTATAATAAAAAAAAAATTGGGATGATATCATGAGTATCTTATCTTTCAATCAGTCTAAGTAGGAGATTGGAGAATAAATTATGTCTGATAATTAAAACATGAACAGAATGTGTGTCAGCCTAAATCACATATAATCTTTATTTATCATGCTTGAAAGCGCTCATTTGTAAGTGGCCTTTAAATCTACTTGTGTTTCTTCTGTAATGCACCTTATTCTGACTCATTTTCTTAAAAGCAAGTTCTCAAAAGCAAAAATAAAGGAAAAAATAAAATTGATATGAGTTCCAAAATTTTAATAAGAAAGTTGCAGGTACCTTAGCCAGTTATTAAAGCATTTTAACATGTAGCAGACAGACAAGTAACACAAAGAAAACATGAAACAGGGGCCGGGGAGATGGCTCAGTGGAATAAGAGCTTCCCTAGCAAGCGCAAGAGTATGAGTTCAATCCCCGGTTCCGCCCCCAAAAAAAGAAAACATGAAACAGATTTATTTAATCAGTGGACTTTCTCGTGTTTTTGCCATTGCTTTGAGCCTTTGTAACTATATGGATCAGTTTCTATTTTCCTGTTAGGTTTGTTCTAGGTTTGTGTAATCTATTGCTTGACGTTTGTTGCCTTTAGCTTTCCTTTCCTAGATTTCCATTTTTCATTTTTCTTTTTCTTATATTTTATTGCTGTCAGGCTACACCCCAAGGAGCAACAAAGACTCCTAGGACAGGCAGGATTGAAGCAAATAAAGTGAGGTCTTTAGTTCAAGCTGGGTGCAGCCTGGTCAAGGATGAGAAGACCACGAACAAAGAGAACATAATTTATAGACTATCTTAGGTATCTTAGGTATGGGACGAGGCGAGCCACTGAGGAACATGGAAAATTTTAAGGTCCTTTTGTGTCACGTGCGGGGCTGGCGCCTATTTGGGGTGAGGGAAGTACGGGAGGACAGTAGCATTCTGCTTACAGAGTGGCATTCTATAGTGGGAAGCACCGGGGGAGAGAGGAGAATGACAGCAGCAATTGGCTGACGTATAGATGGCATTCTTTAGACTTACAGTGTTTTCTATAAGCTAGAGAACCAGGCCTGGGAGCCATCCTGATAAAGGGATTTATTTTAGTCTCTCGGGGAGGACCAGGCTTGAGCTTCCTGCTTAAACAGTGGTGGCCTGTCATTTTTCCACTATAAAATTTGTTTTTAATTTTTTTTTTCATCTTCCGTTTCACCCATATCGTAAGCAAAGCAGTCAAAATATAAGTGAAAAAGCGAAAAGAAAATCCAGTGAACTGCTGCTTCTTAGCAATTAGACAGTTAAAAGACCTTGGGCTGATAAACTTAATATTCAGACTTGCAGTAAACACGCCAGACCATCCCATGGTTGTTTTTGTTCCCGTAATGAGAATGAAGGCCAGGGAGATGGCTCAGTAGAATGAGCGCTTCCCTGGCAAGCGCAAGGGCCTGAGTTCAATCCCTGGTTCCACAAAAAAGAAGAAAGAAAAAAAAAAAAAAAAAAAAAAAGAAATATTGAGAATGAAGAGTCAGACACATCCTTGCTCCTTCTCCCGGCTTTGGGGCAGGGGTCACTTCTCTGTGCTGATCAGCAGCAGCAGGTTTTCCTCACTTGGGGACCCACTTGTGCCATCAGCGGACATGGTGGCAGAGAGAATGAATGATTACTTAGAGGCAAGATTTACTCAATCACCAAGCAGCCCAGAGCGTTTAAATCAACCAAGAGCATCCCGCATCAGCAGAACTCCCAGGAGAATCCCTGCAGCTGAGAACTCTCCAGCTTTTATCTGGAATATCAGTGTTAATGAAAAAAAAAAAAAAAAAGGTTGAAAACAGTTTGGGCCAGGAACTGTCTGAAAGGTACTCAAGGTTTCAGGGGAAAGGGGAAGAACAATGGCCAGAGATAATGGGCCACACAGATCTAATCATTGTTGTTTAACCACTCACTTCTCCTAGAGCCTGTGGGTTTTTCCAACACAGTCTAATAATCATTTACTCCTCACAGAGCCTGTGTGGGGTCTCAGGTCTGGGCAGTTTTCATGGAAAAAACTTCCTATATACTTTTTAAAATTACATTCCCTCCATGATTGGTACTTTTTTAAATTAAAATTAATATTTTTCCAACATAATGCCTATATTTTTCTAAAGCATGAAAATTTTATTTGCAGTGTGTTGCCAACCAGATCTGTAGACTTCCATACTTAGGTCCTATTGCACAGTATCACATCTCTCCAGCCCCTGCAGTGTCACAGTGGTGTATGATAAGAACTTTATTTTTTATTGGATAGTAAACAGAGACATTGGAAGATCTAGGAAGTTGCTCAGTACGATAGTACTAGTAAGCTGCAGTGTGAGCTGGGCCACAGCATACATTTTCAAGATCGAGTCTTCATTGTGATTTGAAGCTCAGTAGGCCCAAGAGCTGGGCTTGTTCAAAGCTGTTGTACCTGGCTTCAGTTGATCCTGTTTCTTGGCTTTGCTGTGGCACTTCCACACAGACTCCCTCCTCCTCAACCTGCTGATGTATCTGCTCATACGGGTGGGGAACCTGCTTCTCAGTGCGTTTTGCCGTGAATACCGAGTATTCATGGCCACATACCATTTGTGGTCTGATTTTCCCATCTCTAAGATTATGTTCGGAGTGGTAATCAAAGCTGATTGGCTTTCTGTGCTCTACATTTGTGTCCCATGGGCGGCATAAGACAAGAACCTCATCCTTAGCCTTTGCTACACTGAACTGTTCTTCAGAGCTGGGGAATATGACCACCATATATGCAGTTCTGTGCCCTGCAAGAAAAACAACATCTCTCATGACTGTGCCCATCTTGCGGCATTCTATTTGGTTTTTCTTGGGACAGGGCATTATACTTGGATATGTTTGGTTATTGTGGTAGTTTTCATCTTGTCTGTAGTTTAATATAACCCAAGATTTTCTCTGCTGTACTTTTCCAAATGACTTTAGTCAAGAGAAGAAATTTTACAGGGGCTGGAGAGATGGCTCAGTGGTCTAAAGCACCTACTTACAACAAGCTTAGCAAAGCACAGGGACCGCGGTGCAATCCCCCAGCACCACA
>NW_004524831.1:846664-855029 GCF_000260255.1 Octodon degus | reverse complement strand
AAAAACACCTTCCAGGTCTTTACATATTCACAACCAAATTCTGTAAAAAATTTGGGGGAAAAACTAATACCAATATGCCACAGATGCTTTTATCATATTTTAAGAGAAGACATACTTCCAAAGTCAACTCTGGAAGCAAGTATCACCTTGTTTTTTCATTAAAGAAAAAAGGACCCAACTTAAAAAATGAACTATAGACTGACCTCTTTAGTCAATGTAGATGTAAAAGTCAGAACTAGCAAACAAAATGATTATTAAACATCATTAAATATGGCTCATTGCAGGGATCAGGGATGTTAAAACATACACCAGTTTATAAGGGTAATTTAGCATATAAAATTGAAGGACAAAAATCACATGAACATCCCAAATGATGCAGCAACAGAATTTGACAAGTTCTAAATCCATTCGATAAAATCTTGAAGAAAATAGGAATAGAAGGTCTTTGTCTCAAACTGATTAAGCCCATCTATGATAAGCCAGTGGCCAATATATCACTAAATAGAAAGAAACTGAAAGTTTTTCCTTTAAATCAGGAAGAAGTCAAGGATCCCTGCTACCACCAATCCTGTTCAGTACTGTTCTTATTTTTGTTGTTGTTTGCTCCATATGCCTTCAGGGCAGGTTTGGCTGGCTTGAGCTGTGGGGATCCAACCACAGCAACCTGAGCCTGACTGCTTTGTTGAAGCAGCCACTTAAAGAACTGAGCTAAGGGGCAGGTCCCCACCCCCAGTACAGTTCTTGAGCCACTACACAGAAAAGTTACATACTTTTCTAACTTAAGGGCTGGCCAGATAGCTCAGTGGGCTCCAGAGCCTGCTTAGGCAGACACAGGGACCAGGTTCTACGCCTGGTGTGCTGTGCCAGCCCCCTCACCCCCTCGGGGTGCACAGAGATGGTGACTGAGACTGGGCATGGTGGCGCACACCGGTAATCTCAGCCCTTGGGAAGCTGAAAACAAGGATCAAGACAAGTCTGATATGCGTAGTGAGACTGTAGACCCTGCACTAAATACAAAAAAAGAAGAAAGAGAGAGAAAAAAGTAAAAGAAATATAGACAGGAAACCAAATGCATGCTGTTTTCAGATTCAGAAGACTCTATCACCAGTATATACATGAAAAAAGTTCACTGTTGCTGCCCATTTGAGAAATTCTAATTAAAACAAAGCTGAGATTTCATTTCACTCCAGAAAGAATTGCTATAATCAGGGCTGGGGAGATGGCTCAGTGGAATAAGCGCTTGCCTGGCAAGTGCAAGGGCCTGAGTTCAATCCCCGGTTCTGCCAAAAAATAAATAAATCTATATTGTTTTTGTACTAGTGATCGGTTGTGAAACTGTCTCATTGTTATTTATTTCTAATAAAAATATTAAAAAAGAAAAACAAAAGAATTTCTATAATCAAGAAATCAAGGGGCTGGTGAGATGGCTCAGTGGTCTAAAGCACCTACTTAGAACAAGCTTAGCAAAGCACAGGGACCGCGGTTCAATCCCCCAGCACCACATGCCAGCCAGCCCCGCCCCCTGGTGGGCTGAGCTGGCCACACACACACACACACACGCACGCACACACACACATTTAAAAAAAAAAAATCAAGGGGGCCTGCCCTTTAGCTCAGTTCTTTAAGTGGCTGCTTCCACAAAGCAGTCAGGCTCAGGGTGCTGTAATTAGATCCCCAGGACTCAAACCTGCCCTGAAGGCATTCGGAGCCAGCACCCACCCCCCCAAAAAAAATCCTTGCGGTCAGGGAGATGGCTCAGTAGAATAAGTGCTTCCCTGGCAAGCACAGGGCCTGAGTTCAATCCCTGGTTCTGAAAAAAAAAAAAAAATCAAGCAAGAACAAATGCAAGGAAGCCTGCAGTGGAAGAGAAACGGTTCTGCATTTCTGGTAGCAGTGTCACCTGGTACATACACTTTGTGAATCTGAATGGAAATTTCTCAGAAAGCCAAAAATATAACTTCCATTTGACTCGTCTATTCATCCTGGTATCTCCCCAAAAGTGTTAGATATCACTCTAGGGTTGTAAGTAAATATGTGTTTATAGCAGCACAATTAATAAATGCTAAATGTTGGATACATTCTATGCATCCAACATGAGATGCATGCTAAAGAATATGTAGTAGTGATACACGATTCAGTGCTACCATGCCACACGTGGGCACAAACGAGTTATTTGTGAAAAATTATGTACATCTAGACCATCATATTGTGAAGTAAATCAGACACATAATCTTAAATATTTCATGGTTTCTCTCATTTGAGAAATGTAGTACGTAAAGTGAAAATACAAGAGCAATGATAGTAAGAATTCAAAGAGCAAAAACATGGGGCTGGTGAGATGGCTCAGTGGTCTAAAGCACCTACTTAGAACAAGCTAAGCTAAACAAAGCACAGGGACCACGGTTCAATCCCCAGCACCACATGCCAGCCAGCCCCGCCCCCTGGTGGGCTGAGCTGGCCACACACACACACACACATAAATAAATAAATAAAAAATAAAATGTAAAAAAAAAAAATTACTTCAAAGAGCAAAAACAAATTTACCCAAAAACAAAAAAAACAAAACAAAACAAAAAGGGGCCAGAGAGATGGTTCCGTGGAATAAGTGCTTCCCTGGCAAGTGCAAGGGCCTGAGTTCAATCCCTGGTTCCGCAAAAAAAAAAAAAAAAAAAATTACCTTAATTCAGCACGGATAATATACTAAAAATGTACCTTTTATGGATTTTCCTCTCAGTTTGACTGTTAATAGACAAAAATGATAATTATGTTTCTAAGGATTTATGATAAATAAATGAATATACTGCTGGCAAAAAAAAGTATAGAGGAGAAGAGAAATGAAATAATTGAGATTTGCTAGCACATATGGCAATTCACAATGTAATTATATATGGTGCACATAAGCTAATAAATATGACTTAGAAAATAAAGAAAACAAAAAAATTAGTAACACTTGGGTTGTAACATCTCGACTATGTCTTAATAATACTTCATGGGTGATATTGTATTTCCAGTGCTGTCACATTCTGTTGCGTCAAGCCTCACAAAATTTTCTACAGTATACTTCTAAAGTGTCATCATGGGTCCTGTAACACAGCTTGAAATCTATAATTTCAATTGGATGGTTCGATTCAGCCTCAGAAATTTTCAAATGTAGGGCAGTTGTGTTTTCTGAAAGGAATAGAAACTTCTGGGTTGCTTAGACTTTATAATGGAACTGACTACATGTTTTACCTGAGGTGAGAGTGCCCTGAGATAGTTTTAACAGGGTGAACACAACATGTCAGTCACTAAAAGTAGAGCACCTGAGACCTGCACTAAACTGGAGTAATGGGGGAACTGACGCACCAGAAAAATTGAAATTCGTATTAGATTTTTTCACTAAAAAAATGCCTTTTTGGCATCTTTGATGTACCATGACAAAAATTTCTAATGGCTTTACCTCTGTGTACAGCATGTGATACTCTTACCTAGGACAAGCAGCAGAGCACTGGAAAATGGTGTCTCACCTACTCTTCACCTTGTGGGGAGTTTTTGCTTTTGTTTTTGTTATTTTTTTTATCTTTTTGAGACAGGGTCCTGCTGTGCAGTTTAGGCTGGCCTTGAGCAGCAATCCTCCTAGTGCTGGGATTGCAGGGGTGTACTAACGTACCTAGCCACTTTGTATTTTTGTTCTTTCTTCGGATGTGACTGATTGTCATAAGGCTCCGTGGGTCTCAGTGTGATCCATTCCACCTGGGGAGAAACGGCAGCAGGAATGAGGAAAAGATAGACAAGAAAGCAAAAGCTAGGCTGTCTACCTGATTGGTGAGATGATTGCCCTCCCCAGAAACAATATGAGTATTTATTTATACCTTTGCAAAGTTAGTAACACATGACACAAGGTTGCCTAGGGACTGATGGCATTACAGTCAGGATGCTTATCTCAGGACTGAGGTAGCTTGCTTGCTTTAGGCACTGAGGCCTAGTCCCACCTACGCACATTTGACCAATTTTCCAGCTTCCCCAGCTCCCAACAGCTCTTAGTTGAAAAAGTATGCTTGTTCTCCTGCTAAGACTTTATGTCATCAGAAAACTATCTATGAAGAGTAACTCTGAAGGGCACTTATAGCAGAAAAAAGAGTTGGGGTTTTTATGTGGTTGAGAATTGTATTCTGTTCCCTTGATGAGTAAGGGAAGCACACTGGGAAGCTGTGTTTCTCTGTGGAAGCTTGGCTTGTCCACAAATGCAAGAGGAATAGCCCACCCTATATGTCATTCACAACAACCAATAAGCATGTGCCCTGAATAGAATAAAAAGGGGAAGTGTGATCTCCCTGTTCCTGTGGATAAACTTGGGTGTTTGCCATTACATTCGGATGTTGGTCTCAAGTGACTTCAGGCTTCCAGCGTGAGTTCTTCATCCTTCCAATAGAGTCACCAGCAGGGAAGGAGCCTGAGGGGGAGGAGCCCCGCACCAAATGTGCTCTCATGCCTTTTGGTCTCACTCTGATGCACAGACGTGAGCTAATATCCTAGGCATCTCTCACACTGCCAATGGAGTCTACCCATCAAACAGAGAACATTATGTTGGAGAAATTAACATGACTAAAGAGAGAAACTTTCAAACTGAGGAGGAAAGTGAACATTATGGAAAAATTACTGCATTAAGTTTTTAGTTGTCCCATCCTCATGACAGGGAAGTGATTGAGGGTGGATCTATAGAGCAGTTATATTTCCAGCCTTCTGCTATGACTTATTGTTAGAACTGTGAATTTCTTTATGATTTTGGATGAAGTAAGTGGCCTATCTGAGGCATTTGAAAATGTTAATTTTTTCTTGATTACATTAATACTGATACCAAAAATTTGTTCATTTATTAAAAACTATACTGCTTATTCACATGTTTTTCTTTATGGAAAGTAAGTAGATTAAGAAATAATGTACAAGAAAATCCATTACAGGAAGGTAAGTGTCTCACTCGACTTTCTGCACCCTGACTGCATCAGTACTTTCCTGCAGTCCACAGTGTTCTGCTGTGGCCTATACCCAGAGTCATCAGTGGATTCATTGCTTTTCTCTGTGGATCTTTGAGTCTCCAAGTACAGTAGTGGAGCTGTGATCCCATCATCAGGAATGAGAAATATGATGAACCCATAGTATACAGTGAAGCGACACAAACAGGAAAAAGCTTGGAACAAATCCTGCTGCAAATCAAGGGTCCAACAGGCTGGATCATTCAGTATTTTTGGGAGAAGGTTGGGCAGGCAGTGGAGTTTACTGTTTATCATTTTGGCTTCTCTCAAATAGATAACATATCATCTTTACTTTCTTTCTGGCACAGTGGCCAGAACACTGAGCGGGTTTGCATCTGTGAGGAAAAGTTTGGGATATATGAAGTGTCAACATATGCTGGCTGGTGAATAGAATCCTTTTCAGGAAGCCATGTCACCAGGAGTCTCCCCAAGCTGACCCAGCCTGATGTGCTCTGTGGCTTCTCCTGACCTGGAAGGCGTCAGTCTCCAAGATGATGACTGTACAGGATCAAATGACCAACGATAAAGTAGATGAGTGGTTGGAAGCGTAGGTTCCTGATGTTCATAGAAGAGTGTACACTCTTGATCACCAACCACATGCCTGTTTCTCCTTGAACATAAATGAAACATATTCTGATTTTTTCCAGAGATGTTTGCCACCAGCTATATCAAGAGTCAATATGCTATCAATGTGTGGATCCCTAGAAGGCTGCTTTTCTTTCCTTATATCCATTTTTCATTCTCTCTACTAACCATGCATTTTCACAAAAGGTGGAATATAAATATATTTTGTGTGTACTCTGTCAGTCTCCTATTATACCACAGAACTATGATTTTTTTTAAAAGATCAGAAATATGATAGTAAATCATGTAATATTTTCTTTAAGGTTTACTTTTTGTTGGGAAAGGATTTCACTTTGTGACATTGACTGACCTAGAGGTTACTACATTGGGGGGACAGGACTTTGAACTCATGGCAACCCTCAAAACTCATGGAACAATTTCAGTAATTAGCCTCACATGTGCTGGCACTACAGGCTTGTAGCACCACACCTGGCTGCAGTTTTCCTTCCATACTTAGTTCCTAATTACTCTGTGATATCTTCATATTTATTGTGTTTTATATATTTTATTACTACCTGCCTCTCAATAATCTCCTTTAGATGACACTAAGATTTCATATGTCTGAGTATAAGGTGATCATTTGATGTAACTCAAGTATAAGGTAGATAATACACCACCCTTCCTCTATTTTCATTCCCCATATACTTACTTGCTCCAAGAATACTGTGTCCCCAATAGCATTTTAATTATTCATAACATTTATTTTCCCTTTTTATTGGTACATTTTAGTTATCCATATTAGCAACATGCATGGTAATTTTTTTTTTTTTTTTTTTTTTGCAGAACCGGGGATTGAACTCTCATCTTTGCACTTACCAGGGAAGCTCTTATTCCACTGAGCCATCTCCCCGGCCCCATGCATGGTAACTTGTACCTGCATATTGCATTATCTTTTGTCTTCATTATCCTTCATTTCTTTCACCCTTCTTCCCACCTTCATTTACAAAATCGTTGCTTCTTCCATTTTTCCTTCTGTTCTTTTTTCTTGTTCCTTCTTTCCTTGCCCCTACCCCTCCCTTGTTTTTCACATCTGAATTCTTCTCAGATTCTTCAAAAAATCAAAATCAGGGGTTCCATTTGACCCAGGTATTCCCCTTCTTGTTATCTTCCTGGAAGAATTAAAAAGACCATGCCACCGTGGCATATGAACACTGATATTTATAGTGGCAGAGTTTGTAATGGATAAATCTTGGCAACAGCACAAATACCCATTGACTAATGAATATACAAAGCAAATGTGGTTTTCTTGTACAATGGAATATTACTGTGCAATAGAGAAGAAAAGGCTTGAGACATTTCTTTTTTTTTTTAATGTTTATTTTTTTTTATTTTTATTTTATTTTTAATTAACTAATTAATTAATTAATTTGTGTGTGTATGTGTGTGGCCAGCTCAGCCCACTAGGGGGCGGGGCTGGCTGGCATGTGGTGCTGGGGGATTGAACCGCGGTCCCTGTGCTTTGGTAAGCTTGTTCCAAGTAGGTGCTTTAGACCACTGAGCCATCTCACCAGCCCCGGCTTGAGACATTTCTAACTAAGTGAATAGACCTTGAGATCAGACTCTTGAGTGAAATAAATTGGACAAATGTATAAATATTTTATAGTTTCTCTGGTGCAGAAACTTAAAAGTTTAAGGATCAAAATGCATCAACCTTACTTAAAGTTTTTTCTGTGAAACCAGATTCAAATCACAAAATGCTGCATATGTGTAATCAAAGAAAGAATGACTTCATTCTTTGAATAATCAGTTTAGAAAAAAGATATAAGTTAAATTCTATCAGGGGCTGGTGAGATGGCTCAGTGGTCTAACACACCTACTTAGAACAAGCTTAGCAAAAAGCACAGGGACCGCGGCTCAATCCCCCAGCACCACATGCCAGCCAGCCCCGCCCCCTGGTGGGCTGAGCTGGACACACACACACACACACACACACACACACATAAATAAATAAAATTTAAAAAAAAATCTATCAGAAACATTCATTGTATAGCCCCTTCCCTTTTGGGGTGAGATAGTGATTTGCAGGTTCCTGTAAATTAGGACCTCTGATGTAGAAACAGTGCACAAGTACAGTTTCTGTGGCCCTAGGGACAACCATTCTGTTGTTGCTGTAGCAGTGAATTGGGATCTTGTGTTTTCATATCTGTGAAAATATGTGCATATAAAAGGGTCTACAGGTCAAGACATGGAGTTAATCTCTGGAGGAATCAACTTCAATTTAGCTTTTCCAACAGGCAGTCAGAAGTTTTAGGGTGAGTGTCAATCATCATTGAGGTAACACACATGTGGTTATTTAGGAGGCAGTGACCTTGGAGGATGTGACAGTGACTTTCACCAAGGAGGAGTGGGCTGTGCTGACTCCATCCCAAAAGAAGCTCTACAGAGATGTGATGTGGGAAACATTCTTGAATGTGGCTGCTCTAGGTAAGGATGACATTTTCTCAGTTATATGATGAAAAACTGATGGTTAATGATTGTAGATTCATTAAATAGAATGTGATAACATTTTAAACAATAGCAGGCCTGTTTAATTATACCACAAATCTAATTGCTATCTGCTAATTTTTATATGACACTGTGACTTCATGTATTTCTTTGGCTACAATTCAGGAAGGACCTGGGACAGCCAGCAAATTGAAGAACTCAAACATTGCTCAAGAAATCTAAGGTAGGGCTGGAGAGATGGCTCAGTGGTCTAAAGCACCTACTTGGAACAAGCTTGGCAAAGC
>NW_004524831.1:824034-845629 GCF_000260255.1 Octodon degus | reverse complement strand
TTTTTTGCGGAACCGGGGATTGAACTCAGGTCCTTGCGCTTGCCAGGGAAGCGCTTATTCTACTGAGCCATCTCCCTGGCCTCCTCCTTGAGTATATTCTGAAAGGACTCAGAAGTATCATATCTTAGCAATACATGCATACTCATACTCAAAGAGGATATGTATAGATATTCATAATAGCTACGTTCTTGTATCAGACTAGATGTCTATCATTGTATACATGGATAAAGATTAGAGGGACATCCTTTTTTTATTTTTTGTATTTTAGGGAAAGACCTACAGGGTGTTCAGGGTCTCACTACTAGATTAGACTCATAGTGATCCACCTGTTTACAGCCTCCCATGAGCTGGGATTACAGGTGTGCACCCCCATGCCCAGTCTCAGATGCTGTCTCAGTGAGCCCCTGGCCCCTGTGCCTGCTTACAGGTGCTTTAATCCACTGAGCTATTTGGCCGGCCCAATAGGGACATCCTGAACATTGTGGTGTCTTCTTTTAATCCCAGCACTCTGGTAAACTCAGCCAGGAGGATAACAACATAAAGTTCATTCTGATGAAATTAATGATGAATAAGATATCTTCTCAAAATTATAAATTAAAAAACTGGAAATGAAATTTAATGCTAAGAACTTTGTTAATTCAGAGCACTTAAAAAATGCTATATATTCACCCATAAAGAGGCATCGTGTATTATTTTGCAAAAGAGAAAATAAATAGTACTACATTTTATCATGTTAAAAAAAGTCAGACACAGAAAGTTAGTTATCATGTGTTTTTCTTTTATATAAAATACCAAAAAGTAATTAGAGAGTGAAATTCAGATAATGTGATAGAGACCATAAAGTATGATTTTTTTTTTTTGCAGATGGAATGATGAGCAGGGTAAAGAGACATGCAAAGAAGGATGGGGGAAAGTGTCAAAATGAAAGTGTCAAAGACCTAAATAAAATTAGATACTATATATTACAAGCGTATACCAATTTAAAATTTCCAAATCAATACTATCCTTTGGGGAAATGGGTGTTTTGGATGCATCTTCCAAGGCATTAAGACAATTCATTCAGAAAATTTCTTTGCAGGCATCCAGCCAGAACTTCCTGTGGTTAATTATGATATGGAGACCTTTCCATTGTGATTTGTACTTGTCTTCATTTTTTTCTTTGCAGAAATGAAGAAGCAGCACGATGCTCTCAATATAAAGCTTGGAATCACAATGAAAATATGTTCCTTTGGACTCCAGATGCTAGCATGGACATGAAGCAGGCTGCATTAAAGCCAGCTAGGAGCTTGCTTTGTAGAGAGTCCCTGAATGGGCATTTATCACTGAATGTGCCCATTTTACCTCACTCTGGAGAGAAGCCAGATGAGTGTTTGGGATTTGATGACAAACTGAGTGAATGTAATGAACAAGAAAAACCTTACAGTGATCCCCAGTCCTTTCAGAAGCATGCAAGTACAAAACCTGGAGAGAAACCCTATCAATACGAGGAACATGAGAAATCCCACACTGAACCTAGTGAAAGATCTCACCCTAAAGAGAATACCATTTCAGGTCAGAAAAGTGTGAAAACTTCCAGCACCTCCAGTGGTGTTCAAATCCAGGAAAAAATTCACAGTGGGAAGAAACAATATGTATGCAAAAAATGTGGGAAGACCTTCAATACTGAAAGTTGTTTTAAAATTCAGGAAAGTTTTCACATGGAAGTGCAACCTTATGCTTGTAAGCAATGTGGAAAAATATTTGCTGATAAATCTGCATTTCAGAGACATAGACATAAACAATCCCACGCTGGTGAGAAACCCTATGCATGTAAACAATGTAGCAAAGCTTTCAGCAGATGCAATAACTGTAAAATACATGAAAGAAGTCACAATGGTGAGAAACCCTATGTTTGTAAGCACTGTGGAAAAGCATTCAGTGTACACAGTACCTGTCAACGTCATGAAAGAAATCACACTGCAGAGAAACCCTTTAAGTGTAAGCAATGTGGGAAAACATTAGCACACACAGCTACGGCCAAGTCCATGAAAGAATTCACACTGGGGAGAAACCCTATGCATGTAAGCAATGTGGGAAAGCATTCAGCAGGCAGAGTAATTGTAAAATACATGAAAGAATTCATACTAGGGAGAAACCCTATGTATGTAAGCAGTGTGGAAAAGCGTTCAGGATATATAGTGGTTATCGACTCCATGAAAGAATTCACACAGGAGAAAAACCCTATATTTGTAAGCACTGTGGGAAATCATTCAGCCAATACACTAGCTGTCAAGGCCATGAAAGTACTCACACTGGGGAGAAACCTTATGTATGTAAGCAATGTGGGAAAGCATTCACTACACACCGTTATTGTCAAATACATGAAAGAAATCACAGTGGGGAGAAACCTTATGTGTGCAAGCAATGTGGAAAAGCGTTTACTACAAAGGGCTATTATACTGTACATGAAAAACTTCACACGGGGAAAAAACCTTATGTGTGCAAGCAATGTGGGAAGGCGTTTACAACACATAAATATTGTAAAAAACATGAAAAGATTCACAATGTGGAAAAACCTTATCTGTGCAAGCAATGTGGAAAGGCCTTCACTATGCTTCAATATTGTCAAAGACATGAAAAAACACACAGGCATGAACCCCTATGCACAGAAGCCACGAGGAGAAAAAATATCTAATGTGTCCTTATATTTTATACATAGATCTCACTCTGGGGAGGAATCCTATGTATAAAAACAATGTAGAGAAAATATACAAACAGGGGCCGGGGAGATGGCTTAGTGGAATAAGCGCTTCTCTGGCAAGCGCAAGGGTCTGAGTTCAATCCCTGGCTCCACCAAAAAAAAAAAAAAAAAAAAAAAAAAAAAAAAGAAAATATACAATTTTTATAAAGTATAGGGAAGAAACCCTGTATGTATGTAAATCTATTTTGAAACTTGTACAAACTGAAATTCCCTCATGAAGTGGATACCTGTACAAATGAATTTTTTAAAATTTTTATAAATACTTAATTTATTTATTTGGCACAGGGTCTCAATACACAGTTGAGACTCATAGTGATCCTTCTGTCTCAGCCTCTCCAGTACTGGGATTACAGGTGTGTGCCACCACGCTTGATTTTGGTGTGTGACCAACACTGCATGCAGTACCGGGGATCAATCCTGGGTCCTTGCACTTGCCAGGCCGGCGCTTAGATTGCTAAGCTATCTCCCTGACCACAAATTAATTTTTTTTCATAAATTAATTAATTTTCTTTTGAGGAACCAGGGATTGAACTCAGATCCCTGCGTTTGCCAGTCAACTGCTTATCCTAGTGAGCCATCTCCCCGGCCCCATAAATTAAAATTTTGATGTTAGTTTTTCTTCTAAATTTTTCAGAAAATATCCTCCCAGTTGAAGATATGCTACAATATATTCCTTCTGTGTGTGTGTGTTTTTTTTTCCAGTAAATCACTTCTACATTTCTGGACTATATATCTGTAGTCCTTACTATACTATAAAAATCATTGACCTGGTAATAGTTTTCTGTACTTCATTGTCTTTGTAATATATAGTATCTTCTAATGAAACAAGATTAAATAAAATGAGTTTCTCACTTCCAAGTAGGGTTAGTATTTATAATGATTTTTTTTTTTCAGTACTGAGGATTGAATTCATGACCTTGAACTTGCCAGGCAAGTGCTTATTCTACTGAGCTATCTTCCCAGCCCAAGTATTTATATATTTTGATTTTGTTTTCCTTAATAATTAGGGAGTATGGACCCTTAGAAGATAAATGTTGGGCCAGCCAAATAGCTCAGTGGATTAAAGTGACTGCAAGCAGGTGCAGGGGCCAGGGGTTTGATCCCTGGGCCTGCCGTGCTGGCCCTGCCCTTGAGGCCTGCTGAGACAGTGAATAAGAGTGGGTTTGATGGTGCACGCCTGTAATCCCAGTACTTGGGAGGCTGTAAACAGGAGAATCACTACAAGTCTGATCTAGTAGTGAGACAGTGAACACCCTGTAGACCCTTCCCTGAAATACAGAAGAAGATAAATGTTATTGTTTTTTAATTGATAGCGTTTACCAAAATCTTTGCCTTTAATTTTCTTGGTGTACATATTTCATATTATGTGTAAAAATAATTTTATCTAATGTTATAATACATATGTATTCATTTTTTTTCAAAAATTAAGTAAATTTTATTTTAAAGAAATTTCATGTGATTAGGGCCATTTTAATGAGGCTGTCTTCAGAGTAGGCCTTTTCAAAAGAACTGCAGCTTACTCCAGCTATCCCATCTGCCCTGTGGTCTTATAACCAATTTTGTCCAGCAATGTATTTTTGGAGCATTTATGGTAGATGGATCTGCCTTAGTCTGACACCCTAATCTATTCATAGTAGTACAGGCCGCTAGGATATGCAATTAATTATCATCACCTTCTTTGACATTCACGTTTATCTCCTTTTCAGATCTTTCTGCCCTCTGTCCGTTATTTCTGGCCTTAGAAACTCTCTTCGTCGACAAAGCAGCTTCTTTATTCTTCTCTCTTGGTAAGCACACATTCATCTTGCTTGGAAATTTAGAACTCATAATGAAACAGCTCTCCTCTACTAATTTGATATCACATGCATCATGTTCAAGATGTGTTGTCTCATCTTCTGCTCCTGACTCTTCAATAGGAGACATGGAGCCATCATCATCCAAGTATTAGTATCTATGACTATCAAGGTCGTCTTTTTCTAAATCCTCACCAACATTCATTTGTTTCAATGATTCCTTAAGGTGGTGTTCGTACTTCAGTTTTTCAATATAGTTAAAAAATCCTCTTGCAACAGCTTGCTCAAAACTTAAAGTTTTCCTCCAAGGTAATGGTTTCCTTCCATCCTCAGATTGTAAAATTGGAAACGTAGGTCCTTTTTCTTTGATTTGTTTTTTTTACCTATGTTTGATCTTCTAGTGTTTTTCTTTCTTTTTGGTCTTCCTCTTGGTGTTAATTTTGGCTTATATTTCCTCGTCTTACGTTTCTTCTTTTTCTTGAATCTTTCAAAAATAGCCTTCAAAGTCAATGGTCTTGGTTCTATAGATGAGTCGCTTGAATCTGTTTGAATATTCTCAGGTATATGAACCAATTTCCTCCCAGGTTTTCTTTGAGTCCGTTTAGGTAAGGAGGGTACACATTGTGTTTTAAATAAGCTACTACCCGATGAAGAGCTATCACTTTGATTTTCGATTTCTATAGCTGCATCAGATGTCATATAGTTGACAGGGTCCATTCCTGATTTTTCCATCACTTTTTCTTGGTCTTAAAGAATTTCTTCTTCTACTGCACTGCTGGAAAGCTACATATGTATTCATATTTAGAAATATGTGAACATGTGCTTTTGAAAAGGTCAGTCATTTTTTCCACAACTTGAAGGTTAGCAAATCCTTTGTTCTTCATATCCTAATAGGATACCTAAGTGTGTCCCAACATAGTTTTATTATATCAAATATATAATTTTGCCTGTGTGCCTTTATGTCACTGTCAGTATGATTAATTACATAAAATTTTGTTTTCTTACCATCAGCATTTTACTTTTATGTTTACATTTATATAACTTCTAATTTTGTGGTAATTTTAACAAAGCTTCTAACTCCCCCCCAAAAAAATTCAACTGTGAGTTTCTGATCGTGACAGATCAGATGGATCAGATGGATCATGACTCATCTGTAAAAGGATATCAGGACTATAGTAAAATAACTGTCAATGTGTTCTAAAGAAACACTTTTAATGTGAAATATGCATTCTGCCTTGATTGGATTATTAAAGTTTTCCACTGACTTTAATAATGACTTGGTATAGTAGGAGACTCTTAAGAGATCTCTGGCCCGCCAACTATATTGTTGCCTTCATTGAGGAAGAATAGTTTACTTTTCCCTTGACAGTCTTGGTCAATCACCCCTCTAAACACTGTAACTTCATTTTTATCTTGTTTCCTCAGAGTTATAAGGAAATGGAAATGATGAAGAGGAAGTCCTCATGTTGAGTTAAGTGGTATCTTTATTGCACTTCCTGGTATAAGCTTTCCCTCTACAACTAAGACTTCTGTCTAAGCCAGCATAGCATAAAGTCTTTTTTTTTTTTTTTTCTTTTTTTTTGCGGAACCGGGGATTGAACTCAGATCCTTGTGTTTGCCAGTCAAGCGCTTATCCTACTGAGCCATCTCCCTGGCCCCTCATAAAGTCTTGAAGATTAAAAATTTTGCTGATAAGTCATTATATGTTATGGTTTGTGGTATCACCTTTACTTATGGGAGACACAAAAACGGAGTGAATACTGCCTCCAAAGCATACACACAGCTTTTTGAAGAACCTTTCCCCACCCCGGAAAGCCACTGCTACCTTACTGGAACTGCAACTGTGCCTTCAAAAAAACCATCCCACCTTTCTATCAATCCAGCTGCATTTGAATAGTGAGGAACATGGTAAGACCAACGAATTCCATGAACATGCACCCATCACCTCACTTATTTGGCCATCAAATTTGTAAATTGGGATCTAAGCCTATGCTGTATGGAATTCCATGATAGTGGATAAAGCATTACATAAATTGAGGAGTCGGAGTTTTACTAGAAGCATTACATACAGGAAAGACAAATCTATCCAGAATAAATATCTACTCCACTAAGGACAAAGCACATTCCTTTCAAGATTATAAGTGGTCCAATATAATCAACCAACCACTAAGTTGAAGGCTAAACACCTCAGGGAATTGTGTCATAATGGGGAATCAGTGTTGGTCTCTGCGGCTGGCATATTGGGCCTTCACCAGTGGCCGTAGCTGGAACAGCCTTGGTGAATGGGAGTCCATATCACTGAGCATGCGTAACCTTGATACCTGCCAACATGCCCACCGTCTTCACGAGCTCATTGGGAAATGAAGGGATGGCCGACGAGAAGTTGACTCCTACCTGCAGAAGTGGTCAGTTCATCCTATTTGTTGCTAAAATCCTCTTTGCTGAGGTCACTTTTTAGTGAGCATTTACATGGAATACAAATTTTAAATCCCTTGCACATAAAGTTAGGACTATCTTCATGCTTCCTCCCCAAATATCTTTGTCAACAGTTTTCCAGTTATGTTCTTCCACATTCCAGAACATCCAAGGAGACCACTGGCTATAGCCCATCATCAGGATGCAATCACATATCTGGCCAATTTTCCTCCCAAACAAAATGTATATCAGGTGCACTGCCCAAAGTTGTGCCCACAGTGAAGATTTCTCTCCACCACTGTCAATCCGGAATGTCCTGGAACGTAGTTGTAATTCTGCAGCTATCCACTTGCAGGTGGTGTTTGCATAACACACAGAACCTTCCATCCATACACAGCCTTTTTTTCCTTTACCAATTTATCATATGGTCCACCCCATGAGTCCATAGGTACGTGTTTGGAAATAGAAGGTGCCAAAAGCTGCAACTTTTGTTGCATAGGTCTTGCTTTATCTTGGTCTCACCAGCAGAAAAGTATAAAAACAAAGCAGAAAAGTATAAAAACAAAGTATAAGAAGTAAAGCCTCGGTGTTACGTTCAGCTATAGGGGACTCTTGTTAACAATTTCTGACACTGCCAGTCAAGCAGAAGACCCAATACTATTATGGACCACTGGACTCTTAGAATATTTCGCTGAGTTTACACACCTATAATATTCAAATGATGGAACTAAACAAAAAAGGGATATAGATGAATGTCCATTTTGTATCTGTGTATTCAAAGTGGTTAGGATATATAGTTACATTCTCTTAATGAATAGAGGGATTTGTTTTAATAGTGTTTGTAAATAGGATATCATGTCTGCATCTTGTACAGCAAATAACCACTAGGAAGAGAATATGCGATGTGTTAATTATTGGAACTGTCCTACCAATTTGATTTGAAACTGTCTCATTGCTGTTTGTTTCTCAATAAAATTATGAGAAAACAAAAAGGAAATAGAAGGTGACAGAGCAGGAGTGGGAGCCATGAGTATCAAAGGAACTTCATCAAGTAGCTTATTTGTATCCTCTAGCTCTGTCTCAATCACATATACCATTCCCATTTGATGATAGATTGTTGCTGTGCATATCCAACTTGTGATTCACTGGATCAGATAATCACCAGCTCATGATAGGCAGTTCAGGTCATGTGACAAACTGGTGTCCCATGGTCAAGCATTCAGTTTTCACTAAGGCCCAATAATGAGCCAAGAGCTATCTTTCAAAAGGAGGATAATTGTCTTCAGATGATGCCAGACTCTTGCCCCAAATTCTAATGATATTATTGCAAATTATAGAGGAGGGCCTACTGGAGACTACAGATAGCATCACTACCCTTTTCTTTTTGTTTTTGCAGTACCAGGGATTGAACTCAGGACCCTACGCTTGTGAGGCAGGCACTTATTCCACTGAGCTATCTCCCCAGCCCTATCACTACCTTTTTCTGACACCAAAAATATCATTGAATCTCCTGGACCATATGACTACAGTGGCAGAACACTCTGCAAAGCAGCCTGGACATGTTGCAGAATCTTCTTCAGGGACTCACTCAAATTAGATTTTTGAGCTACTCAGTAAATGGGTTATGTTAACACACCTAAGTGAGGAATGTATTGCGTCCAATATCCAAATAGGACCCCTAGGCATTGTGCCTCTGTTTTTGGTTGTAGAAGCCAGATCCATGTCTCATTTTTACGTTACAAGGGATATTTTCACAATCTACACAAGATTGGGCTCCCAGAAATTTCAGAGTTAGAGAATGAGGAATCTTAGTGTAACTTATTTTCCCTTCTCTGGCCCTCAAATACTTGCCTAACAAATACAGAGTGGATTGTACTTTCTGCTTATTTTGTCTAATCACATAATATCATCAGTGTAATGGACAAGAGTGATGCCTTGCTGAGGAGAAATGCAATCTAGATTCCTGCAAGCTGAGTTGTGACACAGGGCTGGAGAGTTAATATAATCCTGAGGCAGGACAAGGAAGTGTATTGTTGGTCTTGTCCACTGAAAGCACATTGTCTCAGATGAGCCTTATGGAGAGAGATGGAGAAGGAAGACATTTACCAAATCAATAGCTCTACACCAAGGCCAGCTACTGTGTTAGTCTTCTCAACTAAATGCACCAAATCTGGTACAGGAGCTGAAACTGGATGCACAACTTGATTCATATATTCATTTGAGATAATATACCATGATTCTTTGAGATCCATCCATCTGCTGCACAGGCCAAATTGAAGAATTAAATAGAGTTGTAGAGAGAACTACTCCACTTGCATTCTTCAAAGCCTTCATAGTGGCAAAAATCCCTGCAATCTCTCCAGGAAAGCACAATTGTTTTCTTTATTTTATTATTTTACCCAAGAAAGTTGACAAATGGCTTCCACATGGCATTTCCAGTTATTCTATCCCTCGCATTACATTTTAAAGAACCAATGTGAGGGTTCTGGTCAGGATTCTGGCAAGTACTAAGTATATGTATCCCAACTGTGCATGCTGGAACAGAAGAAATAATTTCAAGATCAATTTGAGGACCTACTGGACCAATAGTTGCTTGGGCCATTGCTCAAACTTCTTTGATCACCTGAACTCCATAGGTCCTGAGCCTCCTAAGTGCTTGGATTATAGGTGGAAAACCCCAGATATGGAGTGCTAATTTAATAATATATTTTGTATCTAAAACAAAGGAGGTGGGCTGGGAAGACAACTCAGCAGTCTAAGTGCCTGCCTGGTCAGCGCAAGAATCTGGGTTCGATCCCCAGTACCACATGCCCTGCCAACCACTGAATCCTGGGCACTGTGCTGACCACTGAGACCAGGCATGGTGGCACAGGCCTATAATCTCACCACTGGCAAAGCTGAGATAGAAGGATCATTACAAGTCCTAGCTGCATAGTAAGACCTGGTATCAAATAATTTTTTTGTTTGTTTGTCAGAACGGGGGATTGAACTCAGATCCTTGCACTTGCCAGGGAAGCGCTTATTCCACTGAGCCATCTCCCCAGCCCTCAAATAATTAAAAAAAAATAAAATAAAATTCATTTAAAAAAATAAAACACAAGGAGGGGCTAGCGAGATGGCTCAGTGGTCTAAAGCACCTACTTGGAACAAGCTTGGCAAAGCACAGGGACCGTGGTTCTATCCCCCAGCACCACATACCAGCCAGCCCTGCCCCCTGGTGGGCTGAGCTGGTCACACACACACACACACACACACAAAATAAATAAATAAATGTTTAAAAAAAATAAAAAAAAATAAAACACAAGGAGGTTCAGAGAAGTACCTCACTGATAAACTATTGGGAATGATTTCTGGGAATCCATTTCTAGCATGAAAAACAAAATACCAAATACATGAAGTTAAACTTTTTCTACAGTTTTAAATTGTTGTATATAGCCTGTACAATTTAAAGATCTCTAGTTGCAATGGTTTATTTGTGAAATCGCTCAGAGTTTGTAATGAATATTAGTCCTCTTTTATAAGCATTAGAATTGTCTGAATATTATATAGATAGCCAAAACTCAGTTGTTCAAAGATACAAAGTTAAAGATTGTCACATTTACATTTTACCAAAAAAATAATAATGCAACAGTAGATGTCATGAATTGAAATAATAAAAAAATAGTTATAGTATGCAGATAAGATTGACCACTATGGGGCTGGAGAGATAGCTCAGTCATCTAAGCACCTGCCTGGCAAGCATAAAGACCCAGGTTCAATCTCTGGCACTGCATGCTATGCAGGCCACTGAAACAGGGCTTGGTGGCACACACCTGTCATCCCAGTGCTGGGGAGGCTGGGATAGGAGGATCACTATGAGTCAGAGCTGCATAGTAAGACACTGTGCCAAATAAATAATAAATAAATATTTTTTGGAAAAAGGTTGGCCACTATTAATTGTGAGAGCTTACAAAGCAAATAATAAAGGGGAAATGATACAATAAAGGATTTTTTCCATGCTGATAAAATAATAGTTGATGATATCAATCACTTTTGGATCTTGAGAAGTTACAGCCCCAGAGCCATAGAAACAAACTGCATATAGTTTAAAAAAGAATAACTAAGAGCCAGATCAAGGGCACAAAATGAAATGTGTAGAATCTGTGCATATAGCATGAGGGGCAAATTTCAGCATTTGTCAGCCCCATGTTATAAATTCACAAGTAGGATTTCTTTCCCATCTTCCCAATTCTTTTCCAAAAATTGACATCTTTAAAAAATAGCCCTATCTCTGCATATAACTTGTATGCATTACTGGCCTGAAACTCAGACCATGAATAAATTTTACGTACTTGAAATAATACATTTGGTGATTTTTTTCACTTTTACCTAGTACTTCACTCTTCAGTGTAGATCTGTCATCTTTTATCACCTCACCTGTCAAAATTATGATAACCCATGGGAATTACAGGGACCTGTTTCACTTTTGTGATCCTCCTACATATGTATGGTCTTGTTTAAAATATGTGTGCTGAAGACCAGAATTATTCCTCTATAAGTGGTATAAGTGTTCCAATCCTGTGTTCAATACCCTGTGATCACATACACAGAAGTGGTTCTAACATGCAGGACACTGCACATTAGATTTTTGTTTTAAATTTATATTTGTGTGTGTGTGTGTGTGTGTGTGTGTGTGGCCAGCTCAGCCCACCAGGGGGCTTGGCTGGCTGGCATGTGGTGCTGGGGGATTGAACCGCAGTCCCTTTGCTTTGCTAAGCTTGTTCTAAGTAGGTGCTTTAGACCTGAGCCATCTCACCAGCCCCCACATTAGATTTTTTCAATCATTAAAAGAAACTTTAGAGGTGCATTCTGATTGTTCCTGTTTTTGTGATGGATAGCTGAAGCTACAGAAATTTAATAATGTCCCAATCCACTTAGCTAGGATAGCCTGAAACGCATGTCTGTCTCCAGATAGTTTTCAGTCTTTGCAGTGAACTGTGTATTCCACACGGGAGATTTGATTCTTTACTAGATTGTCTTTCCCCAACGTGTTTCTGGGCATTCAACCTGCTGTCACATTCCACTCTCAACACAGTTGCTTTCTCAGACAACTCGTGAGAATAATTGTTTTCTTATTCCAATCAAGAGTATAAGTATTCCAATCTATTATTCATTTCTTGTCATCGTGTCACAATAAGGTAATTAATAAATAATGGGAATATATTTTTTACATTTTTAAGGCTGGAATGTCTAAGAGCATAGCACAGAAATCTAGTGAAACATTTCCTTTGTGTGATACATGGTTCAAAGCTAAATAGCCACGTGTATATAGAAAGCACAATTGAGTACTATTTTCAAAGATGCTCAGACAAAATCCTCCTACTTTCATGTTAATACCATTCACTCCATTTAGAAGAAGAAAGCACTTATGGGATGATCACCTATTAGAGTTCCCATATCTCAACACTGTCTCACTAGTTGTTCTGTTTCCAAAATATAAACTTGGGAGGGCACACTGAACCTCACATTAGGTTACTGGTTTGAAATCTCTGACATGAGCCAAGAAGCAACCTACAGTGTATGGATGTCTAACTTACCGTTCGGTGTCCATGCCCTAGACCAGGAAAACTTGGTTCCAATCTGTCTCCATTTATTGCTTTGTTATTGATAACTAGATTAGGTGACTTGATAATTTTTGTTTTGCAACATTTTTTTTACTTTTTATACAGTATATATTTTGTTATTTTTTACTAATACATTCTCATAATACAAAGGCAATTTAGTGGAAGTATCTTCCTTTTTGATATTTGAATCATGTGAACACAGAGAACTATACATTTAAAAAAATGTGTTTGGATAACACAACAAAAAGACAAGTTAAAAAAACAAAAAAATATATATTGTCCTTTTTTTACAGGTGGACATTGAAGTGGACCTAATTCGGTTTTCTTTTTAAAAGCCTCCAAAGACAAAAAGCAGCTGTTAAAACCTAAGATGAATTAAAAAAAAAATGTTCACTAAACTAACTACTGGTCTCCAGCACCGTTTTCTGTTTTCTGTTGTTTTGATGCAGGTTCTTCTTTGTCTGTTTCTTCTCTTGACCTTTTCACTGGTCCAGCTGCACCATTTTCATCATGTTCCTCATCACTATCAAACTTTGTTTTCTTGCCCTGAAACTGTGTTTTTCCTTTACCAGACCCAGGCTGGGCAGCTTTATTTCCTTTTCCTTTCCCTTTAAATCTGCGACCTTTTGATTTCCATTTGTTTAAAGATTCTTGTTGATCTTTTATGGTTTTTTTCAAAGCTTTTTCCACTTCTCCTTCCAGTACTTCCCATGTCACTTCTTTGTTTCTTAATTGTAGGCTGCCATTATTTGCATCTTTGGCTTTATCCAGTGCTTCCTTGGCTTTTTCTTTAAATAGAATTATTCCCTCTTTTGCTCCTCTGATAAAGTCTATCCATTTTATTTCACCGTGATTTGAGAAAAGGGCATGCAAATCTTCTCTACAGGTCTGATCATCTAAGTCACCTGAAAACTTCAGCAAGCAGCCAATCTTTTCTTCTAGAGATTTCATTTCAGCACTTTCTGCTAACTTCTGTTTGTCTTCTTGCTCTTTTTTAGCTCTTAGTTTAGCTTCCACTTTATTTTGCTTTCTTTCTTCATTTTTTTTGCAAAATAATCTTCCTTAAAAAGTATTAGCAAGTCTGTGTCTTTATACTTCTGGCCCAGAGTTTCTACAAACTTCTTAGCAGACTCAATGCTATCAAACACAGCAAATATTGATCCCTTAAATGCTTTGTGCAATGTTCTTCTCATCTGGATATTTAATATTTGACCTTTATCTTCTAGTCACTCTTTGATATCATCAAGGGTTGCATCCGTTGGGAAGCCTTTAATATAAACAGATCTGTTTTTTACATCGTTTTTATACTCCTCAGTTACTTCAGGGAGGGGTTTGTTTGGAGATCTTCTGATTTTAGTTTTATCTTCACTGATTTCCATGAGTTCTGCTTTAGATTTGCTCAATGCTTCTACTATTACATTGAAGTCTGTTGTTAGGCGGTTGAGCCTGTTGAATTTTATCCTTATTTCCAAGGGTACCCAGCCTTCATCCAATTTGATCTGTTCCTTTAAAAATTTGTCCCGTGGCAAATTGAAGTCTCCAAAATAATACTCAGTTTGATGACAGATTTTGGTCTCCAGTGCAGCCATTTTTTCATTATCACCATTTTCAGCCATTGTGGCTAATCTTTAGGGCCGTGGTCCCACACGCGCACCGCAGGCTCACCAGCAACGACTAGACCGCCCCACTCCTCAGCGCCGCCGGCCTCACGAACGCGCTCAAAGAAAATGGGCGCCCTCCCTTGCAACATTTTTATTTACTGAAACAGTTGCTTCATACTACATCACACACAAAAAGATCACACTCATAAGAAGGATAAATTGGTTCAAAGGTCAAGGGTATGCTGGGAATCCATGTCTTACTTATTATTATATAATCTTGTCTAATGAGTGATTCTACAGTGATTTAACTACTCTGAAGCTCCCTTCATAGTCATCAAATACAATGCAGTACCAACTTTCATTATTGTGGCATCTTTATTAAGAATAGCGGAGACATAAAATGTTGTAAGAGGCTATTTTAGGAAGTGTAGGTGATGCACATTTGGCGATACAAAAGCTAGGTTCAATTCTGAGACCCTTAATATGTTTCTCAGTCCTCTTTTAGCAAAACATTTGTCTGAAATTCTACTCTTCTGCCTCTCTTTGGTCCTTCTCAGGCTCGGGTCCCATGACTCTTGGGTCTCTATGACACAGACCTCTGTGGTCTTGTCTTTCATTTTGCCTCTGTATGTTTACTGTAGAAAATTATTCATTATTTGACTTTATCTCATCTGCAATCTACTTAGACCTTTATCCTGACCCCTACTATGAAGTGCCTTGGTCTATGTTCATCTGCCTTTGGGTTGAAATATTAAGGCTCTATTGTAGGGATCCATTGGTCTTACTGTGAATCGTTCTACCCAAGGATACATGGCAGCAGGAATGAGAAAGACAGACAAGAAGACAAATAGACAAGAAGACAAAAATTGGGGTAGGTGGTCAGTGGTCTGCTTGATGGGCAAGACTCATGTACCAGCACAATGAAGCCCATGTTTATTTATACCTTTGCAAAGTTAGTAACACATGACACAAGGTTGCCTAGTGACTAGTAGCCAACATTAACCAGTCGGAATGCTTATCTCAGGACTGAGGTAGCTTGTTTGCTTTAGCCACTGAGGCCTAGTCCCACCTACACACCTTTAGTTGATTTTCTAGCTTTTGTAGCTCCTTACATCTATCTCATCTCTATTGCCCCTGAAAGCATTCCATGGGCATAGCACAGTAAGTATTGTGAAATAAATGATTGAGCTTGTCACCAAATGTGGGAGGAGTGGACAATTTAAGGAATGGTTGTTTCACTTGGCAGAGCAACGACACGCTATGTGTTACGTTATCTGGACAATCCTACCTTGATGTATTAAAATTTTGAATATTTCACAGTATGAAAACTAACATACAGCAAAACATCACTGTCTAAATGCACAAAGCCACCTCTAGATTCATATTGAATCTCACAATTGGCGCATATGCAAGAAGACCACCAATTAGAGATGCTGTCATGTCAGAGTGTTTTCAAGTGGGAAGCAAGAAATGCAGTTTTCTATGAAAGCCTGTGAGTGAGATCATCTCCTCCTAAGGTGCCTCAGTGTTTCTTAGTGTTTTTTAGATGAAGTTGAGCAAATCACTACGCTGAGATATTAGGTGACATTAGGTTTTGGGGAAGATTTTAAGTGAACAGAAAACCAAGCTCCCTAGTTGTTGGGAAATGTTAACCTATATCTCCACTGAGACATTATGTTAGTTAGCTTATTGTTGTTTGGACACAATACTTGACACCCACATTTAAGGAAGGAATGGTTTCCTTTGTCTCTTGATGTTTGGAATTTTCAGTCCAAGAATCAATGTCAGGGTAGTATGGCAGAGAGTTGTGGGAAAGAGGAAAGAGCTCATAGCAAACAAAATAGGAACCTGAGGGGATAAAGGGAAGAGAAGTATATACCCTCTGGGCCACATCCACAGTGACCCAGCCTCTTCCCACCAGGCTTCACCTCCCAACAGCAAATTCAGTTATTAACCAATTAGTGGATCAATGTGGTGATGGATGTCACACACTCATGATGCAGTCTCCTCCCAAATGAGACATATGAGCACACGTGGGTAGGGTATATCTACGTATAAAGTATAACACACATTGGAAAGTTCTTGGTTTTGGTCTAATACCATTTGTCTCTTGACAGAAAGGAAGCCCAAGGGGAAGCAGCAAATGTTTTATTTTAAAGATTGTGTATTGATTCTCCATCAGTACCAAATCATTAAATATTGCACAGCATGAACAAGAAAAATGAGGTGTGTTAGGAGCCTCCATGAGGCTACCTGTTACCCACTGCCATAGCTGAATGTGTGCCCTTGCTACATATGCTGTTTGAAGCATGCACACCTGAATTATCAATAAAGGATGCTGTCACAGGCAGTAATTTTTAAGAATTGATCAGCAACTTACAGCTGTCTTGGGTTCTTTACATTTTTACTGGTGTGAGAAAATATACATGAGGTATACATTGTTACCCCAAAAGTCCACTAGCAGAGCAGCATAGAACTGCATGAAACTTAGAGAAGTTAAAATAGAAGCCCCCTTAAAAACCTAGAATCTGCCTTTAAGCTAAATGACACTGAAACTTTTTAGGTGGCTTTCAGGGGCAAACGAGGGATCATTTTCTCAGGACCTTCACGATCTACGTTAATTTTTTTTTTACAAAACCAGGCACTGAATTCAGGCCCCTGTGCTTGCCAAGCAAGTGCTTGTTCCACTGAGCCATCTCCCCGGCCCCCCTAAAATTTTTTGTAATGCTTCCCCTCTATTCTCAACATGCTAACATGCCTTTTTTGTTTGTTTGTTTTGCAGTACCGGGGATTGAAATTAACATGCCTTCGCTTCAAACTATCTGTCTGCCATGAATGTTATTATAACATTAAAAAATTTTTTTGTATTATTTAAACAACTATAACTAAAATGCCACCCCTTCCATTAAATGAATGATGTTCACACTCTCTTTATTTGTGTTCTCACAGCATCTTGTCCTTTTATTTATTATTCATGCTGAGAGACAGCAATGACTATGAACAAAGCTCTTCTGTGGCCTCAGTTTCTTGTGGTTCAAGTTGAGAAATTCTCTCACATTGATCATACTAGACTGCAATAAAGCTAACCAGGTAACCCAGGTGTCCACTGGTGTTCAGTAATGTTGAAATACCATGCCAAGGAGCGAGAGTGGACATCTGGAGTTGGTAACATTTAAATGAAAGCTGAGTCATGTGTGTAAAGTAGGCAATGTGGTGACATGGGGTATTAATTAACAGACTAGTCAGCATGTGCATTTTGGGATACATGCCAATGGATGTTACGATGTTATGTTAGGTCATCCTCTTCAGGATTATGAGAATACTTTTCCTGAAAACATTATCATACACAACTTCACTTAATGGTGGATATTCTTCATGGAGTTTTCTAATTTGCCACCTAGAAGTGTAACTGGTAGCTAAGAAAGAAGGCTTCATCAGCTTTCCAAATACTGTGTAACAGGACAACAGGTTTCTGTAGAAGTAGATTTTTTTTTAACCAGTTCTTTCTTTTTTTCTTTTCTTTTTTTTGGTTTTGGTATTAGGAATTGATCTTGGGACCTTGCACTTGCCAGGCAGGCACTTATGCCACTGAGCTATCTCCCTAACTCTAAATACCTTTGAGGATTTTTTTTTTTTTTTTTTGGTGGAACTGGAGATTGAACTCAGACCCTTGCACTTGCCAGGCAAGTGCTTATCCTACTGAGCCATCTCCCTGGCCCTAACCAGGAGTTCTTGGCCAGATTCCCATATCTATTGCATTAGTTCTCTGAGCATGGACTGAAGAGGGCAAAAGTCATTGGGATATGCAGAGTTGCTGGGGTCAGGCTCAAGAAGGAAAGCTGTTCAGAGTAATCATAGAGAAAAACTCATGTCTAGTTTTGTAAAGAAAAAATTGATGCATTTGGAAGTTTATTGAGAATGGATACCCAATTGGAAATGTATAAGATGTTTTTCATTGTTGTTTTCAAGTGGAAAAATACCTGATGTACAAAGCATGAGAAAACAAGATTCCTGATACCGAAAGAGAAAAGAAAGAAAGTGAGGGCAGCTCTGAAAAACCAAAAGTGAAGTCCACAAATACAAGTATTCCTAGTAAGATATGGAATTGCCATTCTGAGAGAGAGACTGGTCTAGAAGTTCTTTGGGTTACAATTTATCATTGGAGTTCCACACCTGTTGGAAAAACTTTATTTATTTATTTTTGTCATTTTCAGTTGCACTGGCCAGCCACTGAGCAGGAGCCAATCAGTGAGGAAGGCGCTGGCTGTCTGAAGTACCCAATCAGGTAGGCCGAGGGAGGAGGGCACTTCCTGTGTCAGGGTGCCCAAGCGAGCACTGTGAGTCCCTTGTCCAAGGCTCCAGGTAAATAGATCACCTTGGTTTTTGTTGGTGGTGTTTCTTTTCTTTTTTTTTTTTAGAATATCTGAAATTTTTAATCCTTTCTTTACAGTTTACTAGATCATTTTTGACCAAGAAAACTGTAGAAAGTAGCTGCTCCAAGTGAACCCCAGGTGGTGGCACGTGTCAATTTTCCACAGAGTCCTGCTTCACAGGATTTCTGAATGCACTGCTCGGCGGGTCTCGGCTCACACTTGCTGGAAGCATTTGTGGCAGATTTGAGTCCACAGGTCGCTTTCCCCATATTTCTTTGTAAACTCTTCAGCATTTTTAAAGAACTTTTTATGGTCCTTAGAGTATTCTTCAGCTAGTTCAGCTTGGAGTGGGTGCTCAGGCTGGGGGTCATTCACCAGTGCTATGAAAGACTGGATTACTTGGTCTGTCTTGGTCGCTGGCTTCCAGTTCTCAGCACTAACTACCAGTAGGCAAACTTGCCCTTTTTCATCAATGTTCAGGTGATAGATCTCTGTTTTAAATGTGATCTTCGGTGGTTTGAATGGATACCCTGCTGGAAAGTTGATTTCAATTCTAAAGGCCCCCTTATCATATGGAGGGTTGTCAGGACTTGCCAAGTTGATAAATTAGCTTCACCAACCTGTATGTTATCAAAGTTTTTCATTCCACATTTGCATTTAAAGCTCATTCATCAGCCGCCTGATGGCCACCATCTTGGATCGGGTCTGCTGCTTTCCCAGAACCCACTTTGTTTTTTATAACTTCTACTGGCTATGAGCTGCATCAAGGGATCCTAGCAGACCCTCAAGGGACAACATGATAACATAGGTTGAGATTTGGGGTTGGGATAGAATCGGTGAGTTCTGGAGTGAAGTGGCCAAAATGAGCTGTGGTAATCTATAGCCTATCTGCTTAGCTCCAGTCTCTGAAAGGTCTTCCCAGTCTTTGGTGCTGCATCATCTTCTGTCCCTTTTCCCCTTAGCTCAGGCAGGCACAGTTCTGGGTCCCCAGTATACTGACCTTGCTGTGACGCTGCCAGCCTGGGACGTCTTCTTGGGTTGCTCCAGGCACAGCTGTAGCTCTGCCATTCTCGGGAGAGCATGGGCTTTAGGGAAACTGTGGGTTCTGTATTCAGCAAGGGAAAAATTATCGCTGTAATTATTGATGTGAGACCGCTACTGAGAGTGATACTACTGCATAAACAGAGCTTTCCCTTTCACAATTTTGACAAAAGAAGGATTCTAGGACAGATTTTGTTGGAAATAAGAATAGCTTCCCTGATTTTCAGGAGGTGTTCCCAGTGGGTGGCCCTGTGGTCTCTCAATACAGAGGCAATTAGAGATAAGCTGAGTGCAGTGAACGGTCAGTTGTTCAATGGCCAGCAATCGCTTTGAACACAGACTCTCTAGCTCATTTCCTCAGCCTGAAGGGGTTAAAGGAAACCGAAACATTTTTTAAAAATCTAGTTATTTTGTATTTTAGGTTACTGGGAACTCAGCATCTTAATAAGTAGAGTCTGCAACTCCTTTTAGTGGGCGGGGACTGCATTCCTTGCTGGTCAGAATGTTTGCTCTTGGTACAATATTCCAGGTAATTCTGTTTTCATTGTTTAAATTTTTTTTGTCTTTTTGTGACAGGGTTTCACTATGTAGTTCAGGCTAACTTTCAGCTCACTTTGTAGCCCAGGTCTGCCTCAGCCTCCCAACGGCTGGGATTACATACATGCACCACCATGCCCAGAAGCTCTCTCTGTTCTCATTTTAATTCTTATCAAAATTTCTAATCGACCAACTTCTTCTCAGGCAACTTCCCTAACTAGCTATAGCTAGGTGATATATATATATATATATATATATATATATATATATATATATATGCTAATAAATCAAATTATTCTTTACATTTGGACTATTTAAATGAGGCTTTGCATAGAGTTTAGAATGCTGAGCAAAATGGGGAGATGTTACTGTTTAGCAAGGACGAGGACAGTGTTCCTAGAAAGGTCAACTTCCTGATGAGTCCGGGTGCTGAACTGAGCAATGGATTGGACTGAAGTATCTGCAGGTGTGTGCACATATGATATTGGTACAGTTAGAAAAAGGGTGTCATCTCTAAAATAATTGTTTTGTAGTATGTAGACTGTTTCTAGACCTTTTTTAAACAATTGAAACAGTGGCCAGGTGTGGTGGGTGATAGGTTTCAGAGGCAACAGCGATGGTGGCAGTGGTGGCGGTGCAGCAGAGAAGCAGAAATGGGGGAGGGAAAGCCTTTATTGACTCTAAACACACGGAGAGGACCGAGGGCAGGGAGGTGGGCAGATCCTCTGACCTGAGACAGGGAGCCTGAGACTTTATGGACGTCTGCCAGGGGTGGAGTTCAAGGGACGGGTTTAGTGACCTATAAGGAGCTGGTTGGAGGCTCCCTTGTGTGGGCAGGAAAGGTCACAGGAAGTTGTACCCAGGGCTGGAGTGGGGAAGGTAAAGGAAGTGGTCATTGGGAAGGTAAGCTGTTGCTTTAAGGCCTTCAGCCATATCAGAAGACCACCATAATTCGGCAATTCTTACAAGGGCCATAACCTATCTGTGGCACATGCCTATAATCCCAGCACTTGAGAGGATGAGGCAAGAGGATTGTTGTGAGTTTGTGACCAGCCTCTGCACAAAGTGAGCTTAAGATCAGCCTGAACTACATAGGAGACTCTGTCTCAAAGACATAAGAAAATTGAAACAATAATTAAGATGTCTTTTGTATAAAACAAGTACTGAAATAAAGGTCCATTCCCACAGTTAAGGTCTGCAAGGATATGAATAAATAGGGGTAAAAGTGTAGTGTCAGAAGGAACCCCACAATAGTCTAAAACACTGCAGTCTTTCTTAGAGGGCAGAAGATGCAGGCTCTGTGTAGCTTCCATCAATAAACTGCTTTCAAGAAGTTTTGTGGGGCTGGTGAGATGGCTCAGTGATCTAAAGCACCTACTTAGAACAAGCTAAGCCAAGCAAAGCGCAGGGACCACGGTTCAATCCCCCAGCACCACATGCCAGCCAGCCCCGCCCCCTGGTGGGCTGAGCTGGCCACACACACACACACACA
>NW_004524831.1:818411-823809 GCF_000260255.1 Octodon degus | reverse complement strand
AAAAAAAAAAAAAAAAAGAAGTTTTGTGGTTTAGAGGTGACAGCCTGTGGTTTTGATGCCTGCCTCTGCGCTGGAAACACTGTCCCTGATAGTGCAGGTTGCCATGCCAACCCAAATTCCACAATGAGCTCCACAAAACCAAACCCCTGGCAACAAGCCCAATATCCAATCAGCAAAGTGTCCAGCCTCAAAGGGGTAGAAATAGTAAAGTTGTTTAGTTAACACTGATATACTCAAGCAAAGCATAAAGCAAGAATAGATCTGCAGGTGTCATTTACTGATCTGTAACTGTGAGTACAAAGAAGAACAAAGATATTCCTGGAGGAGCAGGTGTTCTGCTCATCCATTTTTTAAAATTTATTTTTAATTTTAATTTAATTTATTTTTGTATTTTAGGGAAGGGTCTACAGGGTGTTCAGGATCTCACTACTACATCAGACTCGTAGTGATCCGCCTGTTTACAGCCTCCCAAGAGCTGGGATTACAGGCAGCCCAGTTTCAGCCCACCCCGGGGGCGAGGCCAGCATGGCTATTTTATTTTTGGTATTGGGGATTGAACTTGGGCCTTGAACTTGCCTGACAGGCTCATATGCCACTGAGCTATCTCCCCAGCCCCCATCTACTATTTTTATGAGATTATTTGTGATTACATGACCAGATGGTGCTTGTTATAGTACTACTTCAAAGTTATTTATCTCTGATGAGACTCAAGTCTTCATTTTGGGGTTTGATTTCTATGACCTCAACCCCCCATCACAAAACTAGTTCACTTCATCTCAGAACTGATTCTATCCTGGGCCTGGTCCCCTCCTGTCAGTCTCTGCAACTTGACTGTCTGCAAAATAAATACTTGTACAGTTTTGGGGGAACTTATGTCTTCACGTCTCTCGTGGATAGCACAGTGATTGATGGATGATATAGAAATAGTTATGGTTGTGTATGGATTGTTCTACTTAAAATTTATGATAAATCCTACTCCTAGTGGCACATACTGATAGGTGAAATCATCCCAGGGAATATGGGACAGGTGAGTTACTCAGGTGGCAATTAGAAATCGACAAACGTTCCTTGGTGTCCTTTTATTGAATACTAAAGTGTGAAGAGAGAGTGTGAGTGTGTACAGTGCTGCCTCAGTGAACACCCTTCATTCCACTATTGTGGGGAAAGATGGCCTTGCACATGTTCCGGGTACGAAGATGGTCATGGCAGTGTTCATCACCTGATGTGGAGTTTGCAAATGGAAGCAAAATTTTACCAAATGCTTCTGATCAGGACCAAATTGGTCACAAGTGGAAGCACTCATGAGCCAAGATATCACTCTACCTTCATTCTTAGACTCGGTCTATGTGAAACGTTGTGTGAGGATCTCAGATATCTGTCAGCAAGAAGGCCATTACCAGATGTAAACTTTCCAGCTTGGCTTCAAACTATACGAACCAGAGTAAACTGTTTTGGTTTGTTTATTTTTTAATTTTATGTATTTGGTACAGGGTCTCACTATGCAGCTCAGACTCATAGTGCTCCTCCTGTTTCTGCCTCCCCAGAGCTGGGTTCATAGGCATGTGTCACCATGCCTGGTCTCAGTGGCTGCCTCTGTGTACCTGGGGTAGGGCTGGCATGACATGCTGTACCAGGGATTGAACCTGGGTCCTTGTGCTTGCCAGGCACATGATTAGGCTACTGAGCTACCTCCATGGCCCCCAGAGTAAACCTATTCTACTAGTAATGCTCAGCAAAAGAGTGAAATATTTTATTTAGAAACTTAAATGGGGGCTGGTGAGATGGCTCAGTGGTCTAAAGCACCTACTTAGAACAAGCTAAGCTAAGCAAAAGCACAGGGACCGCGGTTCAATCCCCAGCACCACATGCCAGCCAGCCCCGCCCCCTGGTGGGCTGAGCTGGCCACACACACACACACACACACACACTAAATAAATTTAAAAAAAAACTTAAATGGACAGGGCTGGCTGATAGCTCAGTGGAGTAAAGTGCCTGCTTAGGGAGACGCAGGGATGTGGGTTTGATCCCCAGCATGCCATTCTGGCCCTACCCCTGGGGCACATTTGAGAGAGGGACTGAGACTGGGGGGTATTGAGACTGGGTGTGGTGGCACATGCCTGTAATCCCAGCACTGGGAAGGTTGAAACCAGGAGGATCTCTATGAGTCCAATCTGTGTAATGAGATCCCACAGACCCTGTACTAAAATATAGATAGATAGATAGATAGATAGATAGATAGATAGATAGAAATGGACTGAGATAACACACATATGTTTCATGACTTGCGAAAGTATCAGGGTGTGATCCAACATGATTCCATCTTGCTTTTTCTTTTTCTTTTGGCAGAACTGAGGATTGAACTCAAGCCCTTGTGCTTTCCAGGGAAGCGCTTATTCCACTGAGCCATCTCCCTGGCCCCCACCATCTTGCTTTTGAAAGAACTGAATTTTCTTCACATCCTCACTGACAATTGTTACTGTGTGTTTTTCTTTTTTGTTTGTTTTTTGTGGTACTGGGTCTTGAATTACTGTGTGTTTTTCTGAGTATAGACCATTTACAACCAGTTTATTATGGTAAAACAAAACATTTGACTCATGACTAGCAATAAGCATGGCTTTGGAAGCTATAGCTGTAAGGAGCCTCTCATCACAAAAATGAACAATTTTTCTGGGCATGGTGGCACATGCCTATAATCCCAGCACTCAGGAGGCTGAGGCAGGAGGATCACTAGAAGTTCAAGAACAGCTTGGGATACAAAGTGAGCTCAAGGCCAGCCTGAACTGCATTGTCTCTCGGGGCCGGGGAGATGCACTGTCTCTAAAAGACAAAATAAATAAATAAAATAAAAATGTATTCCATTTTTAAGGTGAAGAAACAGGTATAAGGCATGACATTGGTTAAGTTTATTTTCTTTCATTTTTTAATAGAAAAAAAGACAGAACTCTGAAATGCAGATAAGAAGCAGTTGTCTGAAGGTGATTGGTTGAAGGAGCCATTGTTTTTGAGATGTGGGAGATGACATGAAGGGAGACAGGAATCAAATTTGGGTCATTATGTGTAGTGACTCAGCTCTGCAGATATTCTGTCCTTAAATTATGAGAGGAATCAGAGATTTGAGACAAAGAAGAAGAGCCCTGGTGAGATTTGCCTCCTGCTCTCACAATTTTGTGAGCCAAAGTGGAATTCTTTTCTTTTAATTTACTTAGTCTGAACAGCTGTGCTTAGAAACAGACCCAGAACATGCATCAAGCTTTGTATAGTAGATGACTGGATATGCAGGGCATCTTGTTTTACCATGACACTACAAAATGAGTTCAGGTCAGGGAAAGTGGGAGAAGGCATGTTAGCTTATGCAAGAATTTGAATTCACGCAAAAAAAAAAAAAAAAAGAAAAAGAAAAAAAGAAACTATTGGGGCCGGGGAGATGGCTCCGTGGAATAAGCGCTTCCTTGGCAAGTGCAAGGGCCTGAGTTCAATCCCTGGTTCCACACACACAAAAAAAAAAGAATCTGAATTCATGGGGTAGATGACTGTTCAAAAAGTAGGGGGTGGTGAATGAAGGCAGGAGACAGGAAAAGGAATGTTGTGGGACTGTCCTGCTTCAAGGTTGTATATGGTGAGATTTTTGGACTTATGTGTAAACATAAGAAGTATATAATTCTTTATGCCTATTTTTAAAATATATTCTTATTTTTGAATGTTTTTTCATCATATTCTTTAGGGACTTAAAGTTCAACATATCAATACTTGATGAAAAATACCTGTTCCATGTTATGCCTAAGATGTTTGATATTCAGACAGATAGTGAGGTTAAGCTTAACAGCCTAGGTTGTATGGTAATAACAATAAGCTTCTCTTCTGGAGGGTTAACAACCTAAGTTTGCGACCAAAAATTAGAGAAAAAGGAGGACCACAAGGACAGCCAACATTTTGGACCTAGCCTTCCAAGGTCAATTAAGACTCAGGACATATAAGAACTTGTACTGTAATATCATGTAACTCAGTAGTGTCACAAATTTTCTGATCAAGGAGATTATGGGGCCAAAGAAGAAAGTGATCATTGATGTAGGGTGTGCCTAAGGAGAGTGACATGGAGAGAAAACATTGTCTCAGGATTTCACATAGAGCACATTGGCCAAGCAATGGCTGTGACTCATCCACATGGCTGACACTGACAAAAGATCTACAATCTGAGGTAGAGAATCTCAGGATAAATCCTGAGGGGATTTCACTGACCTTATCAGACCGAAAAGCTACAACTCCTGTTGCATAGGTCCTGCTTTACCTTGGTCTTAACCATCCAGCAGAAAAGTATAAAAATGAAGTATAAGAAGTAAAGCCATGGTGTTATGTTGAGGTGTAGGGGACTCAGGTCAACAATTTCTGACATTGCCAATGAAGCAGAAGCCCCAATACTATTATGGACTACTGGACTCTTTTAGAATATTTTGCTGAGTTTACACACCTATAATATTCAAATAACAGAACTTAACAAAAAAAGGGTATACAAATGAATGTCCATTTTGTATCTGTGTATTCAAAGTGGTTAGGATAGATATATAGTTACATTCTCTTAATGAACAGAGGGATTTGTTCTAATGGTGTTTGTAAATAGTATATCATGTCTGCATCTTGTACAGCAAATAACCACTAGGAAGACAGTATGCAATGTGTTAATTATTGAAACTGTCCTACCAATTTGATTTGAAACTGTCTCATTGCTATTTGTTTCTCAATAACATTATGGGGAAAAAAAGAATCTGAATTCAACCTCGTATCATCAGCAGAGAGAAAAAAATAATGTGGTCTAATTGGAACTGTATTGAAAGGAAACAAGAATGTAGAATACATTCACAATCTGTCTTCTCATGTACACTGAAGAATTATTCTCAATAGGCTGGTGAGAAAACAGCATGAATCCATTTCAGTGGAGTGTTAGTAAGTTTTAAATTGGTAGAAAAATAGCTAACATAATTTAAAATGAGGAAAGATTTGGTTGGACCAGTGACACCGTGTTCCATCCTGGGTCAACCTGTTTCATTGTTTGTAGTCTTATAGTAAGGCAGACACATTACGGAGACCATGGTGAGGAATCTGGTTGTACCAATTTCTGCCAGGAAAGGGAGATAGGAGACAGAGGGAGGTGGGTAAGGAAGAATGCAATATATCATCCCATAGCTTATTCCTGGTCACCTTCTTCCTCTACAACGTCATTAAGTTCATCTCGTGAAGAGGTCAGAAACTGCATGTCATACTTAACCTCAAAACAACAACAAATCACCTTGTAACAAAACCTATTACACGGGCTGGTGAGATGGCTCAGTGGTCTAAAGCACCTGCTTAGAACAAGCTTAGCAAAGCACAGGGACCGCGGTTCAATCCCCCAGCACCACATGCC
>NW_004524831.1:807438-818306 GCF_000260255.1 Octodon degus | reverse complement strand
CACACACACACACACACACACACACACATAAATAAATTAAAAATTAAAAAAAAACTATTATAGGACATGATTTTTTATAGAAAATTGAACTCAGGACCTCATCCTTGCCAGGCATGTGCTTGTGCTGCTGAGTTATCTCCCCAGCCCCAGAACCTGACATTTAAAAGTTATTTTACTCCATAACAGTGTTGGTATGCATAAGAATAGTGTGGCTTAATATACAAGAGTGTTGTTTAAGAATCAAAAAATAGCATGGCTTTCATGAGAACATGAATTAACTTGTAGATTATGTGAAATAGTCCATCCTGAAGAGTTCAACATGATCAAACTCATTATTAGCATTTAAAATATACTACCTGACAAAAGTAGAAAATTTTACATTCTCTTAATGAATAGAGGGATTTGTTGTAATAGTGTTTGTAAATAGGATATCATGTCTGCATCTTGTACAGCAAATAACCACTAGGAAGACAGTATGCAGTGTGTTAATTATTGAAACTGTCCTACCAATTTGACTTCAAACTGTCTCATTGCTATTTGTTTCTTAATAACATTATGGAAAAAAAAGTAGAAAATTTGTTGATAGTTGCCATGTGCAAAAGCTTGAAAACAGGGTAATGAAAATGAATAGTTTTGGTTTCTCTTATTATTACAAACAGGATCTAAGGATACCTCGGAGATTTTTGAATATTATGGTATCCTACGTAGGGTAGAAATTGCTAAGGAAGTAGTTTTTAATGTTCAAATAATAATTGTTTTGGTATTGGTATACAAACTAAGAGCGTGTGGGAATCATTTTCCTTATGAATATATGTTGAAACATTTTTGTTCTATTTAATTATATGTATTTTTACCTGTACAATATGGTTCAGTCAAATTAAATAATATTTATGATGTTAATCAACATTAAATGACAGGCTACAGGGGCCAGGGGGATGGCTCAGTAGAATAAGCGCTTGCCTGGCAAGCGCAAGGGCCTGAGTTCAATCCCTGGTTTTGGAGGAAAAAAAAAAAAGGCTACATGTGTCTAATCCAACACATGGTCTAATCCGACCAATACTATTATGGGCTACTGGACTCTTTTAGATTATTATGCTGAGTTAACACACCTATAATATTCAAATAACGGAACTTAACAAAAAAAGGTATACAAATGAATGTCCATTTTGTATCTGTGTATTCAAAGTGGTTAGGATAGATATATAGTTACATTCTCTTAATGAATAGAGTGATTTGTTCTAATGGTGTTCGTAGATAGGATATCATGTCCGCATCTTATACAGCAGTTAACCACTGGGAGGAATGTATGCAATGTGTTAATTATTGAAACTGTCCTACAAATTTGATTTGAAACTGTCTCATTGCTATTTGTTTCCCAATAAAATCATGGGAGAAAAAAAGAGTGCAGAGGTCCATAATAGTATTGGGTCTTCCGCTTCACTGGCAGTATCAGAAATTATTGACCTGAGTCCCCTACAGCTCAACATAACACCATGGCTTTACTTCTTATACTTCATTTTTATACTTTTCTTCTGGATGGTTAAGACCAAGGAAAAGCAGGACCTATCCAACAAGAGTTGTAGCTTTTGGGTTTGATAAGGTCAGTGAAATCCCCTCAGTATTTATCCTGAAATCTTGTACCTCAGATTGTAGAACCTTTGTCAGTGTCAGCCATGTAGATGAGTCACGGCCATTGCTTGGCCAATGTGCTCTCTGTGAAAGCCTGCGAGAATGTTTTCTCTCCATGTGACTCTCCTTAGGCACACTCTACATCATCCATCACTTTCCTTTTTGGCCCCATAATCTCCTTGATCAGAAACTTTGGGACACTACCGAGTTACATGACGTTACAGTACAAGTTCTCATATGTCCTGAGTCTTAAACAATCACTCTTTCTTGAGCCACCCTTTTTTTAATATAGAGAAAATAAAAAATAATAAAATGAGAAACAATATAGAATTTCAAAACAACAAGATGGTAGGAACTCAACAATTGTTGCTATATTGAACATTGAATAAAACCCAGTTTTGGCCCTGGATCAAGGCCTTTGTTCTGGTTAACCATCACCCTAGCTGGACTTAGGACCCCTTGGCTCCCCACAATTATAAATAGACTTCAGCATCTCTTTGCTCACCATGTGTCCCACTGGTTGTGGTAGTTTGGAACGAATTTACTAGAATTCTTTTCTATGACTCTCTGTAGTTTTGGGCTAAGACATGCATATCTTTGTTGAGGGCACATGAGTTCTCAATAGCCAATATCTCCAACACCCCATAACGGCACTGGGATGTGACGTTTAAAAGATGAATCTTGGCAGAATTCTGCCATTCAAAGCATAGTTCACTTATGTGAGGCTAGTAGCATGTGGCTTAAAAGTTTCCCAGAGAATTCCTATGTTGATTTATAATCTATACTTAACCTCAATTTTCTGTTTTGAGTTTCAAAAATATTGACAGTTGATATGTTATGAAGTAAACGGGAAACAAAGTATCCAAGAGCAAGTGTTTGATGGCTAATTTTGGGGATCTTGCCTAATGTCTCAGTTACTCTTCTCTCCTTGCTGGGACAAATACCCGACACTCAAAATGAAGGAAGGAAAAGTTTATTTAGCTCTCAGTTACTGGAGGTTTCAGTCCATACTCGGCTGGCTCCAAGGCAGAGTGGCACATGACAGAGGGCAAACTTTCATGGTGGTAGCAAAGAGCAAGCGAGCAAAGGAAGGAGTGGCAGCAGCTCAAGCAGCTAGCTTCTCTTCCCTCCTTACACTGAAATGCAGATTACTTGCCCCAGGGCGGGTGCAGCATCTACAATCACAATAATCAATCACAAACTCCAGAAGCTGCCCCATGACTACATGGGGTTTTGGGGGGATACCTAGACACAGACCATGACACCTAACAAATGAGAAAAAGTGTTCCTTGTTCTTGAAAAGATTTTGAATCTTTTCAGCTGCTACTACTTGTGTGCAAACCACCAAAACTCTAGGCATGAAGTTTTATATGGGAAGTTATAATTTTAAAGAGTCAGATTAAATGGAAACGTAGGAAATGAGTAATATCAGAAATGATTGGGGCTGGGGAGATGGCTCAGTGGAATAAGCGCTTCCCTGGCAAGCACAAGGGCCTGAGTTCAATCCCTGGTTCCGCAAAAAAAAAAAAAAAAAAAGAAAAGAAATGATTGATGCCCTGAATTAACCTTGTAAATTCAAGCTAGTAGAATACCTTTCCAAAGCCAATTTATTTTGTTTCCCCATTATTCTTTGCGGAACCGGGGATTGAACTCAGGCCCTTGCACTTGCCAGGGAAGCGTTTCCCTGGCCCTTCCCCATTATGCTTAAAGACAATTGTGAGTTTCACAGTGTTCAGGTCTCTTTATTTGTCTCCAATACTGTAACTCCTAACAAGCCCAGATATTGAGTTCTAAACCAGGATACAACATATTCAAAATTATATTCCCTTGCCTTACCACTTTCCAATTTCAGTTCTGTCCTCACTGATTTTTCCCCCCTCTGGAAACCTGAGACACACTATGGGAATGAATAGAATACATTTTACCTCTCTGGCCTTTCTGTATGTATCTTCCATACCTGTTTCACAGTTTGAGTTTTTACAATTAGAATTATTCCTCTTGTAAGCTTGAACTAAAAGCTCCAAACCATTTATCTGAATATTTTTTATATACCATGTATTTGAATTTTGAGTAATGTTTCCATGTTAGCACAATGAAAATGAGATCCTGACTACATTCATAATGTATTCTTTTCATATGTGTCCATATACAATAGCTTCGTGCAATTTCATACATTTTTACGATTTTAATTATGAATTTTTTGATCCTGACAGATAAGTTAGTGGAAGTTATTACAAATATCAATACTAACTCAATTTTAAATATTGGAATATGTTGTACTCAATTGTCAGATTGTTGAAAAACAAATTGTATGAAACTCTGGAGATTTTTGTCAGATTAAGTACATTTGAACATGGGTTCATTTATAGTTTTCTTCATTATCATATTTTTGCTTACACACTGACTCTCTCTCTTTTTTTTTTTTTTTTTTGAACCAGGGATTGTACTCAGGCCCTTGCACTTGCTAGGCAAGCGCTTATTCTACTGAGCCATCTCCCTGGCCCCTACACACTGACTCATGAGGAGTAATCTTTTTCCTGGTGAGTAAAAATTACCTTAGATTTCTTGAGCAGTTTTTGTCCATTTCTTCAATTCATTGGCTGTCCCAGGTTCTTCCTGAATTGTAGACAGAAATACAAAAATGTCACTATATCATTATAGAAAAATTAATAGATTTGTTATATTCATGGTATAATGTAATCAGGAGTACTGTAACCAGGCCTGATATCTTCTCATGTTGTATTTAATGAAATGATATCAATGAATAAGAACCAGTGTTGGCATGGCCCTGCCCCTAGTATGCACTGAGACAGTGATTGAGGCTGCGTGTGATGGTGTGCACCTGTAATCCCAGTGATTGGGAGGCTGAAAACAGGAGGATCACTATGAATCTGAACTGTGTAGGCAGACCTTGTGGACCCTGTACTAAATACATTAAAAAAAAAGAAAAAGAAAGAACCAATGTTCTGACTTTATAAATGAGAAAATGATGGCATTCTTACCTATAACAATCATATTCATCCATGTTTCCACATCACATCTCCATCATAGAGCTTCTGTTGGGCTGGATTCAGCACAACCCACTCCTCTATGGTGAAGTTCATTGTCACATAATCACTGGTGACGGCCTCCTAAATAATCACATATTTATGCACTGAAGAAAGTTTTGAGACTCATACTGTGAAATAGCTGAACTCCTCTTATAAAAAACTGAACTGATTCCCTCAAATATTAATTCCATGTTTTTGTCATTGAATCCACTGATATGCACATATTTTCACATAGCAATTCTGATGTAATATTTCAATTCACTATTACAGTAGCAGCACAATAGATTAAATTATAAATTTTAAATGATATGTATTTCAAAAGGCAATCTGGATTAACTATTAAGGATTTTATAATACATAAAATTTAACATAGATATTATAGTAATTTCATGAACCAGAAACAGGTGCTTCTAAATAAGTTAGAAACAATGAATGTACGTATTGAAGATGAACAAATGCATCAACGTGAGAAAATTAGAGAGAACAGCAGCAACATAAAATAAAAATCACAGAGAATAGGACATTTCATTGCTCAATATTCATGCAGATTGTAGATGACAATAGAGAAGAAATTATTGAAAGTAACAAAAACATCATTGAATAATTAATATAATCAATCACAGGGGCAGGGGAGATGGCTCAGTAGAATAAGCGCTTGCCTGGCAAGAACAAGAGCCTGAGTTCAATCCCTGGTTCCACCAAAAAAAAAAAAAAAAAAAAAATCAATCACAATAAAATCTGGAGGACAGAAATCCTAATATTTCATAAGACACAAGAAAAAAAACATAGAGATAAAGAAGGAACGCATATAGTGGTGTGTAATTTAAATTTAACATTATGGTATATGTTGTAAAAATTAAAGTGCCATGTTTGGACAGAATATCCTGCCTGCTTCTTGTACTATGGATAACCACTAAGAAGATAATAATGTACAGTGTATTGACTATCAAAACTGTCCTATTGGGGGCTGGTGAGATGGCTCAGTGGTCTAAAGCACCTACTTAGAACAAGCTTAGCAAAGCCCAGCGACTGCGGTTCAATCCCCCAGCACCACATGCCAGCCAGCCCGCCCCCTGGTGGGCTGAGCTGGCCACACACACGCGCACACACACACACACACACACACAAATAAATAAAATTAAAAAAAACTGTCCTATTAATCAGCTGTGAAACTGTCTCATTCATATTTATTTCTCAATAAAAAAATTAAAGTGACAACAAGAAATTATTAAATTAGTAAGGTACTATGCAACAGAAAATATCCCTATCTGTAGGCTCTGGTGCTGCACAACTGTAATCCCAGCACTCAGGAGACTGAGGCAGGAAGGTCTCTGTGTGTTCAAAGCCAGTCTGAGCTACAAAGTGTGTTCAAGGCAAGCCTGTAGTGCATAGTGAGATCTTGTCTCAAAAAGACAAAAAAAAAAAAAAAGCAACCCCAAAACTAGAGTATATCCTTCTTTTAGACTACTGAAATATGTTATGTACATGTATACCAGGTATGAACAAGTGGATTAGAAATTGTAAACATTGCATTATATGCAACCTACAGTGAGACATTCTTAACATTTTAGCAAATGTTAATACCACATATGGAGGTGTAATAAACACGAGATAAAATAATAAAATATAGTAGGTGGACAAATTAAATGAGCTAATACAACTGTTTACAAAACAGTAAAACATCCAAAAATAGGAAATATTAATATATGAAAGTTTGTACAAATTATGCATATTCATCTATACCCCAGCATTATTATATCAAAAGTTTTGTAATTCATTATCACTTGCAAAAAAATCAAGTATGATATTTTAATCATGTGAAAAATTTTAAATAAGCAACTGGAAAAAAAATAAAATAAAATAAACAACTGGGTCAGAGATATAGCTCATAGCTATAGCAAGTGCCTGGCTGGCAAGTTCAAGGTCCTGAGTTCAATTCCCAGTACCAAAAGTAAATAAATAACTTAAATAAAGAGCAACTCCAGGGGCCGGTGAGATAGCTCAGTGGTCTAAAGCACCTGCTTAGGCAAGCTTAGGCAAAAGCACAGAGACCATAGTTCGATCCCTGGCACCACATGCCACACTAGCCCTGCCTCCAGGGTGGGCTGAGTTGGCCACAATAAAAAAAAAAAGAGCAACTCCAAATAACACAAATCCAGAGGCAGTAGCATAAGGGAATAAAGTGGATAAAATATGAAGTTCTCTATAATGTTTTCTCAAATAGCTTAGGTAACAGAATCCACAAATATTTTTTCATCATCATAATAATGATGTATCAACCACAATTATTAACTTATTCAAAAATTCTTTTGTCTGAAACCACCGTCTTCCAGTAATTTGCCAAAATGACTAACACAAAGGGCAAGAGGAGGGGAACACAGTAAATGTTCTCCAGGCCTTTGAGAAAGGGTGGGATTGTTCCTTTGGTCACATACAAGCGAATCTACAAAAAGGGTGATGTTGCAGACATTAAATGGGTGAAGTGTGTGAAAAAGAATGTCCCACAAGTGTTACCGTGGCAAAACAGGAAGAATCTACAGTGTTACTCAGCATGCTGTTGGCATTGTCATAAACAAGCAAGTTAAGGGCAAGATACTTTCCAAGAGAATTAATGTGTGTATTGAGCATATTAAACACTCAAAGAGTTGTGGTAGCTTCCTGAAACGTGTCAAGGAAAAGGGTCACACCATGTTCACAATGATGGCAGCATAGAAATCTGCTCCTCAGAATGGGATACAGAGTGCCCAGAAATCCAACATTTGACCCCGATAGCCAAGTGAAACGAAAGCCTGGTTATTACTCCAGAAGGCAGCAGACCTTGACATCATCCACATGTTGCTGGTTTTAGGTGCATGCAGAATGCAAGAGTTGTGGAGTCAAGAAGGCTTCAACCCCAATTTCAGAAGGCTGGGAGACCTGCAGTGTTCCACCAAGAGGGCATTATTTGAAGCTGTAAGTGTGAAGCCAGTGGTACAGTGGAGACCCTGGAAGTTTGGAAAAGCCAGGAATGTGGGTCATCTAAAAAAAACCTGCAAGGTGGGAGTAAAGTCAGTGCAGGAGAGAAGCAGGAAGCTACTACCACTGGACACGACATAAAGATGGGGCTATCTAAGCTTTGTGGTGCTTGTCATCTTCCACAGATTGCCTTAGATGCTTCCCCTACTCAATTGTGGACTTGGATTGACGCTATTCCTTTGTATCCCTTTTGTATCCTTTGTAACTTTGGGAATGAAAATGTGTCATTGAATGGGGTAGGTTGTATATGTATTTACTATTACTGTTTGATTTTTCACTTTCCTGTCTCTCTCTTTCCTCCCCGATCTTTCTGTATTCTCTGATAATTACAGGTAAATGAACACTCTCTGCAGTCTTTCTGTTTTGTTTTAACATTTTATTGCTTCATCTTTCATTCTTTCTCTTCTGTCCTGTTCTCCAACTTTTCAAAGTATGGGGATCATCCTAGACCTTCAGCCTTGATTCTGTTATATCTCTTTTCAGCTATCACTTTTCTTGTCCCTTATCCTTCTCAAAGTCCCTTTCCTCATAAGATAAAGTCACCCTATCAAGGGGAAACCCACTGCATACAAATTCCTGGTCTGTGTTAGACAGTGTTATACAACTACAGATCTTGCTCTTATGTTTAGAGATACCAAATTAGAAATTATCACAGATTAGCAGTTTCTAGATTGCAGTTGATGCTGTTATTACTAATTATATTACTTTCGCTATGGTGCCGTATTTATTGTAATTAGTTGTTCACCCTTGCATAATGACAGTGCAATGATCTGGGGTCGCAATTATCCCTTTAGCCTAATACCAAAGTATTGTATGCTAAGCCAAATAAATAGCAGCACATCATCACTAATGAAGTGGGAAAATAAGATCTTGGGACAGACACAAAGACCAATAGCAGCCACACTTAGAAGACATGTTAGAGGAATAGACATTTCCTAGGGAAGCTTTCATATCAGTTATAAAGCTAGCACACACACCAAAATATTCAAACAATAATACAAAAAATAAGTTAAAATAAAAAAATAGAAAATGACAAAATGCAAATGCAAAACACATTCCCAGACTTCCAGCCCAGTGGATAATGGCCAAGAGGTAACCAGAAAGGACCCTCATAAATGGACTGGAATGATATTATAAAATATTTAAAATTGCATAAAGTTATAGAAAAATATCAAAACAGAAATTTTCTCACACACAAAAGAATTACCTCACACATAAAGAGAGATGATGACCATAATTGATGACCACAAAGAAGAACTTGCTCAGAGAGTATAGATTAGACATAGATTAAAAAAGAAAAGAGGAAGGGTCAGAGAGATGGCTCAGTAAACAAGAAAAGAGGAGCATAGAAAAATAATGAAAACCATAAATGCCCATCACAGGAAAAGAATGGAATCCATGTAAGAGATTCAAATAGATAGCAAGGAAATTCAAAATGCCATTGAAGGTTTGCAAAACCATGTGGAAGAAGGTGGAAATAAAATATAACACGTAGAAGACAGGATTCTGGTAAGCAATTACAAAAACAGATCTCTTAAATATAGCAAGAGACCATTAAAAAATATCCAACTACTGAAAGACAGTGCAAAGAACAAAGTAAGATTGATTGGACTAAAAAAAATGTGAGTCAGCACAAATGGTATATAAAATGTGTTCAGAGAAGAAATAACAGAAAACTTCCCACGCATGGAAAAAGACCAAGATACAGAAAAGTGAGGCATACAGAACTCTAATTAGTCATGACCAAATTAGATCTACACAAAGATATACAATAATCAAACTTTCAGATATTCAGTAAAATAAGAAAATATTAAAGGCTGTTAGAGAAAAGAAACAAATGACCTATAAAAGAAAGCCCATCAGAATCACAGCAAACTTCTCAACAGAAACTCTTAAGTCAAGGAGACCTTTGAGTGAAGTGCTTCAAGCCCCGCATGAAAACAAGTTCCAATCCAAATTGATGAATACTATAAAATTATCTTTAAAAATTAAGGGAAATGGAGTCAGGGAGATGGCTCAGTAAAATAAGCGCTTCCCTGGCAAGCGCAAGGGCCTGAGTTCAATCCCCGGGTCCGCAAAAAAAAAAAAAAAAAAAGGAAAAAAAGAAAATTAAGGGCAAATTAAAATACTTCCACGACAAAGAACTGAAAAAATTCATGATGCTAAACTAACTCTATGAAGGGTTCAGAAAGATATTTTAGAAAGGCAAAAAGTTGTACAATTCCATGAGAACCAATAGAAAAAGCCATTAGGCAGGAGAAGGAATTAACCACATTGGAAAGCAGTACATTATGAATGGGAAAATTATATGAGAAAGACAACCCAATACATATCAGTTGTAACCTAAAATGTAAGTGGACTCAATTTACCATTCAAAAAAGAAAATGGCAGAATGGAATAAGAAACAAGATGCAACAATATACTGCATTCAACAAATACATTTAAACCAGGCATGGTGGTGTAGACCTGTAATCCCAGCACTCAGGAGGATGAAGCAGGAGGATTACAATTTTTTTGAAGCCAGCCTGGACTACAAAGTGAGTTCAAGGCCAGTTTACACTACTTAGTAAAACCCTATCTCAATAAAACAAAACAAAACAAGACCCAGTTTTTATAATATATACATATATAAAAAGAAAAGCTACATTTTAAAAAGCATAAAAATATAATACTTTTAAACAATGACAGGGAGACCCTTATTGACAGAGAAAGGATGAACTGAAAACATTTTTTATCATAGGTTTCATAGGCCCTAACATTGCCAGAACTTCCTTTCTGGCGAAACTCAAAACTGTTTCAATCACTCAGCTGTATACTTTGTTCTTGATTCTTGACATAGAAGTGACAGATTCCCCAAGTGTTCACATGCCACATTCAGACTTTGGGGTCGTTTGAAATTCTTCACAAGATTAGGTAGTCTACTGTCACTAATCTGTCTCTTGCAGTCTCAAGATATGAGCAAAAAGTAGATCTTTTGGGGGAGGGGAGATGGCCCAGTACAATAGGTGCCTGCCTGGCAAATGGAAGGGCATGAGTTCAATCCCTGGTTCTGCTAAAAAAAAAAAAAAAAAAAAAAAAATAGATCATATTATTTATTTATTTGGTACAGGATCTTGCTAAGCAGCTCAGACTCTTAGTGACTTTCCTGTCTGAGCCACCCCAGTGCTGAGATTA
>NW_004524831.1:805946-806808 GCF_000260255.1 Octodon degus | reverse complement strand
AAAAAACTTTTCCAGCCAGGATCCAGGTTTGCGTCACATTATCCTGACACAACCAGACACACCAAGTGTGCTTTACTAATATTCTGTACATCTCTCAACCCAAACAAGTTATTAACAGTAGTGGATCATCTGAATCCATGGAATATGCTTCTTCTAGGTATATAAATGTTGAAAATTTGAACTTGTGATGGGCCCCTGCAGGGTAGCGGGAGCTTACAGCCTAAAGTCTTCCTTATTCTAGACCAGAAAGGGATCAAGCGGCTCAAGCCTGGGGCTGTTTATCAGAAATCATTCTGCCCTCACAGTGTCCCTATATGTGTATTTTCAGGATTCAGTCATATTTTTTTTGTGACCTGGGATAAAATATTACGTTTGTCTGAGGGAGTTAGAACGTCCATCAAGAAAACCAGGGCGGCCTGGGGAGATAGCTCAGTGGAATAAGCGCTTGCCTGCAAAGTGCAAGGGCCTGAGTTCAATCCCCGGTTCCGCAAAAAAAAAAAAGAAAAGAAAACCAGGGAACTCTGAAAAACCAGGAGTAAAGCCCTAAAATGCAAGTACCCTACACACAAGATGAAACTGACATGGTAGGTGGAACAAACGCTGGTCCAGAAATTCCTGGGTTACAGTCTCCCATTGGAGCTCTGCCCATGCTAGCGGACGTTTGCGCCTCTTGTCTCTCTCCGCTCACCCGGCGGGCAATGGAGCAAGAGCCAATCCGTGAGGAAGAAGCCGCTGTCGGAACTACCCAATCAGGTTGGCGGAGGGAGGAGGGCTCTTCCTGTGTAATGGCGTCTAAGTGCGCGCTGTGACGGCATTGGTGGTAGCCCCAGCTGAGGAGATCATCCTTTCCTATAATTTCCAC
>NW_004524831.1:791239-805846 GCF_000260255.1 Octodon degus | reverse complement strand
TCACACACACACACATCTGTGACCGATTCCACTTCCTACTTTGACATCAAAATCATCTTTTTGGTTTTTTCCAGAACGGGAGATCAAAATTGGAACCTTGCGCTTGCCAGGCAGATGTTTATGCCACTGAGCTATATCTTCAGTTCCTCTGATATCAAAATCTGCATAAGTGAAGTAAAAATTTTATGTCCTGCTTTAATAAGCTAGTAATAGCAATTTCTTTATGGTATTGCCTACTATTTAGTTTTGTACATTTTACAAAATCATTTAAATAATTTTAACAACAAATCTATAAAGTACTTAACGGTATTCCTGCTAAAGGTTCTGGGTGGTTATATGACTTCTGCAATTCTCTTGGAGTACCTAGTCAAAGTGGTATTTATATTTAAACCCATCTAATTTTAAGACCTATGTAATTTCAGTATGCCATATGGCATAGTAGAAGTGATTCCTTTAACTCTGAACACTGTAAACACAATAAAATCAATCAAGAAAACCTCATAATTTCATCAAATGCACTACATACTTACATGTTATATAAACATTTTACATATACAATATTTTAAATACAAATGCAAACATACAGATCATAAGACACACCTATAATTAAGTCCATCATTATTATTGTGAACCAAAAATCACTATCAGCACAACACTGGTTCTTCACAGTGCCCAAGCAGTGGGTGAGTGGAGGCCTTCCGGTGCTCGTCATTCCTGTCTGCAGGGACAGGACGTATATTTTCAGAGGGGTGTTACAGGCTCTGCTAGGATCTGGAATCAGTGCTGATACCAAAGTGACTTAGGCACTGGAGGTGATAGGACAGAAGCCCTACTGTACCACTCCAACAGGGTTGCTAGCGGTGCTTCAAGAAGCTGGCAGTTCTGCTGAAAGTGGAGATAGATGTGAGCAGACAGGAAGGACAATTGGAGTCTAAAACAGGGGAGAGGTACAAGGCTTGGAGTTCACAGGCAAGGGCTTCTGCCGACCGCTCTTGGTGCTGTGACACGTGGGAGAATGGAGCCGTCATGCATGGAACTAGTGGAGGTTTTCGCACTATCATTCTCCAGGTAGGGAGCAAAGAGAATTTGATGTAAGAGACATTCACTAAAAACAGCATCTAAAAGGCCGAGCAGATTCACGCAGGGTGTGCGTACCCGGAGCGGCGGCTTTCTGGGAGGCTGAGGTGGATGCGGCAAGTGACCGCCGAGCCTGGGCAGCTCAGTGATGTGACAAGAGCCTGTCTCAAAAGCTAAACAACAAAACAAAACAAAACACTGCTTGATTTCAGCTCAGCAGAAGGGCCCTTTCCTGAGTGCATCGCAAAAAGAATAAGCATCCATCTTCCTGTGTAATGGCATCTAAGTGCGCGCTGTGACGGCATTGGTGGTAGCCCCAGCTGAGGAGATCATCCTTTCCTATAATTTCCACTGGCCGTGAGCTGTGTTAAAAGGATCCTGGGAGCGCAGCAGCAAGCCGTCCAATGGTGATGCAGTGGGAGAGGAGCTGGGTGTGGGATGGAACTGGGTGCATTTTTGAAGGAAGTGTTCAGAACCCGCTGTGGCAATCTACAGGCTCCCCGCTTAGCTGCAGACAACGAGGTCTACCTAAGTCTTTGGTACTGACTCCTCATCTGTCCCTTCCCCTTTGCTCAGGCAGGGGCCGTTCAACATCTCCGGCGTTCTGTCCCACTGAGACACTGGCAGTCCAGAATGCCTTTTGGGGTGCCGCAGGCGTAACTGTGACCACTCCAGTCTTAAGACACCATGTGCTTTAGAGAAATCTTAGATTTGTACTCGGCAATGAAAAAAGAAAGAGAGAAGGGAGGGAGGGAGGGAGGGAGGCACTTTATTTACTTGAGATCTGTACTCGATGTTATTGCATGAATAGAGTTTTTCATCTGGTCTCACACACTGAAGAATTAGATCTCAAACCAAAAGAAGGATGTTAGGAGAAATTTAATTGGAAATAAGAATATCTCCCTGATTTCCAGGAAGTATCCTGAGTTGGTACCCATGTGGCCGCTCAGTCCATAGCATAAACAAGCAGAGCACAGTAGTTGCTGAGTTGTTTCCTGACCACCTAGCTGAACTCACAATGTCGCCCAGCCTGGCCTTGAGCAGATGGGTCTGTGCATTTCAAGCAGTCACTTTCAACTGAGGCTAACTCATTTCTTGGGCACACAGTGTTAAGGAAATGAAAAAGGTGGGTATTTTGTATTTTAAGTTCCTGGAAACTTGGTAGGAGTCACTGCAATTCATTTTAATGGGGCCATGGCTGAATCCCTGGTGCAAAAAATTCACCCTTAGTCCAAAGTAGGAAATTCTCTCACTGTCTTTTTCTTTCTTTCTTTCTTTCTTTCTTTCTTTCTTTCTTTCTTTCTTTCTTTCTTTCTTTTTTTCTTTCTTTCTTTCTTTTTACAAACCTCTGATTTTTTTTAAAGTCAACAGAAAATGGAAATATACTTTTTAAAGTTTCTAATACTAGAAGGTATCATACAATATCTTTTTAAATAAATTGTAAGTCAAAGATACAGTCTAAATCTTAGAACAAAAATTAAGATTAAGCAATATTCAGAAAATTAAATGTTTCAAAACAATTGAACTAAGAAAAAGTTTTCATGATAGCAAAGAAGTACTAAGAGTAAAACATAAGATAAATACTGGAATGGCAAATAAATGACCAGCACTTCTAACAGTTTGAGGAGAGGATATTGCACAAAGTTCTAGTGTGTTGTGGACATGCATAATGATCATAACAGTTACTGGTGGCTAGGCGTCAGTTGTGGAACTGAGCTACAGCTATTTCTTTGAAATCCACCCTGTAGACTCAGGTGGAATCATGACCCATAGGGTGGAAGAGAAGTCCATTTGTAGAGTGTGCTGATGAAAATATTCTGCTGCTGAACACAAAAGAATAACTGAAAGACTACTATTGTATACCTCTTATCCTCCTCTGTTTGTTTGCCCTATTTGATGGGTTCTTTCCATTCTTGTTCATGGAGTTGTGATCAATTTGTTCCCTCTCTAGAACATCATTTAATAGTCTGTGTAGGCTTGGCTTTGTCATCATGAAATTCTTTAGTTGTTCTTTGTCATGGAAATATTTCACTTCTCCATTATATTTGAAAGATAGTTCTGCAGGATAGATCAGTCTGGGTTGGAATTTGTTTTCTTACAAGACTTGAAGTACTTTGCTCCATGTTCTTCTTGACTTGATGGTTTGTTAAGAAAAATCTGCCGTTATTCTGATGGGTTTTCCTTTAAATGTGATCTGTTTCTTTTCTTTAGCGGCTTTTAGTATACTGTTCCTATGCTGAATTTTTGGAATCTTGATTATTATATGTCTGGGTGTGGTTTTCATTGGATTGATATTATTTGGAGTTCTGTATGCTTCGGTTACAGGAATGTCAGATTGTTGCCCCATATTTGGGAAGTTTTCTGCTATTACTTCTGCCCATATTCTTTTTATATCATTTGTATTGACTCCTTCCTTCTCATTGATGCCTATTAGTCTCACATTGTTCATCTTTGCATCATCTTGCAGGTATTGAATTATTTTTTCCTGCATCTTAGTTGTTTTAAAGAGATCTTTTCTTACTTTTTCACTAGCTGCAATGGTGTATTTCAGGTCAGAAAGTCTATTTTCAGTTTCCCTCAAACGGTTTTGCCAGTTTGTGATTGAGGTTTTGATTTCCTGTACATCACTTTGAACCTGTTTCATAGATTCTATTTCTTTCCTAAATTGTTTATTCAGGGGTTCCATCATTTTTATATTCTGCTATATTTTTTATGAGTCTATTCTTTAGAAGCACTTAGTACTTCTTTGATTATAGTTACCACTACATTTTTTAGTTCCAAAATTATTTCTGATCTAATTTCTTCTATACCTTTCTGCAGTTGATTCTTTACTGTCAACGCTATTATTTCAGAGATATCTGGTGTGTGATTTCAGTTTCCTCAGTGCTAGTGTCTTCTGCATTTGTACTGGGTGGACTCGGGACCTGAGACTGCATTTTGTTCCTTCTCTTTGTCATTTTGTATACCACTGTCTTCTGACCTTTGGTGTAGAGCTTAGATAGAGTTATTACCTTAGCACTAGGTCCGGATCTATGAAGTTCAGATTCTACCAGGTGGGTGTTGTTTGGATCTGGCTGCTGTGCTCCACGTCTTTCTGCCACAGGCGTTAGAGTTGAACCCTTTGTGTCTCCCTGGCAAGATGTTCTGCTCCTGAATCACCTGGGTGGGTCTTGCCTCTAGCCTCTTTGCAGGGAGTTCTACTGAAGGGTTCCCTGCTGGGCCTGCAGCCTGGGTCAAATGAGTATCCATGGGCCCCGGGTTGTCTCACTCACTTGCCAGGCCAGGGTTCTGGGTCTGTTCAGGATCCCACTGGGCCTGGGTCCTCTAACTCACTCACCCGGCCTGCGCTCTGGGTCTATTCAGGATCCCGCAGCCCCAGTTGTCTCACTCACTCCCCGGGCCTGCGTCTTTCTTTTTTCTTTTTTCTTTCTTTTTTTTTTTTTTTTTTTTTTTTTTTTTTTTTTGCAGAACTAGGGATTGAACTCAGGCCCTTGTGCTTGTTAGGGAAGCACTTATTCTACTGAGCCATCTCCCCGGCCATTCTCATTTTCCATAGACATGCTCCAATAAAAGTTTGTATTAGCAAATCAATTATTCACAAGTCTTATTTAATGCTCAGTTTTGTTTTTTTTTTTTTTTTTTGAAACAAGATTCATGTTTTTTTTTTTTTTTTTTTTTTGCGGAACCAGGGATTGAACTCAGGCCCTTGCACTTGCCAGGGAAGCGCTTATTCCGCTGAGCCATCTCCCTGGCCCAAGATTCATGTTTCAAAGTGCTGCCTAATTACAGAGAAAGATGGACTCTATGAAAAACCAGATTTGTAAAGAGATTTCAGATGTGGCATATCAGGCTGATGAGATAGCTTAGCGGACTAAGCACCTGCTTAGGCAAGTGCAGAGACCTGGGTTCGATCCCTGGCACAACGTGCTATGCCAACCCCACTCCCAGGAGCACTGAGCCAGCCATCCAGTCTAGGTGTGGTGCCACATGTCTATAATTCCAGTGCTGGGAAGGCCTGAAAACAGGAGGATCACTATGAGCTGTGTCGTGAGACCCTAATAAATACATTTAAAAAAAGATATTTGTCTGTCTCCATGTGTTGTGTACAGTGGTTTGCAGGTGCTCTCCATAAGCTTTTCTTTATTTTTCTTTATTTATTATTTTGGTGCAGAGTCTTTCAACACAGTTTGGACTCATAGTAATACTCCTATCTCAGCCTCCCTAATGCTGGGATTACAGCATATGCCACCATATCCATCTCCCAGGCCACACCCCACTCCTGGAGCTTCAGGGCCTGCACAGCATGTGGTACTGATGACTTGCTTGCCAGGCAGGCGCTTATGCTGTAGAGCTATCTCCCCAGCCCAAGCTTTGCATTAGAGACAGTGCACAAGGCCAATGTAGGTGACCCCACAGGACAATCAGTGCTACTACTCTGCTTTACCAATGTATGGCAGTCTACCATGAAAATCACTAAAAATGCTGACATCAGGGCTGGCCAAATAGCTCAGCAGATTAAAGTGCCTGCAAGCAGGTGCAAGGAATAGGGGTTCAATCCCAGTGCCTGCTGTGCTGGCCTTGCTCCTGGGGCTCACTGAGACAGTAATTGAGACTGGGCATGGTGGTGTGTGCCTATTATCCCAGCTCTTGGGAGGCTGTAAACAGGTAGATCACTACGAGTCTGATCTAGTAGTGAAACCCTGAACACCCTGTAGACCCTTCCCTAAAAATACAAAAAATAAAAATGAAAATGCTGACATATACATAGCTTTGCTGACCGAGACATGGAATTAGTATTTGAAGGAATCATCCACAATTCAGGTTTTTATGAAAGGAGTTGTGATATCTTCAAGTGTGGGTGTGAACCTTCAGGAAACTTGTCATTATTCAGGAGACAGTGACCTTTGAGGATGTAGCTGTGAACTTCACCTCAGCAGAGTGGGCCTTCCTGAGTCCAGCCCAAAAGAAGCTCTACAGAGATGTGATGTGGGAAACACTTACAAATATGACTGCTATAGGTGAGGTTGACATAATTTTCTATCTTTTTTTTTTTTTTTTTTTGTGGCTAGCTCAGCCCACCCTGGGGGTGGGGCAACTGTGGCATGTGGTGCCCGGGATTGAACCATAGTTCCTGCGCTTTTGCCTAACCTTGCTTAAGCAGGAGCTTTAGACCACTGAGCTATCTCACTGTCCCAAATGAAATTCTTTTTTTTTTTTGGCGGAACCAGGGATTGAACTCAGGCCCTTACGCTTGCCAGGGAAGCGCTTATTCCACTGAGCCATCTCCCCGGCCCAAATTTCCTATCTTATATGAACATGGAATATTGATTCTTTCTCTCTAATGTAGTTTAATTAAATAATATGTTATAATATTTTCAAGAATATCTCAGACCTGCTTACATTATACCATGAATCTAACTAGAATCTATTAATATTTATATTATAGTATAATGACTTTATATTTCTGTGTTTACAATTCAGGAAGAATCAGGGATAACCACCACATTAAAGAAGAATATAAAAGTTGTTTGAGAAACCTAAGGTAATTTTCACTCCTAAGAAAAAGAAATATTTCTCAAGAGTCAGTTTGTGAGCAGAAATGTTTCAACCAAGGAAAATGAAGATATGAAACCATTTTTAAATTTATTTGGTACCACAAAACTTTCCAGCCATGTATGTAGGTTGTATTTTACAATATGGCAATCAAATTCAGAAACTTTCCACTACAGGAAACTGAGACAATAGTGACATTATGCAACAAGTAACACTATCTCCTATGTAAGTATCAAAAAATTCTTTCATGATCATGATTTTAATGTATGAAGTTGCATTTCAGTACTATGCATAGATATACGTGAAAAGAATAAATAACACAATCAATATACAGATGTTGCAAAAAGTAAAACCTAAGTTTCCATTTGATCCAGTTATAGCTTCTTGACTATATCTGTAATGAGGTAAAATCATCAAATTTTAGCAACATATATACATGCCTACCTATTGATGTTCAAAGGAGGGCATGCATTGGTATTTATAATATCTAAGTTCTGGAATTAATTCACAATAGCAAATTTCTGGGAAGAGCTTGGATGGCCCTCCCTGGATGTCTGAATGAAGAAAATGTGTGATAGGCTTAGCAAGGTGGGCCATTCTAATCCCTAGCCCTCTGGGAAGAAGAGTCAGCAAGATGACAATTTCAAGTTCAGCCTGACCTAAATAAAAGTCAGTAATGGGGCCAGGGAGATGACTCAACGGAATAAGTGCTTCCCTGGCAAGCGCAAGGGCCTGAGTTCAATCCCCGGTTCTGCCAAAAAAAAAAAAAAAAAATCAATAAGAATCTCTCTCAAAACAAGAAATAGGGGCTGGGTGTACTGGTGTGCTGCTGTAATCCTAGCACTCAGGAGGCTGAGACAGAAGGTTCATTGTGAGTTTGAGATCAGCCTGGGCTACAAAGTGAATGCAAGGCAACCTGAACTGCATAGTGATACCCTCTCTCAAAACAAAACAGAAAAATAGGAAGTAATAAGCTGGATATCTACTGTACGTAAGCAGTACAGTAGAAAAACAAGACATAATAAACTGGATAGATAATTATGTCTAAGACCTGTATTTACTTTGGACCAGTGAAAGCTTATGTTACATATTCAGCCATAAAAAGAATGATTTGTTTTTGTCAAATAAAGAAATAGGGCAGGTCGCTATTTCTGTTGTGAGCCGCTGATAGCTCAGCAGATTAAAGTGCCTGCTTAGGCAGATGCAAGGCCCTAGGTTTGATTGCTGGCATGCTGTGCCAGCCCTGCCCCCAGGGTGCACTGAGATGGCAACTGAGACTGGGTATGGTGGTGCTCACCTGTAATCCAAATTCTCAAATGAAAACTTGTATTCAAAATGGGTCTCTTGGGGGGCTGGTGAGATGGCTCAGTGGTCTAAAACACCTACTTAGAACAAGCTTAGCAAAGCACAGGGACCGCGGTTCAATCCTCCAGCACCACATACCAGCCAGCCCTGCCCCCTGGTGTTCTGAGCTGCCCCCACACAAACACATAAATAAATGTTAAAAAAAAAAAAATGCGTCTCTTGGGGCTGGTGAGATGGCTCAGTGGTCTAAAGTACCTACTTAGAACAAGCTAAGCCAAGCAAAACACAGGGGCCACGGTTCAATCCCCCAGCACCACATGCCAGCCAGCCCTGCCCCCTGGTGGGCTGAACTGGCCACACACACACACACAAAATTAAATAAATAAATAAATAAATATTATAAAATAAAATATTTAAAAAAAAAAATGGGTCTCTTGAAGGTGCCCTCCAGGACATTTAAGTTGCTTCATCCTTAAAACTCCTTAGCAGGCATCAAAACTGAATTTGTCTTGTTAAGTTATTAATATGGATGCCTTTCTCACTTTGATGAATGAGTTTGTTCATTTCTCTTACAGAAATGATGCAGATAAGTATTTGAGATTTGGAGAGAAGTTACATCAATGTAATGAACATGAGAAAACCTGCAGTGATTCCCAGTCCTTTCAAAAGCATGAAACAAGAAAAACTGGGGAGAGACCCTGTCAATATGGACAATGTGGGGAGGCCAGCTGTGATCTGGGAGTGCAAACTCACCCTGGGAAGAAAACTTTAGTAGGTAAGAGAAGTTTGAAAGGCTCCAATACACCAAGTGTTGTTCAAATCCGTGAGAGAAATCACAGTATGAGGACGCCATATGTATGCAAGCAATGTGGGAAAACCTTTACTTCTTCATACCATATTCAAGTACATGAAAGAAGACATGCTAGAGAGATGCCCTCTGTTTCTAAAGTACATAAGAAAGCATTAGCACATTGTAAGTCCTTTAACAAACATAAAGTAATTCATGCTGGGCAGAAACCCTACTTATGTAAGCAATGTGGGAAATCTTTCAGTCAAAAGAAAGAGTTTCAAGTACATGAAAGAATTCACAGTGGGGAGAAACCTTATATGTGTAAGTATTGTGGTAAAGCATTCAACAGCAAAAGTAACTGTCACAGTCATGAACGAATACACACAGGGGAGAAACACTACATATGTAAGCAATGTGGAAAAGCATTCATCAGACACGATCACTGTCAAAATCATGAAAGAGCACACACTCGGGAGAAACCATATGTATGTAAGCAATGTGGGAAAGCTTTCACTAGACAATATACTTGTCAAATACATGAAAGACGTCACACTGGGGAAAGACCTTATGTGTGCAAACAATGTGGGAAAGCATTCAGTACAAACAGTGACTACAAAAGCCATGAAAGAACTCACACTGCATTGAAACCCTATGTATGTAAGCAATGTGGGAAAGCATTCAGCAGACGCCAGTACTGTCAAAATCATGAAAGAACTCACACTGGGGAGAAGCCCTATGTATGTAAGCAGTGTGGGAAAAAGTTTTCTACATACCATTATTGTCTAATTCATGAGAGAAGTCACAGTGGAGAAAGACCTCATGTGTGTAAGAAATGTGGGAAATCATTTGATACCAAGAGAGCTCGTGAAATACATGATAGAACTCACACAGGAGAAAAACCATATCCATGCAAGCAGTGTGGGAAGGCATTCAGAACACAGAGTCAGTATAAAGTACATGAAAGAATTCACACAGGGGAGAAACCCTATGTATGTAAGCAATGTGGGAAAGCATTCACTCGACAATATCATTGTCAAAAACATGAAAAAATTCATGCTGGGGAGAAACTACATTTAGGCAAGGAAAGTAGAAAAGCATTTAATGCACAGAGGTGTTACAAAGCGTGATGCAACTCACACTTGTGAGAAACCCTATTTATGTTAGCAACACAAGAATATGTTTTAGCCAACAAAGTAAATGTTACATACATGATGGAATTTATATTGGGAAACCTATAAACAACATTGAAGAATGAACAGCATTTTTCAGTACACAAAAATGCCATCAAATACATAAAATAATGCGTTCAGGAGAGAAACCATATGCACGTATGCAGTGTGGGAAAAATTTGCCATAGGTCCTCTCTTATAAATATAAGAGAACACACTGGAGAAGAACTCTGTATGTAAAAACGTGGGAAAACATTCAGCTGACAGGCTAACCGACAGAACTGTCACACAGTGGACAGAATATAAAGTAATCAATTTACAAAGTATTCAGTATACATGGGTATTATGAAATATGTGAAAAAATTCACAGGGAAGAGAGACCCTAAATATATAAGACTATTTATAAAACTCTTTTGAAAACATTTATGTAAAGGAGAGTATAGAAAAAATATAAAAATTTGAATGTCAATATTTTTATACATTTTCCAATAATTCACCCCAGATGGAGATACTCTGAAAGATTTTCATGTGTTTTTCCTGCTAAACTATTTTTACATTTCTGATCTATGTACTGTGATCTTTACTATTAATAAATCACTTTTTTTCAGAAAATTCAATTATGCTGAAGCTTTTTTTTTGCCACATTTTTAATTCACCAATGCCCAGCTCCATTGGATGACACCCATTTTTCCCATGACTTGTTTCCCACTCTGATCAGTGACTCACATATAAATTTCTCTAGAAGGATACACTCAGATACAGCCCAAAGTGTCCTTCACCAGGTAGGACAGCATGTTTTCTCCAAGGCTTGCTGATAAGATGAGACGTCACAACAAATCTATTTTGAAAGATTTAAAAATTTTATGGGTTCATATTTGCAGTAAATACTGTTCATGTTCTTCTTTTGAAAGAGTTGATGTATAGGACACATCTAAATTCTTTGTACTTTCCCTTCCAATCTCATTTTTCCATTGATTTCTTGCTCTTATTATTGAAAGATCCTTATTTCCTATTAAATGTCATTTTTTTCTTTGGCGGTACTGGGGATTGAACTCATGACCCTGCGCTTGCCAGGCAAGTGCTTATGCTATCATTTTTTTCTGATAAAAGCAAAAGATAAACAGCATACCTTCTGCATTAAGTCAATCGTGTTGACTTCCTAGCACCCTGAGAGTGCAAGTATGTCAGCATTCCACCTTACTTCCCAGGGTTCTAAAGAAAATCCACGGAAAGGGTCAGTGATAAGCGATAATGGAATTCAGGTAGAAAGATACTTTCAAAGGATAAACAAAACATAAGCATGCTCAGGCAGACAGCACCAGGAAACAAGAATTACCTAGGAGGTAGAGAGTACTGAAGGAATAGGGAAAAGTTAGTATTTGGTTATCTTTTTTAAACTGTTTGATTCCAAATAAGTAACTGTTGCCAAAAAAACCCTATGAGGGGCCAGGGAGATAGTTCGGTAGAATAAGCGCTTGCCTGGCAAATGCAAGGGCCTGAGTTCAATCCCCAGTTCTTTTTTTTTTTTTTTTTTTTTGCGGAACCGGGGATTGAACTCAGGCCTTTGCACTTGCCAGGGAAGCACTTATTCCACTGAGCCGTCTCCCCGGCCCCCCACAATTCCCAGTTCTGAAAAAAAAAAAAAAAGTTAACTGTAGACTTCTTTGTCTTCTCAGAGGTATAGTTTAAATCCACATAAAGTATCTTAGCATTTTCCTTTCAACTTTATCAGTTAACATAGTATGAATCAAAGTCATATTCAAAGATTTGAATTCAACGTTCTTGTCTTATTTAACTGATCAATGTTATGATGTAGATAGGTCATACCTTTAAGGTGAGGCCATGGTCCAGTGAGATAGCTCAGCAGCAAAAGCACCTGCTTTGGCAAACACCGGGACCAGGGTTCGATCCCAGGTCCCACATGCTGCACACTGAGCTGATGACAGAGTTCGGGCATGGAAAGAGTGAGAACCAGAAATTGAATGCATATTTCAAGAGTTCATATACTAACTATCTGGAAGATGATGGCTGCCACTTTGAGCATCTCTTATAATAATAGAGAGCAGAGGTAACTTGCATTACTTTCCAGTTAGCTCAATAAATTTAACATTAAAATATTTACTTAAGTTTTTTTTAAAAATTTTATTTATTTGTGTGTGTGTGTGTGTGTGTGTGTGTGTGTGGCCAGCTCAGCCCACCAGGGGGCGGGGCTGGCTGGCATGTGGTGCTGGGGGATTGAACCGAGGTCCCTGTGCTTTACTAAGCAGGTGCTTTAGACCACTGAGCCATCTCACCAGTCTCTTTACATAAGTTTTTGCTTAGAGTCTAAAGTCCATTCTATCTCAGTCTCATTTCCAGGAAGTGATCAGGTATGGTGGTTTTTTTTAGCATTCATTCGCTCAAGCTTGGCTGTGGTTACCTCCAGACTTAAGGTAGGTTTCATGACACTGGAAACAGAATGAAGCTTGTCTGAGGGAGTTGAATTTTTTTTTTTATCTTTACTCTTTTACAAAAATTTCCTATAATTTATCCCTCATTTCATTTACACATCTTTTTCCTTTTGATAGAGATACACTAATTTAGTTGAAAGAAGCTGAGTATCTTGAGGGAGACAGTGTGACTATCCTGGCAGTGTAGGCAACCACATTATTACCAACAGCATTTCCCTCCCCATTTCATTATGTCCTGAGCTCGTCTGGAATCAGAATGTTTTCAGTCATCAAGAGAAAATTGTTCCATACAATAATAACCCTAGAACCTTCTGAGCACAGTTGTAATCTACATTCTATATGAATCCATTGAGCCTATTAGGAAAACCAGGGCAGGTTTGAAAAGCCAGGAGTAAAGCTTTTAAATGCAAGTGCTCCTCAGGTGAGGTGAAACTGGAATCCTAGGAGAAAGACGGGTCCACTAGTTCCTGATTTACAAGCTATCACTTGCTCTGCTCCTCCTGGAAGAGACTGGTTAATCTTGTCATGCTCAGCTCAGCTGACTGGTAATAAAGCAGAGCCAATCAGAGATGAAGGTATAAGTGGTCAGAATCACCCAATGAGGAAGGCCAAGGTAGGAGGGCACGTCATCTGCCATAGTGCCAATCTGCCATAGTGCCAGTGTACACAGCGAGTGTGTTGCTGAAACTCCTCAGATGATTAGGCCACCTTTCTGTATAAATTGTACTCATTACAGACCACAAAGGCCCCTCAGAAAACCAGAGGCCACATGCAGGTGATGGAATGGGATGGGAGCTGGGAATGGAATGAAACTGAGTCCTGGAAGGAAGTGGCCAGAACTAGCAATCTCCTTCCTCCCTGCTTAGCTCCGTCTCCTGAGGCTTTCCTATGTCTTTGGTCCTGCATCACTGGCTATCCCTTCTATTCTTTGCTCAGCAGGGACATTTCCAGGTCCCAGCATATTCACCACACTGCCACAGCCAACCCAGAATGCCATCTTGGGCAGCCCCAGGCACAGCTGTATCTGTACCAGTCTGAATAGAACAACAGATGTGATGAAAACCTGGGTTCAGTCCTCAGCAAAAAGAAAGTAATTGCTTGAGTTATTAATATGAGATCTCTACTGGTAATGATTTTGCTGCATAAAAGCTCAGAATCTAACAATATTGAGGAAGGAGGTCCTGAACCAAAAGAAGAAATGAGAATAGCTCCCTGATTTTCAGGAAGCACCCTAAGTGCTTGGCCACATAAGTGCACATCAGAGTGAATGACAAGTAGAACATAGCCATTGTTCATTTGTTCAGTGGACACCACTTACACACGGCTCTGTGAATTTAATTTTTTGACACAGAGTCTAGTTGTACAGCTGAGTGGTCTTCAACTCACTATGTAGTCCTGACTCTGGCCTCAAACTTCACAATCATTCAGTCTTTGATAGGCTGGAATTACAGACATAAGCCACCATGCTGTCAAAAACAAGCATTTTAATCTCAGGCTCCGTAACCAACTTCCTCAGCTTGCAGGGCTTAAGCATAGAGAAAGATTAGTTGTCTTAAATGTCTAAAAACTGAGGTGATTAGAGTGCAGCGACTGTGATTCCATTTACTAGGAAGAAGTCTGCATTCCTTGTTGGGCAGAAAGCTCACTCTCAGTTCAAAGTCTTAGAACATTGTCTAGTCGCATTTTAACTCTTATCCAAGCCTTCCTAACTCTGCCTCAGGCCCTTTTTCTAACTAGAATACTGATTTGTAATCTAACTAAATAAACTATTCCTTACAACTAGACTAGTGAAGTGAGTCTACAGAGGTTAGAAAGCTGAGAACGATGCAGAGGATGATGTGTTAGCAAGGGAGGGGAAATGTACTACCAAGGGCAACTTCCTGATGGGCTTCCTGTTAAGCTCATTTCGAGAAACACTCTCAACTGGGGCAGTACATCTTACAGAAACTGCAAAGACAAACCTTTCAGAGGAGAATTTCATCTGATTTTCACAAGTGCTGCTTTGTAAAGCAAGGACAAAATAGTTTTTTGGTTTTTTTTTTTTTTTTTTTAAGCTCTTGTCCCAGTAGCCTGTATAGCCACTTTAAAAAAAATAATTTTATTGAGAAACAAATGGCAATGAAACAGTTTCAAAATGAATTACTAGCAGTTTCAATAATTAATACATTGGGGCTGGTGAGATGGCTCAGTGGTCTAAAGCACCTACTTAGAACAAGCTTAGCAAAGCACAGGGACTGCGGTTCAATCCCCCAGCACCACATGC
>NW_004524831.1:784382-790009 GCF_000260255.1 Octodon degus | reverse complement strand
AAAAAAAAAAAAAAAAAGAGGGATAGCAGGGGACCTGAATGGGTTGCCCAGGAATCTGTCTTCTTTTTTTCTTTTGTTTGTATTTTTAGGGAAGGGGCTATAGTGTGTTCAGGGTCTCACTGCCAGATCGGCCTCTTAGTGATCCATCTGTTTACAGCCTCCCAAGAGCTGGGATTACAGGTGTGCACCACCACGTGCAGTCTCAATTGCCTTATCAGCACACCCTGGGGGTGGGGCCGGCAGGGCAGGCCTGGGGATCGAACCCCCAGCCCCTGTGCCTGCTTGCAGGTGCTTTAACCCAGTGAACTATTTGGCTGGCCCTCAGGAATCTATCTTTTTAAGGCATTTTTATAGAGCAAAACTGTGAGGTGAGTCATGTCTAAGGTAGCAAACATGGGATCTCGCACATGAGGTGGGACAAAGGTATGGTCGAACAATAAGTCATCTCATAGCCTTACTCTTTACGTTTCTCACACCAGGTAGACATTACCATGTTTACACATGTGAGTCTGATTTATTTTAATTATGAACAGGGTTTTATTTTTTTATTTTTATTTTTATTTTTTTGCGGAACCAGGGATTGAACTCAGGCCCTTGTGCTTGCCAGGGAAGCGCTTATTCCACTGAACCATCTACCCGGCCCAATGAACAGGGTTTTAAATTGCATTCATTTACCTTTGAAAGTCTCAAGTTTACCCTTCTTTATGGCTGAGTAGTACCCATTGTTTGAAAAACACATCTTTTTTAGTTATTCCTTGGTTAATGGGCCTTTGGATTCTGACCAAGATTTAGCTATTGAAAATTGTACTGCAATAAACATGGGTGCACATATATCACCATGGTATGATTGCTTTTATTCTTCTGGGAAGATTCTTAGAAGAGGAATAGCTGGGTACACTCCCACCAAATGTGGAAAAATGTTCCTTTTTTCCAGTAGTCCCTCCAGCATGTGTTAGTGGTTGATTTCTTTATGGCAGCTTTTTTTGCAGGAAAATGATATCTCAGTGTTGTTTTAATTTATATCTATCGGGGCTGGAGAGATGGCTCAGTGGTCTAAAGCACCTACTTGGAACAAGCTTGGCAAAGCACAGGGACCGCGGTTCGATCCCCCAGCACCACATGCCAGCCAGCCCCGCCCCCTGGTGGGCTGAGCTGGCCACACACATACACACACTAAATAAAAATGTAATAAATAAATAATTAAAAAAATTTATATCTATCAAGTAACCAATAATGTTGTACATTTTTTCATATATTTATTTGCCATTTGCATTTCTTTATCTGAGAAGTGTGTGTTCATCTCAGATGCCCAGTGAATACATTTGGCTCCTTTGTCAAAAATAAGTGGATTGAAGGTGTTTGTGTTTGTGTCTGCCTCTTTTGATCTGTCCCACTGGTCCTCAAGTCTTTTTTTTTTTTTGCCACTACCATGTTGATTTTATCATGCTAGCCTTTTAGTATAATTTTAAGTTAGGTATTGGGATATCTCCTGGCTTGTGTTTCGTGTCCAGGATTACTTATACTATTCTAGGTCAAATATAGTTTCAAATGAATTTTAGGAATACTTTCTCTAGTTTTGTGAGGTATGCTAGTGGTATTTTGAACAGAATTGCATTAAATTTGTATGATAATTTTGAGAGTATGGCCATTTTCACTGTTGTTTTTTCCTATCCATAGTAAGGCTATCTTTCCATTTTCTGATATTCTCATTGATCTTTTTCTGAGTACTGTAATTTTCAATACATAGGTCATTTACTTCCATTGTTAGCTTGATTCTTTTTTTTAAGTGTTTCCTTTCTTTTTTCTTTTTTTTTTTTTATGGTCAGCTCAGCCCACCCTGGGGGTAGGGCTGGCATGGCATGTGGTGCTGGGGATTGAACCAAGGTCCCTGCATGCTTGCTTAAGCTTGCCTAAGCAGGCGCTTAAGACTACTGAGCTATCTCACCAGCCCCAGCTTGATTCTTTCTTTCTTTCTTTCTTTATTTTGTGTGTGTGTGTGTGTGTGGCCAGCTCAGCCCATCAGGGGGCAGGGCTGACTGGCATGTGGTGCTGGGGGATTGAACCGCGGTCCCTGTGCTTTGCTTAGCTTAGCTTGTTCTAAGTAGGTGCTTTAGACCACTGAGCCATCTCACCAGCCCCCCAGCTCGATTCTTAAGTATTTTATTTTTTCCATGATATTGTGAGGGTTGTGATGTCACTAATTTCTCTTTCTGTGGGGTGCTGTTTATGTACATAAATGCTACTTATTTTTCATTATTGACTTTGTATCCAGATATGTTACTGAATTTGGTTATTAAATCAAGAAGTGTTTTGGAGGAGTTTTTTTGAAATTTCTATGTGGAGAATCATACCATCTGTGGAAAATGATAATTTAACTCCTTTTTTTCCAACCATTATTCCTTTTATTTGTCTCTATTGTCTAATTGCTTTGGCTGTTATTTTCAGAACCACATTTAGTAGGACTGGTGATGGTGGACATCGATGCTTGTTCCTGATTTTAGTGTGAAAGCTTTCAGATTTTGTCCATTTACTATGATGTTGGCTGTTAGTTTGTAGTAAATGGCTTTTATCCAATTGAGATAAAAACCATCTATTTCAATTTTCTCTAGGGTTCTTATCATAGTGTTGGACATTGTAAAAAGTTTTAACTGCATTATTGAGAGGATGATTAATTTTTTGTCCTTGACTCTATTTGCAGTACGTTATTGAGGATTTTTGCATCTATGTTCATTAGGGTGACTGATCTTTAGTTTTCTTTTGGTTGAGTCTTTCTCTGATTTTGGTATTGCAGTAATACTTGCCTCCAGGAATGAGTGAAGACATACTGTTTTCCTTTCAGTTTCATTAAAAATTTGAGGAGTATTGGTAATAAATCTTCTCCACATTTCTTGTAGAATTTAGCAGTGAATCCACCAGGACCTGGGCTTTTGTTTGTTGGTAAGTTTTTAATTATATTTTCAATTTCATTGACTGATATTGGGTTATTCAGAATTTTTATAGCTTCTTGATTCAACTTTAGTGATTCATATGTATCTAGTCTTTCTATTTCTTATATGTTTTCCATCCTATGAGACTAAAGAGTTTCAAAGTAGGTAATGATTGCACCGGGGAGGTGGCTCAGTGGAATGAGTGCTTCCCCGGCAAGCACAAGGGCCTGAGTTCAATCCCCGGTTCTGCCAAAAACAAAAACAAAACAAACAAACAAAAAAGTAGGTAATGATTATCTTCTAAATGTCCACAGGCTCTGTGGTGACTTTATCCTTTTCATGTCGCAGTGCATGAATTCAAAGTTTTTCTTTTCATTTTTTGATACGGTTGTCTTCACATTTATCAATTTTATGTATTCTTTCAGAGAACCACCTCTTTGATTCATTAATTGTCTTTTTATCTTTGCCTGAATTGCATTAATTTGTGCTCTGATATTTATAATTTTCTCCCTTCTATGGACTAAAGGTTTGACTCACTCTTCTTTTTCTAGACTCTTTTTAAAAAAAAAAAAATTATTTATTTATGTGTGTGTATGTGTGTGTGTGTGTGGCCAGCTCAGTCCACCAGGGGGCAGGGCTGGCTGGCATGTGGTGCTGGGGGATTGAACCGCGGTCCCTGTGCTTTGCTAAGCTTGCTGTAAGTAGGTGCTTTAGACCACTGAGTCACCTCACCAGCCCTTTTCTAGACTCTTGGGGTACAACGTTCGGTTGCTTATTTGTGTTCACTCTGTTTTTCCTGACGGGAGACCGCACTGATATAACTTTCCATCCTATGACTGCTTTCACTGAATCCCATAAGTTCCAGTATGTTGTGTCTACATTCTTCTTTAGTTGCAGATATTGCTTGCTTTCTTCTTTAATTTCATCCATGTCTCATTAGTTGTTTAGGAGGATGTTATTTAACTTCCAGGTATTTATGGAAAATTTTCAGTTTCTTTTGCAATTAATTTCAAATTTTGTTGTACTATGGCCAGATAGTATGAATTGAATAATTTGAATTCCTTTACAATTACTTAAGCATGTCCTATGGACTTTTATGTAGTCTATTTTAGAGAACATCCCATGTGCAGCTGAGAATAATGTGTATTCTGATATTGTTGCATGGAACACTCTGAAAACATCCACTAAGTCCATTTGTTCACAGACTTTAATTCTAAGCAAAAAAAAAAAAAATCCTTTTGAGCTTTTATGAGGGTCTGCCCACTAGCTCAGTTGTTTAAGTGCCTGCTTAAGCAAAGCAGTCAGGCTCAGGACGCTGGGGTTTGATCACCAGATCCTCATGCCTTATCAGACCTGCCCTTAAGGCATCCTGAGCCAGCCCTCCCCCCAAAAAATCCTTCTTTATTGAATTCTAACATCTGCTTGTTGATTTTTCATCTTGTTAATCTATTTGTGACAGTGAAGCATTAATGTTTCCCTTTGCAATCGTATTTTTGCTTATTTAATAATTTATGTCCATTCATTTGTGTCTTAATATGGTTTGGTGCTCCTGTATTTGGTGTATACACATTTATGATTGGTACTTCTTCCTCTGGAAGTTTTCTACCAACAAGCATATAGTAACCTTTATCTCTTTTGATCATTCTTGGTTTGAAGTTCACATTGTATGCAAACAGAATAGCTACCCTAGAGTTTCTATTGCATGGAATATGTATTCCATCCTTTAACTTTCATTCTGTGTTTCTTTTGAGTTAAATATGTTTTGTATATGTGACATATGGTTAGATCTTGTTTCTTGATCCATTCTGCCAGTCTGTTTTTTTCTTAATTGGTGAATTGAGGTCATTTCCATTAATAGTTATAACTGATATGTATTGGCATGTCTTTGTTATGTCATTTTCCTGCTGTTGGTTATCAACTTTTCTCCTCTGTTTAATTGCTTGCCTTGCTTGGTGATTTCTTTCTATTGTTGTTCTTGTAATTGTGGTCATTTTTATCTTTGTCTAGAATATATTTTAGCAATCTTTGTAGGGTTGGTTTGGTGCTCATGAATTTCATCAGTGGTTTTTGTCATGGACGTATCCTATTTCTCCATTAATCTTAAAAGCTAGTTTTATAGGATACATTAATCTCTGTTGGAAGTTCTTTTCCTTTGAGACTTGAAAAACATCACTTCAAGCTCTTCTTGACTCCGTGGCTTGCGTTGAGAAGTCACCATCATTCTGATGGCTTTCCAGGGGCCGGGGAGATAGCTCAGTAGAATAAGCACTTGCCTGATGGGCTTTCCTTTATAGTTGATGTTTCTTTTCCTTAATAACTTTTAATATTCTGTTCTTGCAATTAATTTTTAGAATTATTATTTCATGTATATGTGGGTGTGAATTTATTTATTTTGGTTATGACTATTTGGAATTCTATCAGCTGCACTTAGCTGCCTGTCAGATTATGTTCCCATGCTTGAGAAATTTTCTTCTATTATTTCTGTTTTATTTTTCTAAATGCTTACTGAGTATAAAGAAAAATAGATTTATTGCTATGAATTTCAGATATGAAAAGATAATTTATGGTATATCAGAACCATTCTTTAGATTTTTATTTGATTCTGTGTTTTCTGAATGGTTATTTGCTGTCGTCTTCTTCTTCTTCTTCTTCTTCTTCTTCTTCTTCTTCTTCTTCTTCTTCTTCTTCTTCTTCTTCTTC
>NW_004524831.1:779135-784282 GCF_000260255.1 Octodon degus | reverse complement strand
CTCCTCCTCCTCCTCCTCCTCTTCTTTTTGTCTTTTTGAGACAAGGTCTCTGTATGCATTTCAGGCTGGCCTTCAGCTCACTTTGTAGCCCAGGCTGATGTTGAACTCACAAGGGTCCTCCTGCCTCTGCCTCCCAAGTTCTGGGATTACAGATATGCACCACCATGCCTGATCTCAGGCTCCCTTTTCAAGCTCTGCTTTAAAGATAGTGCACAAGTGTAATGGAGGCGACCCTGCAGGACAAGCAAGCTACTATTCTGTGGCTGCTATGGCAGTGTGTTGAAGTCTAGCAGCAGAATTATCGTGTGAAAATATTTGCACGTACAGGCAATATTTGAAAGAATAATCCTCAGCTCAGCTTTTGATTGTGTTTCTTACATTCAGGAAACTTGTCAATATTCAGGAGACAATGACCTTTAAGGATGTAGCTATGAACTTCACCTTGGTAGAGTGTGCTGTGCTGAATCCATCCCAAGAGAAGCTATGCAGAGATCTGATGTGGAAAAACATTTATGAATATTAATGCCATAGGTAAGGATGATAACATTTTCTTTCTTACACAAACATAGAGCAATAATTATTGCTCACTGATGTAGGTTAACAAAATTCAATATTATCACATTTTGTAGTATATCTCAGGACTGGCTATGCTATACCATGACTATAGTATAGTTATACCATGACTGAAACTTACAGATTTATATATAATGTTATAGATACTTTTTATATTTCTATTTCCATAATACAGAAAGAACATGGGATAACCAGCAAATTGAAAAAGAGGACAAAGACCCCTCAGGAAATCTATGGTAATTTTTATTTATAAGAAAAATGTAGGGCTGGCGAGATGGCTCAGTGGTCTAAAGCACCTACTTGGAACAAGCTTGGGAAAGCATAGGGACCGCGGTTCGATCCCCCAGCACCACATGCCAGCCAGCCCTGCCCCCTGGTGGGCTGAGCTGGCCCCCCACACACACACACACTAAATAAATAAATGTTTAAAATTAATTAAAAAAATAAATAAATTAAAAAAAAAAAAAAAGAAAAAGAAAAATGTAGGGGCCGGGGAGATGGCTCAGTAGGATAAGTGCTTGACTGGCAAATGCAAGGATCTGAGTTCAATCCCTGGTTCTGCAAAAAAAAAAAAAAAAAAAGAAAGAAAAATGTAATATTCCTTAAGAGTCAGTGTCTGAGCAGAAATGTCAAAAATAATCTGACTAAAGAAGTGAGACCCTGTGCCAATTTATTTAACATAATAAAAGTATCCAGAGGGGCTGGAGAGATGGCTCAGTGGTCTAAAGCACCTACTTGGAACAAGCTTGGCAAAGCACAGGGACCGCGGTTCGATCCCCCAGCACCACATGCCAGCCAGCCCTGCCCCCTGGTGGGCTGAGCTGGCCACACACACACACAATAAATAAATGTAATAAATAAAAATAAATAAATTTTTAAAAAAAATAAAAAAAAATAAAAGTATCCAGAGATACATTAGGGTTGAATTTTGTATTATGTATCAATTCACAGAAAAATATTCCAGTATAGAAAACTGAGGTAGTACTGATATTATGCGTCAAATAACACTACCTCCTATTTCAGTGTCATGATTTGGGGGTTTGCAAACAGTATAACACAGGACACATTTTATAAGATTTTATGATAGTTACCTGTAGTGATATAAACCAGAAGATTATTGTCCCTAAAAAGCAAGGAAGGGGCCGGGGAGATGGCTCAGTAGAATAAGTGTTTGCCTGGCAAGCACAAGGGCCTGAGTTCAATCCCTGGTTCTGCCAAAAAAAAAAAAAAAAAAAAAAAAAAACCCAAAAAAGAAAGAAAGAAACAAACAAACAAACAAAAAAAAAAAGTAAGGAAGAACACAGCCTAAAAACAAAAGCCAGAAAAAAAATGTGTCATCCTATGTTAATCCCAGCAAGCTGAGATATAGGGAATAACACATTTTTGGAGGTACCTGTCTGTTCTTTGTTTCTTTAACTGGGGTATTACCGACAAATGACATATAAATTTACAGATTGGTAAATGCTAAAAGATGATGTAAATAATGGATTGTTTACACCAAATTAGTTATGCAAGGGCCGGCCAAATAGTTCAGTGAATTAAAGCCCCTGCAAGCAGGCACAGGGCAGGGGTTTGACCCCACACCTGCCACACAAGTCCTGCTGTCGGGACACACTGAGCCAGTGATTGAGACTGGGCATGGTGGTGTACACCTGTAATCCCAGCACTTGGAAGGCTGTAAACAGGAGAATCACTATGAGTCTGATCTAGTAGTGAGACCCTGAACACCCTATAGACCTTCCCTAAAAAGTACAGATAAAAAATGAAAAACAAATTAGTTATACACATTCCTTAACCTGTTTTTAGCCCTCAATAAATGTAAGAGAGTTCCCTGGCTTGGGCTCACTTAGAGAGAGACTAATCTTAGTGAGCCCACTGGAGCAATATTCATCAGATTGTTTCATCATTTCTTTTGGCAACAACTCGTAACATAAAACAGTCACTCAAATAATCATATACAAAAAGAGAGTACAGTAAATCTGTTCATACACTAATGACCAAAGAATCCAGCTGAGGGCCTGGATCCCATGTTAACACCTAGAGCTCATAACAATGCCTCCCACAAGTCCAGCTGAAGGCATAGAGCCCATGACAATGTTCGGTGCAGGCCTGGTTCACAGATCTGTGCTGAAAAGGCTCAAAGGTCAGTGGTGGAAGCTAGAAAGACTGTGCCTGTAGGATGAGGAATCTGTGCTGGCAGGTGGAGGGAGCTGCACAGGAGCTAGGAAACAACACTCAAAGTAGGACCAAAGCACCCCTGAAAAGTGCCACAGCAACATTGTGGAAATGTATGAGATTGTGTTTAAGTATTACATATTGTAAGGGTCGAGTCGCCGCGAAGGAAGACCCCAAGAGTCGGTCTCTCATGCAAATCACAAAGGGAAAGTTTTATTATCTACGTATACGTAGGGCAGTCTGCACACGCAGGAGCAGAGCTGGCTTTCCGTGTAACAGGCATAGTTTTTTAAAGGCAAAAACCACAAAATGGGGTGGGGGGAGCAAGCAAGTCACAGAAGCAAATCGCATTGGTGGTTAGTGTAGGTTGCCCTTTACAATAATTGGTGGATTACAATACCGGATGACCAAATGGAGTAAATCTGGGGGTAGCTGAGGGGACTAACCTTGTGGTTGTCATATTCCGGGAACATTTTTAAGAAATTGAGGCATTGTGACCCGGGACATTCTGTTATTATGGCTTTCTAATAGTGAGGCCTTGGGTTTTGGGAACGTATGTCTCCTGCAAGAATTTAAACAAGGGGAGGGCCAAGGGCAACTTCTTGGCTGACTCAGTTGTTTTGGTTGTTTTCCAAGTAACGGGACCTCATCCAAGGTTTTCTTACGTCCTCTTTGCTTTAGGAACATGGCTTGCTCAAGCTCTAGGGCCGTAAACGTGAGTGGGTCCTTTTAATTGAAACACATTTTATCTATTTATTTCTATATGTGATCTTAAGATTATTTGGGCTTTACAATATAAGCACATACGATGTGAGTAAATTTTGAATTTTGACAAAAACTCATCTTCAAAATATGCATTTATGTATACATGTGAATGTAAGGCATTCATTATCTAGAACGTTCCTCTCATGGATACAGTATTCAAAAAGCAAATGAGTGCTAATGCTGTGTGAACAAGTACTTTGTAGTCATCCCCCAGAATATTGAGCCATTCATGTATAAAATTCTTAGAAGTCCCCCTCATATGCTGTTGGTGGGAATGTAAAATAGAATCATAATAATCAATATATAAATGTTGCTTAAGTAAAAAATGACGTTTCCATTTGATACTGGCATACCTCCATGAATATGTTATTATTATTATTATTATTATTATTATTATTATTATTTTTAAGCCAGAGTCTTATACTGCAGTTCAGGTTGGCCTTGAATTTACTCTGTAGCTGAAGCTGGCCTCAAGCTCAGAGAGATGCTCCTGCCTTTCCCTCTCAAATGTTGAGATTATCAGAGCGTGACATACTTACTCAGTGATTCTCTTGGTAAATTTTGAAATGAATTGAAATCATCAGATTTTAATGATCTATGCAATGAATTGTTCAAAGCATGCCATTAAGGAGTGTGTATGCACAATAGCTATCCTGGAAGGAGCCCAGATGCCCTTCACTGATTGCCTGGATAGAAGATGTAGGTTTGGCTCAGTATGGCGGTGCATTGTTTAATCTCAGCCCTCTAGGAAGCTGAGTCAGCAGAATAACAACTTGAATTTCAGCCCGAGAAAGTTAATGGTCGGGGCCGGGGAGATGGCTCAGTGGAATAAGCGCTTCCCTGGAAAGCACAAGGGCCTGAGTTTAATCCCTGGTTCCACCAAAAAAAAAAAAAAAAAAAAAAAAAAAGAATCTCTCTCAAAGTACTAAGAAGTGTGTTTAACTCTCATCACTGAAAAATATACTATATACAGAACAATGACATCATTTGCCAAAAAAATAAAGAGTTGGGACTCTGTCTCACAACATTAAGTGAAATAAAACAGCTACTGAAAGAAGATATCACAGATTTCTCTTTGAAGGGAAACTAAAATTATAGTTAGAGAGTAACAGTAAGGAAAGGTGATAGAAAACTAAAATCCTAAGTTTTTGTAGATGGCAACAATGATCAGATTAAATAGAGAAGAGGAGAGTGATAGGGAGATGACCACAAAAATGATAAATATTTCATGCTCCTGTATACCCACCTCCTAAAATGAAACTCAATATTATCTATTGGAATCATGTATGAGTGTAAAACTATCAAAAGAAAACCATCCCTTTTAGAATGCATAATTCTTTTGAGGGTATCCTCCAGGGAAATAAATCAGTTCTTTACCAAAATTTCTTAGCAGGTATCACACTAAAGTTGACATCATAAATAACAGTTGTTAACGTGGGAATATTTTCATTGTGATTAATATTTTTTTCTTTCCTTTACAGATATGATGCAGAAAATTATTTGAGGGCTGGTGAGATGGCTCAGTGGTCTAAAGCACCTACTTAGAACAAGTTTAGCAAAACACAGGGACCACGGTTCAATCCCCCAGCACCACATGCCAGCCAGGCCCGCCCCCTGGTGGGCTGAGCTGGCCA
>NW_004524831.1:778060-779035 GCF_000260255.1 Octodon degus | reverse complement strand
TAAAAATTAAAAAAAATTATTTGAGATTTGAAGAGAAGCTATATAAATGTAACAAACATGAAAAAACCTACAGTGATTTCCAGTCCTTTCAGAAGCATGAGATAAGAAAGACTGGAGAGAAATCCTATCAATATGGGCAATGTGGGGAGGCCAACGCTGATGTTAGTGAATGAACTCACCTAGAGAAAACTTTAATAGGTAAGAAAGCTGTGAAATTTTCCAGTAAACCAAGTGGTGTTCAGATCTGTGAAAGAAATCACGGTGTGGGGAATCTGTATGTGTACAAACACTGTGAGTATAGTTTTATTTCTTTATATTATATTCAAATATACAAAAGAAGACATGATGAAGAGAAATCCCATGCAATTAAGAAATGTTTAAAAACATTTTTTTTTTTTTTTTTTTTTTTTTTTGATTTTTTTATTTCCATGTTATAGGGAAGCAAACTGTGGCTCAGAGGGAGGACGTAAGCTGTTTTTTTTGGTGGAACCGGGGATTGAACTCAGGCCCTTGTGCTTGCCAGGCAAGTGCTTATTCCACTGAGCCATTTCCCCAGCCCTAAAAACATCTTGAGACCCTGTACACCCTGTAGCTCTTAGGAATTCCTTTCAAAAATATAAAAACATTCACACTGGAGAGCCACCTATGGATGTATACAATGTGAGAATGTGTTCAGTACACATAGTCATTATCAAAATCATGAAGCAATTCACAGTAGGGAAAAACCTTATGTATGTAAGCAGTGTGGGAAATACCCAGACCTTGTGCTTCCCAGGCAGGCACTTATGCCACTGAGCTATTGCCCCATCATTTGGGGAAATATTTTAGCTGAAATAGTCACCTTCTTGTACAGGAAAGAATTTACATTGAGGAGAAACTGCAACTTCATATATGTAAGCAACATGGAAAATCTTTCAGCCAAAATGGTAGCTTGTAAATACATCACAGAATTCACACTAAAGAATATATATATAT
>NW_004524831.1:764450-777960 GCF_000260255.1 Octodon degus | reverse complement strand
ATATATGGGAAAGCATTCCATTCACACAGTTATTGTCAAAGTCTTGAAAGAATTCACATTAAGGAGAAACCCTATGTATGCAAAATGTGTGAAAAAATTGGTGATAAGATTTGCTGATTGGGCCGGGGAGATGGGTCAGTGGAATAAGCACTTCCCTGGCAAGCGCAAGGGCCTGAATTCGATGCCCGGTTCTGGAAAAAAAAAAAAAAATTTGCTGATGAGTCCACATTTTTATAGACATAGAAGAACTCACAGTGGAAGAAACTCTATGTATGTCAGCAATGTGGGAAACTTTTCAGTCATAATGTTAGCTTGAAAATACATGAAACAATTCACACTGGGAAGAAAAACTTCATGCAAGCAACGTGGGAAAGCATTCAGTATACACAATCTCTGTCAAAGTTGTGAAAGAATTCACACTGGGGAAAACCCTATGTATGTAAGCAATGTGGGAAATCTTTCAGACAAAATGGTGACTTGCAGTGGGCTGGCTCAATAGCTTGGTGGACTAAAGCTTCTGCTAGGCAGAGCACAGTGACTGGGGTTTAATCCTTGGCGTCTTGAGACTAGGCATGGTGGAGCACACCTGCAATCCCAGTGCTTGGGAGGCTGAAAACAGGAGAATCACTACAACTGTGATCTACATTGTGAGACCCTGTACACCCTGTAGACCCTGTACTAAATACATTTTTAAAAAATGTTAACTTTCAAATACATCAAAGAGTTCACAATAAGGAGAGATCCTATGCATGTCAGCAATGTGGGAAATCTTTCAGACAAAATGGTAGCTTGAAAAAACAATAAGTAGTTCACAATGGCGAGAAACCCTGTGTATGTGAGAAATCTGAAAAAGGAGTAGCTGATAAATCCGCATTTTATTTATTTATTTATTTGCTTGTTTATTTTTTGCAGAACTGGGGATTGAACTCAGGCCCTTGCGCTTGCCAGGGAAGCGCTTATTCTACTGAGCCATCTCCTTGGCCCCAGATAAATCCACATTTTATAAGCACGGAAGATCCCACACTGGGGAGAAACCATTGTATATAAGCAAGTTTAGAAATCTTTCAGTCAAAATTGTAACTTTAAAACCTCAAATAATTCAAACTAGGGGCTGGAGAAATTGCTCAGAGGCATAAACACATAACTGGCAAGGATCTGAGTTCGATCCTCTGCCCCAAATGCTGTGTGGTCTGGGCCCTGGATGCGGATGCCTACCATGTGGCCCCCAAACCAGGCATGGTAGCTAACGCCTGTAATCCCAGCACTGGGGCGTTGAGCCAGGGGACCTCTGTGAGTCTGAGACCAGCCTAGAGGCTACAAAAGTGAGCACAAGCCAGCCCGAACAAAAACAAAATAATAATAATAATAATAATAATAATAATAATAATAGCTAGTGAAAACCCCTACATGTGTAAGCAATGTGGGAAATCTTTCAGACAAATGGTAACTTGTAAATACATCAAGTTATTCATGTATGTCAGCAGTGTGGGAAATCTTTCAGCAGATACTGTCATTGTCAAAAATCAAGAAAAAAGTCACACCTGGGAGAAACCCTATTATGCATCAGATATAAAAAAAAAAGAATTTGTGAATAATTCCAATTTTTATAGACTTAGATGATGTCACGCACTGGGGAGAAACCATATGCATATAAGCACTGTGGGAAATGAAAGTGTTCAGCAGACAGTCACTGTCAGACACAGCTCAGACTCCCAGTGTTCTCCAGTCTCAGCTTCCCCAGCGCTGTGATTTTTTTTTTCCCCCCTGGAACCGGGGATTGAACTCAGGCCCTTGCGCTTGTCAGGCAAGTGCTTAGTCTACTGAGCCATCTCCCTGGACCCCAACACTGTGATTTTAGGCATTCACTACCACATCTGACTTCAGTGGCCAGCATGGCATACCTGGGATTCTGAGACCAGCATGGCATGCAGTACCAAGAATTGAATTTGGGGGGCCGGGGAGATGGCTCAGTGGAATAAGCGCTTCCCTGGCAAGCGCAAGGGCCTGAGTTCAATTCCCGGTTCCGCAAAAAAAAAAAAAAAAATCCTATCTAATGGGGCCAAGGAGATGGCTCAGTAGGATAAGTGCTTGACTGGCAAACGCAAGGATCTGAGTTCAATCCCCGGTTCCACAAAAAATAATAAAAATAAAAAAGAATTGAATTTGGGTCCTTGAGCTTGCCAGGCAGGCACTTAGACCACCGAGTTCTCTCCCTTGTGTACAGAAAGCTATTGATTTTTTGAGTATTGACATTGTATCCAGGTATATAACTAAATTTCATAATTAAACCTAGAATTATTTTGGTGTAGTTTTTGGGATCATCTATGTAGAGTATCATGGCATCTCCAAATGGTAAGTCTTCCTTTTATTTTATCATGTTACTATTTATTCATTATATATTATTTATTTACTTCTATTATTCTTTTTAATTTTATTATCTTCATTTTTCTTTTTGTTTCTCTTGTCTAATTGCTTTGCCTAATATTTCCAGAACTATATTGAATAGGATTGGTGGGAATATAAATCCTTGTCTTGCTCAGAGTGATAGTTTTCTGTTTTATGTCATTTCAAATCATGGTTTTTCATGAACAGAGTGATCAGATTGAGATAAAAATAGGGCCGGCCAAATAGCTCAGCGGATTAAAGTGCCTGCAAGCAGGAGCAGGGGCTGGGGATTCCATCCCCCCCACCTCCTGTGCAGGCCCTTCTGGCCTCACCCCCAGGGCTCTCCGAGATGGCTACTGAGACTGAATAAGGATTACTTTTTTTTTGCTCCAAATGCCTTCAGGGCAGGTTTGGCTGGCTTGAATTGTGGGTGTTATGGGTCAACTCTGCATAGGAACCAGATCAGCCATTAGCCAGATAGAAATTTGTTTTTGTTTTTGTTGTTTTTTTTTTATTTTTTTCTTTTTTAAAAAATTTTATTTATTTATTTATTTGTGTGTGTATGTGTGTGGCCAGCTCAGCCCACCAGGGGGCGGGGCTGGCTGGCATGTGGTACTGGGGATTGAACCGCGGTCCCTGTGCTTTACTAAGCTTGTTCTAAGTAGGTGCTTTAGACCACTGAGCCATCTCACCAGCCCCGGATAGAAATTTGAATAGAGCCTTTTATTTACTGAGCTCAGGTCCATCAGCCACTTCTCTTGCAGGAGAAGGCTGATCGGCTCTGAACGTAGGTAGCAAGGGGGTGTTTATAACAGAAATCACATCCAGTTTGGTAAGCAAACTTGTTATCTAGTATAGAACAACAGAAACTGCATTCATTTGACACAGCTGCAAACCGTTTATAACTAAAAGGTCTTTCACAGCTTAGAGATAAGTGCATATTTTTACAAGGTATATCTTAAGCTGACTATGTTGCAGAAGATGGTTGGGGAGGGAGTTTGTGTCAGTTTGCTGCCTTGAGAAGAAACAGTTATTTATTGTTGAACAGCCTTGAGCCGAAAGGGAGAACACATTTCTTAGAGCACATAACAAGAAGCACAAGGGGTTTTTATAGTTTTCCACAATTAAGGCACAAAACTCTATTAACCCTTTACAGTGGGGATCAAACCACAGCAACCTGAGCCTGACTGCTTTGTTGAAGCAGCCATTTAAAGAACTGAGCTAAGGGACAGGCCCCCAAAATCAATTTGCTAGTACCTGGTAGGCATTCAGTAAGTATTTACTGCTTGATTTATTTTTTTTTTATTTTTTCAAAGTTTTATTGATAAACAGATAGCAATGAGACAGTTTCAAATCAAATCGGAAGTACAGTTTCAACAAATAATACACTGTGCTTGATTTATTTTTATTTTTACTTTTTTTGGCGGAACCAGGGATTGAACTCAGGCCCTTGCACTTGCCAGGGAAGTGCTTATTCTACTGATCCATCTCCCCAGCCCTGAGACTGAGTGTGGTAGTGCACGCCTGTAATCTCAGTACTTGGGAGGCTGTAAACAGGAGAATCACTATGAGTCCGATGTAGTAGTGAGACCCTGAACACCCTGTAGATCCTTCCCTAAAATACAGGAAGAAGAAAAAGAAAAAGAAAAAAAAAAAAAAGAAAAACCAACAGATAGAGATAAAAATAATCTATTCCAATTTTTCAAGGATTTTATTATAATTGTGTGTTGCAGTGTGCCAAATGGTTTTTATTCATCTATTGAGATGATCGTGTGAATATATATTCCATTCTCCCATTACACATCCCTTTCACTCTCTTCTCCCCTGGCCTTTTGTCTCATCTCCAAAAGAGTTGTTATAGAACTTGGTCTAAGAAGAAATCCACTTACCATAAACTTGGAAAGTATGGAGGGACACTGAGTTTCTATACAGAAAAAGAATTTGGGGAGCATACAAATGATAGGTACACACACATGCACACACACACACACACACACACACGCATAAAATAAAAAGCACAGGAGTTTATTAGGCAGAAATTTTAGTACATACTCAGTAGCGGAGTGTAGACCATCAAGAGAAAGACCTGTACTACACTGAAGAACTGGGGAAATTTATGTATTTTTGACAGTGGAAATCTGAAATTTGTCCATCTGGAGTCAGCTTTGCTTGGGTAGGTAGAGGATAATGGCCACTCACAGCAAGAGAATGAATGGTTCATTCAGTGGAGAAAACCTAGTTAATAGGTAAAAGGTTGTCTACTTATGGGGGAAGGGTCAATTTCCTGGAAACCCATAGGTGGCTAAACAAACTTCTATGTAAGCAGGAATTTTCCCTACTCTTATTTCCCCTGGAGCAGAGGAACAAAAGATTAAAATGGATTTGTGTCCTAAACATAGTTTTCATTTTCAAAAGTATGATTTTTTTTTTCCAGATGTGGTGGTGCATGCCTGTAAATCCCAGCACCCAGGAAGCTGAGGCAAAAGGATCGTTGTAAGTTTGTGACCAGCCTGGGCTACAAAGTGAGCTCAAGGCCAAACTGAACTGCACAGTGAGACCCTGTCTCAGTAAACCAAAAAAAATATGATTTTTATGTGTCCTTTTTATATTTCTTGATTTCTCCCATTATACCTCTCCACATGTTCAAGGCTAGTCTTGCCTGCATAATGAGACTCTTTTTCAGAAAAGAAGACAATGAAGCTAAAACTACAAAGGAAGACACTGAAAATATGATTAGGTATATGTGGAATAAATTATCAACATGTGTGATGGTTTCCTGAGCAGGATATCTCTGTGATCGCTGTTAGCCAGGATGAGGTGAGGGTGGTGGAGAATGAGGTCTGCTTCATGCAGTCTGGGGAGCCTCCCTGTGCAGACTCAGAATTCACTGTCAATAGCTATAATGTGGACTGAGGGGCTGGGGAGATGGCTTAGTGGAATAAGTGCTTCCCTGGCAAGTGCTAGGGCCTGAGTTCAATCCCTGGTTCCGGAAAAAAAAAAAAGAGCTGAACTTTTGGCCGGGGAGATGGCTCAGTGGAATAAGCGCTTCCCTGGCAAGCGCAAGGGCCTGAGTTCAATCCCCGGCTCCACAAAAAAAAAAAAAAAAAAAAACAATGTGGACTGAGTCTGCCAGGTGCCAGGGAAGGGACTGGAGTGACTTTTGTGCATAAGATGGTGGTAGCACAAACTACGCAGGAACTGTGAAAGGTTAATCTATCATGCCAAGAGAAAATGCCAAAACCATTCTGGTCTTGCCAATAAAGAGTCTCAGAAAGGAGGTCATAGCAGTCTATTACTGTGCAAATGACAGAGTATACCAGTATGAACCAGTTGTATGGTCTCGCTACAGGGCAACTGATTGCCAGAAGGGGGCGATAAGGGTCCAAGAGCGCATGCAGTGTAGGAATCTGAGGGCTTCTCAGCCCTTGGGCTTTTCCTCTCTGTCTTAGCATCCTGGTACAAAGCTTGTATGTAAACTTTGATTCCAAATGCAGCAATATTTATAGATGGGAACTAGGGAGGTGACTAGGGAACAAATTTCTCAGCGGTTTAAAGTATTAATTGAATTGGGATGGTCTTGCATGTATGTTTCCCAGAACCCTGGATGCTGAGGCAGGAGAAACACAGAGGGTTGGTGTCCACCCCTGGCTACATAGACAGTTCTAGGTCAGCGTGAATTACAGAGTGAGACACTGACTCTAAAGAAAGATTTAAAAAAACAAACAAACAAACAAAAAAAAAAAAAACCAGTTCATCCAAGGACTCAGAGTTGCATTGACTAATAGTAGCTGGATCCTTATTAGATCTTGGGGTAGAGCCCTGTGGACTGTGTCTTTTCTTGGTCTCTTCCTCCTTGTATGTGGCCCCCTCACCTTTCCCAGTATGAGGTCAGCAGCAGGGCTCTGCATTCCCACTGTGGTGTGGGATTCAGAAAGCAGAAGCCAAGGCCGGGGAGATGGCTCAGTAGGATGAGTGCTTGACTGGCAAATGCAAGGATCTGAGTTCAATCCCCAGTTCCACAAAAGAAAGAAAGAAAGAAAGAAAGAAAGAAAGAAAGAAAGAAAGAAGCCAAGATGTATCTGCAATAAAAATTCCAATTGAAGTTTTCATATATTTTGTGACAGTAAGAGAAAGCACGGTGACATCAACAGAGCATGATAAAAATCCAGGTGGCATCTGCTGTAAGTATGAGAATCCTCAAGAATCCAATGTTGGAGCCCGGGGAGATGGCTCAGTGGAATAAGTGCTTCCCTGGCAAGCGCAAGAGCCTGAGTTCAATCCCCAGTTCTGCAAAAACAAAACAAAACAAAAAATCCAATGTGCATTAATAACAGAATATATGTAGTAAGAAGACTAACGAAGGAAGATCTGCGCTCCACGGAGGGCGTCACAGGGACCATGTGCAAGATGGCCTTCAGGGTTATCACGTGGAACCTGCTACTGAGGCACTGCCTAGATACATTAGAACTTGACCCTTGGCAAGAAAGCTTTATAAATTGGAATTATAACTGGTGAAAAATGCAAGAAATTAAAATCTTTGGCAGCTTATTTTAAGCAAATCTCTAATTTGAGCCAAGGTGTTACATGGTTTGCAAAACATATGACATTAATACGCAACATAAGGCCTGCCAGATAGCTCAGTGGATTAAAACACTTGTTTAGGCAGACACAGGGACTGGGGTTCTGGTCCCGCCCCCGGGGCATGGTGAGATGGTGAATGAGCAGGGCGTGGTGGTGTGTACCTGTAATCCCAGAGCTTAGGAGGCTGAAAACACGAGGATCACTATGAGTCTGATCTGTGTAGTGAACCCCTGTAGACCCTGTACTAAAATACATTTAAAAAATAGCTGACATATAATTATTATACAGGAAAGGTATTGAAAGTAATAGTTCTGCACAAGGATTACAGTCTCACATTGTCAAGGAATGAATTTGTGAAACAAAGACAAGCGGTTGGGATGGGTTTTTTAAATATTATTAGAAATAAAAAGAAATAAAGAGGTCCCTGATTTCCTCAGAAATTAAAACTAAAAACAACAAAAGAAAACAACAACAAGTGGAATTTACAAAAAATGCTCTCAATTCAGGTAGTTTGTACTGTACTGCAGAACCGTAGTTAAATGGAAATGGTAAGCTTCATAACAGGAAGGGATGAGAGACACAGTTTAAAGGAGGAAATGGAGGGCTGCAGAGATAGCTCTGTGATCTAATCCCCTGCCTGGCAGGCACAAGGACCTGGTTTTGATCCCTGGTGCTGATACAGGAAGAAAAACTGATCTCAGGTGGGTGACCTCCAAACAATATAGGGAACCTCCAAATGACATAGGGAAAAAACGATCTCTGGACCTGACCTGCATGAGTTCATGTTCTCTAAAACTGAAGAATGAATTTTAAGAACAAATGAAGGTTATGAGCAGAATGTATTTATTGAGAGGAAGAAAGCTCCCGTCCAAAAGATGGACAGGAGGGAGGCCTGAGCGGATAGTTCCCCCAGAAGCTGTCTCTTCCAGGGACTTTTATTGTGTAAAATCATGTGGTGAGGTGGGTCTAAGGTGGTAGAGAACATGGGAACTCACTTAGGTGGATGTGGGGTGGGACAAAACTACGGTCAACCAATGAGATTACAAGCACCATTGAATCAGGTAAAATTGATTAAATCCAGGACCAAATGAGAAAGCAAGTCACCTAGCAAGGGGTCATGAATATGGGACAGGGTCTCTTCCTGTTGGGGGTTGGGCTAGTGACTCATTTGGGCTCTTTCAAGTTGATTGATACTATTTAGGATATTCATTCCTAATGTCTATCCCTAGGGAAGTATGTAGCTGTGCTTCCTCTTTTTGTCTTGGTCTTGAGGTGTGGCCCACACGGGAGTGTCTGTCTCTCCCAGTTGTAAAGTCACCTTGTCTTCCATCTTGTCTCCTTGTGGGCCTGGCCCTGTCCTACTGCCTGTAATATTTCTACCTAGCTTGGCTGCCTGCAACAGTGCTGCATGCTGTGCCAGCCCCAGAACCCTGGATGTGCCATGCCCGCCTCGGAAATGAGGCGTAGTGGGGCACACCTGTAATCCCAGCGCTGGGGAGGCTGACACAGAGGACCACGACGAGTCCAAACTGCACACGGAGAGCCTGTACCAAATACATAAATAAATGAATAAATTATTAAAATATAAAGGAAAAAATGGAAACAATTTGGAAGTGAGAAAAAAAAGCAGGCACAGAAATCTACCTTGAGAGGAGGAAGTGGGTCTAGAGCCAGATATTCAAAGTGCCTTTGTTCCTTGCTTTCATTAAGAGGTGAAAAGGCCATCCCCCTGGGACTTGGGCCAGGCCCTAAGATCCCAACTCAGGTACCACTGATTACCTGCAAATTCATAAGTGAGTTTTGTTATGTTTTCTTTCTTCTGGTCCTTGTCTTAGATCTAAAATTTATAGGTTGATTTTCTTCTCCCTAAGAGAACATTAGTAACTTAATAAAGAGTGAAGAGCTGGGTGTGGTTGGACACACCAGTAATCCCAGTACTCCGGAGGCTGAGGCAGGAGGATTATAGCGAGTTTGAGACCAGGGTGGCCTACGAAGTGAGCTCAAGGCCAGCCTGAACTGCAGAGCGGGACCCTGTCTCAAAAAGACCAAAAAAAAAAAAAAAAAAAAGTGCTTTCCTGGGAAGTGCAAGGGCCTGAGTTCAATCCCTGGTTCAAAAAAAAAAAAAAAAAAAAGTGGGGCTGAGGGCACAGCTCAGTGAGGAGCCTGGCCGAGCATGCAGGAGGCCCTGGATCCAATCCCCAGCATCACAAGACTTTTTTAAAACATCGTCCCTCGGCTGTTGTCACTATTAACCTCAGCTCGTTGATAAGCAAATCCTTGTTAACTGTGTCTAGCTTTCTAGTGTATTTAACTTTCCAAATGCGAAACAGTGTAAAAATAAAACTTATTTGATAAAATAAAAAAATAATAAAATTTATAGGTTGTTTAAAAGGTCCTTGGGGCTGCAGAGACAGTTCATAGGCAACGGGAAGGACTTGGGTTTGATCTCTAGCACCAGCTGCCGTGCGGGCCATGGAAACCGGGCATGGTGTCGCACCTCTATAATCCCAGTGCTGGGGAAGCTGAAACAGAAAGATCACTATGCGGCCCAGCTGCATGGTGAGACTCTGTACAAAATACATTAAATAAATAAAGCCGGATATAAGGATATAGCTCAGCAGCACAACACCTGCCTGACGAGTGTGAGGTCCTGAGTTTAATTCTTACTAACCCACCCCTTGGATACCAAGGAACCTTAGATACCAACTTGAGTTCACAATGAAGACATGGTCTAATGCGTTTATATAGTGATACTAGGGTGGGAATAGATAACTGTATACTATGTATGAAAAAATGTACATACAGTATAGGAGAGTACCATAATTATATATACTAGAATTAATGGTCACCATTTTGAGCATTTCTTCTAATAATGAAAGGCAAAGTTAACTTGTAGGGGTCAGCCAGTGACTCAGCGGACTAAAGTGCCTGCTTAGGCATAGCGCAGCAGCCGGGGTTCGTACCTTGCCGGCCCTGCCCTTGGGATGCGCTAAAACTGCGAGTGAGACTGGGCGTGGTGACGCTCCTGTAATCCCAGCGTTTAGGAGGCTGAAAATAGGAGAATCACTAGGAGTCTGATCTACATAGCGAGACCCTGTAGACCTTGCAGACCCTGTACCAAATACATAAAAACAAAGTTAACATATTATTCTCAAATATCTCAATATATTTAGTATTAAAAAAATTGCAGGGGCCAGGGAGATGGCTCAGTAGGATAAGTGCTTAACTGGCAAATGCAAGGATCTGAGTTCAATCCCCAGTTCCGGAAAAAAAAAATTGCAGAAGCTTTTGCTTATAATGTAAATTACTTTTGTATCCCAATCTTATTACCAGAAAGTGTTCAGGTGGTTGAAGTGTTGAGATCTGTTTCAGCAGTCATTTGGCCCCTCGTGCTTGGCTATATTTATCTTCAAAGTTTGGGCATTTCTTATGACCCTGGATGGAGTATGAACCTTGTACAATGGTGTTGAAATGTTTTCTTGGGGACCAGGGAGATAGCTCAGTGAAATAAGTGCTTGCCTGGCAAGAGCAAGGTTCTCAGTTCGATCCCTGGTAACACACACACACACACACACACACACACACACACACATACACACACAGAAAGTTTTCTTTCATCTTTTCTCTTTCACAGAAATTTGGTATTTCCTCTTTAATACAAGTTGTATTCCTTTTGTGGAGCACATATTCATTTTTAAATTTACATTAGTAGAATAAGTGCGAAATTCTTGGTATTGCAACCAACAGCAGGGGCTGGGGAGATGGCTCAGTAGAATAAGGGCTTGCTTGGCAAGCGCAAGGGTCTGAGTTCAATCCCCGGTTCTGCCAAAAAAAAAAAAAAAAAAGAAAAAAAAGAAAGAAACCAACAGCAGCCTTTCTTTTCTACTTTTTCCTGGCCTGGATTGGACTCCTGAGTTTTTCTGTCATCAATCGATTCATTCTTCCATGGGACATTCACACTAGAACCTTGTGAACACACTTGTGATGTCATTTCTGGAAAAGTTGAATCCATTCAGAAAGTCAGAGTAAGGGCCAGGCCCTCAAGGAGACAAGATGGAAGACAAGGTGACTCTGCAATTTGGAAGAGACAGACACTCCCGTGTGGGCCACACCTCAAGACCAAGACAAAAAGAGGAAGCACAGCTACATACTTCCCTAGGGATGGGCATTAGGGATGGATATCCTAAATAGTATCAATCAACTTGAAGGAGCCCAAATGAGTCACTAGCCCAACCCTCAACAGGACAGACCCTGTCCCATAATCATGCTGGCCTGCTACATGACTGCTTTCCCATTTGATACTGGATTTAATCAATTTTGCCTGAGCAATGATGCTTGTAATCTCATTGGTTGACCATAGTTTTGTCCCACCTCCTGCCCAACTAAGCGAGCTCCCACTCTCTCCACCTTAGCCCCGCATGGTTTTACACTATAAAAATCCCTGGAAGAGACAGCTGCCTGGGGAACTACCTGCTCGGCCCCCCTCCTCTTGGACAGGACTTTCTTTCTTTCAATAAATATATCCTGTTCATTAAAAAAAAAGAAAGAGTAGCTCTGAAAAGCCAAAACTATAGCTCATAAGGGCAAGTATTCTTCATGTGAGGTGAAGCTGACCCCTATGCAGAAAGACTGGCCCAGAGTTTGCAGAGTTACAGGCTAACCGTGAGCTCTACGCGGCTGCAAGAAGTTTGCTCCTCTTCCAAGCGCCGCACAGCGGGCTGGCAACGGTGCTCCGGGAGCCAATCAGCGCTGGAGACGCGGCTGGACCAACTACCAATGAGGTGTGTCGAGGGCGGAGCGCGCTTGCTGCGTCCCGACAAGGAACTTTTGTCTCCGAGTGCGTTGCTGAGAGCCCCTAGCTGCAAAGACCACCTTTCTATGAGACTTACACTTCCTCCTGGCTACCTTCAAGGACCCTCGGTGACTCTCAAGCTACGCAATGGTGACGTTGTGGGACGGGAACTGGGGATAGGATGGAAGTGTGTGAGTGTGGAAGGCAGTGGCTGGAACCAGCTCGGGCCATCTACATCCTCCCTGTCTGCCTCCGACTCTGAGGTCTTCCTGCGTCCTTCTTCCTGCTAATTATCATCTGTTCCTATTTCCCTTCGCTCAGGCAGGGACGGTTCCGCGGAACAGTCAAGAGACTGGAAAGATCAAAGAGGCCTTTATTGACTAAGCAACGCGGAGAGTACGAGGGAAAGTGGAGGATTGGGGGCGATCCTATAACCTGAGACAAAGAAAGCTGAGACTTACGAAATTTTGCTAGGGGTGGAGTTTGAGGGGCAGTTTCAGTTACCTGTAAGGAGCTGATTGGGGTCTCCCCAGTGTGCGCGGGAAAGGTGAGAGGAAACTGTATCCGGTACTGGGTTGGAGGAGGAGGAAGTGGTCATTGCGAAGATAGGCTGTTGTTTTTGGGATTCAGCCATGTTAGATGATCAGCATAATAATTTAGCAATTCACACTAGGGCCAGGATCTATGACTAGGTCCCCAGGATACAGACCCCACCGTGGCACTGCAAGCCCAGAATGCCATCTTGAGTGACCCCAGGCACAGCTATATCTCCACCAGTCTCAACAAGAGTAAAGGTTTGGGGGCAATCTTTCATTCCATCCTCAGCAATGAAAAACTTATTTTCATGAGACTACTACTCGCAGTGATGTTACTGTATAAACATCATAATCTTACAATGTTGAAAAATGATGTCTAGAGCCAAAAAGGGATACTGGGAGAGATTGGACTGAAAATAAGAACAGAGCCCTGAATTCCAGGAAGCTTCCTAAGCGGGTAGCCTTAAGGCACTCAATGTCAAAGTCCATTATAAGCAATCAGAGAACAGCACTTGCTCAGTTGCTTCGTGGCCACCTGTTATACATTGCTCTGTGCATTTACAGTAACCTCTTTTATATAGACAGGATCTAGATGTGCAGGTCTGATTGACCTTCAATTCATGATGTAGTCTAATCTGGCCTCCAACTCTTGGGGATCCTGCTGCTTCAGCCTCTGTTCTGGTGGGATTGCAAATGTGAGCCAGCATGCCAGCCAAGGAAAGCACTTTGAACTTGGGCTATGTAACCATTTCCTCAGCATGCAAGGCTTAAAAGAAACAGATTTTAGAGAAAAATTTGGGTATTTTCTCTTTTACATGTATGGAAACTCAGGAGCTTAGTAGGTAGTACTTAAGACTCCATTTAGTGGGGAAGAGTCTGTATTCCTGGTGGGGCAGTAAGTGCACTCTTGCTTGTAAGTCCTAGGTCATTGTTTATTCTCATTTAAATTCTTTTTTTTTTTTAAAGATCACTTAACTTTTTTTAATATTTATTTATTGTGTGTGTGTGTGTGTGTGTGTGTGGCCCGCTCAGCCCGCGGTCCCTGTGCTTTGTTTAGCTTAGCTTGTTCTAAGTAGGTGCTTCAGACCACCAAGCCATCTCACCAGCCCCTCATTTAAATTCTTTTTTTTTTTTTAATTTTATTTATGTGTGTGTGTGTGTGTGTGGCCAGCTCAGCCCACCAGGGGGCGGGGCTGGCTGGCATGTGGTGCTGGGG
>NW_004524831.1:757778-764350 GCF_000260255.1 Octodon degus | reverse complement strand
CTAAGCTTGTTCTAAGTAGGTGCTTTAGACCACTGAGCCATCTCACCAGCCCCCCCCTCATTTAAATTCTTAACAAAGTCACTGATTTCCCAACTCTACCTCAGGCTCTCTACCTGCCTTATTTATCTTTAAGCTAAATAAACCTTGTTTTACAGTTGGACAGTGGAATTGAGCATTTGCATTGAGTTTACAATGTTGAGAAAGATGAAGGGGTTGAGAATGTGTTAAGGGAAGAGAAAGATTCCCTGCAAAGGACACTTTCTTGAGAGGGCTGTCTGGTAAACCCATACTGAAAACCAGACTGAACTGGGCAGGAAGTATTATAGAAATTGCACTGAGAAACATGTTCTGAGGTTTTCTCGTTTGATTGTTTTCTTGTCTTCTCCAAAGTGCTGATCTGAGAATCAAGGCCAAAGTAGTTGCTTTCTCATCCCTTGCATTGTTCCACGGTTGGTGATTTTACATATTTCCAGGAATAGTAGCACAGTGTTGTCTGTCATTGTTGGAAAAAATTCACTGATCTGGAGAATTTTCCAAGTTCCAAAGTAAATGAGATCCGTGTGGAGCATATCCATTGCTTTTCCTCTTTATAAGCTACTTATTGAGTTATTCCATACTGCAGTTTTCTTTGGTGATTTCCTCAGATTATATTTATATCTCATTTTGTACTAAATATTAAAGAGTGTTTCTCTTTGGTCAGATGTATTGCTACTTGTTAGGTTGGTGTTCATCAATCTATACAAAATCTACATATTATGAGCACAGTAAATATTTTCTTGTTTTATTTTTCATGACTGTCATAGATTTCATCTATTTCTAATTCTGATGCCTATTTGATTTTCTTTTGAGGAACACTTCTTTTTTTTTTTTTTTTTTTTTTTGCGGAACGGGGGATTGAACTCAGGCCCTTGCACTTGCCAGGGAAGCGCCTATTCCACTGAGCCATCTCTGCAGCCCCTTTTTGACTTTTTTTTTTTTTTCTTTTTAAGGAGGAACACTTCTTTACTGGAATGTTTTCACATTATAAATTCCTAAGGCATTAGTTTTTCTTTTGGGGGGGGGCATTAATTTTTCTCTTTCCCATTTCAGTATATAACCTATGACACAGAATAGCTGTGTATACAGAACAGATTTCCAAATACTTAACTATATCTCACTGAATGGAACACACACATTCACTTGTGTCCTTTTTTTTTTAATTATTTATTTAATTTATTTATTTATTTTGTGTGTGGCCAGCTCAGCCCACCAGGGGGCGGGGCTGGCTGGCATGTGGTGCTAGGGGATTGAACCACAGTCCATGTGTTTTTGCTAAGCTTGTTCTAAGTAGGTGCCTTAGACCACTGAGCCATCTCACCAGCCCCTGTGTCCTTTTTTTAAAAGGTGCTAAAAGAGCCCACTCTTTCCAAATCATCTGTATTGTTCTTTAGGCATATATATATATATATATTTTTTTTTTCCCCCGGAACTGGGGATTGAACTCAGGCCCTTGCACTTGCCAGGCAGGCTCTGACTCTCATGATTTTCCGGTCTCAGCTTCCCCAGTGCTGGGAATACAGGCGTGCACCACCACATCCATCTTTGGAGGCTAGCTCAGCACAGGGCTGGCACAGCATGCAGTATCAGGGATTGAACCCCAGTCCTTGTGCTTGCCGAGCTGTCTCCCCAGCCCATGCAAATCACTTTTGATTTGTTAAAAAGTCATAGCATATGGGGCCAGGGAGATGGCTCAGTAGAATAAGCGCTTCCTTGGCAAGGGCCTGAGTTCAAGCCCCAGTTCCGCAAAAAAAAAAAAAAAAAAAGTCATAGCATAATAAGACTAAAAACGTTCAATATCTAGTAAGCAAGATGATATCTGGCATAACATACATGAAAATACTCGAATTTCACATTTCATGTCAAATGTATGATTAGTAAAAATGGTGAGTGTATCTCAGGAAAGGAAAGCAATCTTCAGAGGACTACAAATAGAATATTGATTTTTAATGAGTTGGAGTTATAAATCCCTGGAAAAAAAATCACAGTGTGTTTCATTTGCGTTCAGCAAGATTTGTGCTCAGAAGGAACGTTAGTGTTTGTTCTGTCTAGCCTGTTAAAGCATTAGACATATATATGAAAACTGTGAACTAATTTGCCTGTCTTCAGTAATATGAGCAGAGATAATATGCCTAAGGTGGGGCCGGGGAGATGGCTCAGTAGAATAAGTGTTTGCCTGGCAAGTTCAAGGGCCTGAGTTCAATCCCCAGATCTGCAATAAATAAATAAATAAATAAATAAATAAATAAACTAAAAACAACAGTGATTCTCATAGGAGAATCATTATGAGACCCTGAACACCATGTACACCTGTCCTAAAATATAAAGAAAAAAATATAGAAGATAGAAAAAACTGTGCTTAAAAGATTTACTTTATCAGAAGACTGTATCTTCATAATTCCTGCTGTCTATCCTGTTAAAATGTGCATTAGGCATATATATATGAAAACCGTGAACCAATTCACCTGTCTTCAATAATATGAGCAAATATAATATGCCTAAGGAACAATACAGATGACTTTCAAAGAGTGGGCTCTTTTAGCACCTTTTTTTTAAAAAGGGCCCAAGTGAATGTGTGTGTTCTGTTATATGCACTGAGTAGTGCCTTTGGCAGTAGGAAGCAGAACATTGTGTAACATAAGCATTAATGAGTATTATATCTTTTTTTTCTTTTTTTTCTTTTTTTTTGATGGAACCGGGGGTTGAACTCAGGTCCTTGTGCTTGCCAGGCAAGTCCTTATTGCACTGAACTCTCTCCCCACATTATAAAAGTGCACAGAGTCAATGAACTAGATTTTTTTGTGGCTGACTCAGCCTGCCCTGAGGGAGAGAGTGGTGGGGCATGAGGTGCCAGGGATCCAACCATGGTTACTCTGTGGTTGCCGAAGCTTGCCTAAGCAGGCGCTTTAGACTGCTGAGCTATCTCACCAGTCCTGTCCACCAGCTTTCAAAAGCAATGTTCTCATCCTGGCAATAAAGCAGTGAATATTGTATCTCTCAGTTGTCCATCATTGAGTATACTTGTATCAACTTTGACATTAAAAAAAAAAAAATATGGGGCTGGTGAGATGGCTCAGTGGTCTAAAGCACCTACTTAGAACAAGCTTAGTCAAGGCACAGGGACCACAGTTCAATCCCCCAGCACCACATGCCAGCCAGCCCCGCCCCCTGGTGGGCTGAGCTGGCCACGCGCGTGCACACACACACACACACACACACACACACAAATAAATAAATAAAAATTAAAAAAAATAACAATAAAAATAAATAAATAAATGTAAAAAAAAATACGGGGAAAAAAAAAGAAAAAACAAAATAAGGGACCAGGAGATAGCTCAGTAGAATAAGCTCCTGCCTGGCAAGTGCAGGGACCTGAGTTCAATCCCCAGTACCAGAAAAAAGAAAGAAACAATAGGAGATGTAATCCTTAATAGTTTCTCTGTTGAAAATCAAATAAACCAAACCAATAATCTCAGTAGGTGTGGTGCTCCATACCTGGTACATGGCACATCAGTGTGACTCATAAGGATCCCAGTAGACTGTAGGCTTGCAAATATTTACGCAGCTAAGTGTGCCCAGTATCACACTAAAGTACTCTTTGATTCCTGATACAACCTCATTAACAGCATACTCCTTGTTTCTGTTTCCAAGAAATTTCCTATCATTTGCCTAGTCCTCCATAATTTAATCCACATTCCTTTTCGATTTATTTTACATTTGTTTTGTGTGTGTGTGTGTGTGTGTGTGTGTGTGTGTGGCCAGCTCAGCCCACCACGGGGCGGGGCTGGCTGGCATGTGGTGCTGGGGGATTGAACCGTGGTCCCTGTGCTTTGCCAAGCTTGTTCCAAGTAGGTGCTTTAGACCACTGAGCCATCTCTCCAGCCCCACACATTTCCTCTTGGTAGGAAGATGAAAGGACTGTTTCTGTTCACTAAGTTTTATTTATCAACAAATGGATTGAGCTCTTCAGGCATCTTTATTTTAACTTCAACCATGTTCATGTTTCTTCATTTTCAGCACTAAGATCATCTTAGGCCTTATTCTTCAAGCAGACTGAGTTGTCTCACTGGTGTCTTTGTACCGCCACCATCCCCATTACCAGGGGATTTTTGTTCATTCATTTTATTTTCACATCAACGCTTTTCTGTTGCTCACCAGATGTCTCTTTTCCCCCATCAGCCCCTCTGATCTTTCCCTCTGTACATTGTTCCTGATTGGCTTATTGAAGTCCTTGCTGTTTCTGCACATTGGTGTCCATGTCCTTGAGTACTTTCTACAACCCATTCATCCCAATTTTTATTTCAGCCACTGTATAATTTACTTCTGAACCATTTTACTTGTTTGTCTTTTGTAACAACTTTTATACACTTCGCTTCATAAAGAAGAGGTCCATGATACACAGTACTTGGTCCCCCTCCTGTAACTTGGGTTACCATCATTTTAAATAAATTGCATGCATATTGTTCCTCTTCTTACCCTCCCTTACACCATCCACAGATGTCTTAATTCTGATTGCAGTGTGATCATAGCAAAGAGAATACTCCTTGTTATTTTCCATCATCCCACTGTTTCTCAGCATTCAACTATTTTCATTATCCATATACATGTACCAATAAAACTGTTTTCATTAACATTTTAATTATTCATAAAGTTAATTAAATGTTTACTTTTTTATTGAATATGATTCATCTTTCAAAACATTTCCTATGGGGGCCAGGGAGATGGCTCAGTGGAATAAGCGCTTCCCTGGAAAGCACAAGGGCCTGAGTTCAATCCCCGGTTCCGCAAAAAAAAAAGAAAAAAATGTTTCCTATGTAGAAAAAAGGGCTCAATTTTACAAATAATCAAATTTGAAGAGATATAAAATCTGGTCTATGAAAATCATTCCTTAGATATCTGTTTGCTCCTGTGTTTTATGGGTAATGATTTTTTTCAAGGCTCACTTTAAGAGATCTCTTTAAAGATAGTGCACAAATACAGTTTGGGTGACCCTGAGGGGCAACCAGTGCTGTTATTGTGCTTTTGATTTAGCAATGAGTTGTCACTTAGCATCAGAATTTATGAAAGTATGTGCATATACATGGGTTTGGTGACCAGTACATGGAGTTAGTATTTGAAGGAATCAACCTCAGTTCAGCTTTTTATTTTATTTTATTTTATATTTTGTCTTTTTGAGACAGACTCTCACTAGCAGTTCAGGCTGGCCTTGAGCCGTCTTTGTAGCCCAGGCTAGTCTTGTACTTGCAATGATCCTTCCGCCTCAGCCTCCCAAGTGCTGGGATTACAGGTGTGCGCCACCATGCCTGGCTATAATGTTTGATTTTTAGTGTGGTTTGGTTTTGGTTTTGGTTTTTTGGGTTTTTTTGCTCTGAATGCCTTCAGGGCAGGTTTGGCTGGCTTGAGTTGTGAGGATCGAACCACAGCAACCTGAGCCTGACTGCTTTGTTGAAGCAGCCACTTAAAGAACTGAGCTAAGGGGCAAGCCCCCCCATAATGTTTGATTTTTAAAAGAGAAGGTGAGGTATCTTAGGCCATTAGGTACAACTTTATTTTTTATTTAATGAATTTTATTTGTATTTATTTGTGTGTGTGTGTGTGTGTGTGTGTGGCCAGCTCAGCCCACCAGGGGGCCGGGCTGGCTGGCATGTGGTGCTGGGGGATTGAACTGCAGTCCCTGTGCTTTGCTAAGCTTGTTCTAAGTAGGTGCTTTAGACCACAGAGCCATCTCACCAACCCAGGTACAACTTTCTTTCAAGAAAACTATGTGTGATTATTTAGGAGGCAGTGACCATGGAAGATGTAGCTGTTTACTTCACCAAGGAGGAGTGGGCTCTGCTGAAGCCAGCCCAAAGGAAGCTCTACAGAGACGTGATGTGGGAAACATTTAGGATTGTGAGTGCTGTAGGTAAGGATGACAGCTTTTTCTCATTGATACAACTAGAGAGCATTAGTTCTTGCTCACTGATGTAGTTGAATTAAATAAAATGCAAAAGAATTTTGAAGACTATCTCAGGCTTACGTTGTAGCATGAGTCTAACTGGAATCTATTATATCTTACACAGTGATATGGTGACTTTTTATAATTTTCTGTCCACAATTCAGGAAGAAGTTTGGATGAACAGCAAATTGAACAAGAGCACAAAAATTCCTTAAGGATTATAAGGTAACTTATGTTCAAAAGATAATCCTCAGGAGTCAGTGTATGAGCACAAATATTACAAATGAGGAAATATTGAAATATTTTTAGGGCTACGGACATAGGTTAGCAGTCTTAAGTGCCTGCCTCACAAGTGCAAGGAGCTGCATGCTGTGCCAACCCTGAAACGGGGCATGGTGGCACACACCTGTAATCCCAGCGCTGAGGAGCTGAGACAGGAGGATCGCTATGAGTCTGAGCTGCATAGTGAGACCATGTACCAAATAAATAAATAGATAAATGTTAAAAAAAAGACATTTTTTTGGGCTGGTGAGATGGCTCAGTGGTCTAAAGCACCTACTTAGAACAAGCTTAGCAAAGCACGGGGACCACGGTTCAA
>NW_004524831.1:755346-757536 GCF_000260255.1 Octodon degus | reverse complement strand
TCCAGAGATGGATAAGAATGAATGTGTATAATTTCACAATTAAATACAGAAAAATTCTATTTTAGGAGACTGAAGTAGTATTAACATTATGCAACAGATGTCACTATCTGATATATTGGTATCACAAAATTCCTTCATGAGAAATATCGCTGAAACATGAAACATTACATTTTGATAGTATATATAAAAATATATGAAAAGGAGAAATTTTGAGAACTCATTCAAGATACGTATTTATGTTTACGCATGCATATGCTCCATTCATCATTCATAAAATAGCTAACTTGGAAGAAGTATTCAAAATGCAAATGAATACTAGCATTATAATAATAAATGTTTTTTTTTATAATAATAAATGTTTTTAAAACATTCCCCAGAGGTGTCATTCACTCATGTTTTAAATTTCTTAGAATTTACCAGGGGCTGTGGATATGGCTCAGTAGAATAAGCACTTGCTTGGCAAGCTCAAGGGCCTGAGTTCAATCCCTGGTTCCGCAAAAAAAAAAAAAAAGAAAAAAAAAATTTACCCTCCTATCATTTTTGGTCAAAATATTAAATAAAACCATAATGATAACCAATATACACAGGTGTCTCAAAGTAAAAATAGAAGTCTCTGATCCAGGTATATATCCTTGGGTATATTCACAAAGGAGTTCAAATGTTCATATTTTAGTGATCCATGCATATATTTGATCAAAGCATAGTGTGCGTGGATATTCACGATAGATAAGATCTTTATGCAGTTCACAATAGTTGGAGTTTGGTTTTTTTGGGGTTTTTTTAAAGTATGTTATTTATTTATTTGGTACAGGGTGTTGCTGTGTAGCCCAGACTCATAACGATCCAACTGTCTCAGGTTCCCCAGCACTGGCATTACAGGCGCGTGCCACCACGCCTGATTTCAGGGCTGGAAAGACGCACCCAGAGTTCTGGGACCATCACAGCATGCAGTACCAGGGATCAAATCTGGGTCCTTCTGCTGGCCAGGAAGGTGCTTAGACCCTGGAGCTATCTCCCCAGGCAAGAGTTGAATTTTGGAGAGAGCCCAGAGAACCATCCCTGGAGGCTTGGACAATGAAAATGTGGAGTCGCCTCATCACGGTGGTGCATTTCGTACTCACTGCACTCTTGGAACCTGAACCAGCAGGATAGCAATGTGGTATTCAGCCTAAAAGAAATTAATGATCTATGAGAATCCATCTCCAAAAAACAAAAGGAAAAAGTCTAGAAATAAAATTTTGCTATGAGCTCCATTTAATTCTCAGCTTGGAAAAAATGTAATATATATTCAGCCATAAAGAATGGTATATCATTATCATTGGCAAAAAAAAAAAAAAAAAAAAAAAAGTGGGACTCAATCCTATAATATTAAGTGAAAAAAGTCAGAACAGGAAGGGAAATACCATGTGTTCTCTTCAATGAGAAACTAAAAATAATTTAAGCAGTGAAATGAAAAAGAGATGATAGAAACAGAAAGTTTAAATTTTGGGGATCAGAAAGATGATCCAGTTAAGGAGAGAAGGGGAAAGTGATAGGTGAAAAGGTATCAAAACCCGTTACTAGGGCCGGGGAGATGGCTCAGTAGAATAAGCGCTTGCCTGGCAAGCACAAGGGCCTGAGTTCAATCCCCAGTTCCACAAAAAAAACAAAAAAAAAACCCAAAAAAACCAAAAACCCATTACTATGTTACACACACATGGACCCAAGTCCTAAACTAAACTAGACCTTGTGTATTGCGGATATTATACTAAATAAAAATTTCTAAATAAGTAATATATATAGTTTTTATGTGAAAAATATATTTACACACACACACATCTATATGTGTGTGTGTGTGTGTGAGAATGGATGTTTTGCAAGTATCCTCCAAGGTATTAAGTCAATTCATTGTCAGAATTTCTTAGAAGGCATTTAGCTAGAACTTATCCTCGTTAATTTACATTAAGATGAATTTTATTGTAATTGATTTTCTTTTTTCATTACAGAAATGAAGATGCACAAAAACACTATCAATTTAAAGCTTGGAATCAACAAAAAGTACTCATTTGGACTCCAGATGATAATACACAACAAACTGCTTTAAAACCAAGTGCAAGCCTTGCTTGTAGAAAACCCTTGATTGGGCATTTGAACCTAAATGTCATACCTCACACGCAACTGAATCCAGATAATTATTTGGAATTTGAAGAA
>NW_004524831.1:753107-754246 GCF_000260255.1 Octodon degus | reverse complement strand
AGAAACCTTATGTATGTAAGCACTGTGGAAAAAGATTTGCTGATAAGTCCACACTTCGTAGACATAGCAGATCCCACACTGGAGAAAAGCCCTATACGTGTAAGCAATGTGGGAAAGCATTCAGCACTCTCAGTCACTGTCGAAGACATGAAAGTATTCACGGTGGGAAGAAGCCTTAATGTGTGTGATCCATGTGGGGAAATGGACAACTACAAAGAACTATTTTCAAATACATGAAAGAAGTCACACTGAGGAGAGTTTCTATGAGTATCAGTAATGTGAGAAATCTTCAGCCAACTGAGTACTTGTCAAACACATGAAGGAATTCACTGGGGAAAAACTGTATGTAATGCATGTGAGCAAACATTCAGTAAAAATAAAATTTTCCATTAAATACATGAAGGCATACTGTGGCAAGTTTTATATATGTATGCAGTGAGGGAGAAGATTGGATGCAAGATTTGCATTTTGTAGACAAAATTCTCACGCTGGGGAGTCACTGTATGTTTGTAATAAAAACTATGTTTTTGTGTGCAAAAACTTGGCTGATAGTGTAAATACTTGAACAGTGTCACATGGGGCAGAAAACTTACATAAACTATGGGAAGCATTTAGCATATACAGGTATTTTCAAAAACATGAAGGAAGTTACACTGGAGAAAAGCCGTTAGGGCTGGGGATATAGCTCAGTGGCATAAGTGCATTCCTGGCAAGCACAAGGTCCTGAGTTCAATACACGGTACCAAAAAAAAAAAAAAGAAACTCTCTGTGAGCCTATTTTGAAAATCCTGTAAAAACAGGATTACTATTCATGTAATGGTGACCTGTGGAAATAAGATAAAAATTATGACATCAATATTTTCTGCTTAGTTTTTCAGAAAATATACTCCCAGATGGAGATAACCTAAAGTGTACTATGGGGCTGGGGAGATGGCTCAGTAGTATAAGTGCTTCCCTGGCAAGTGCAAGGGCCTGAGTTCAATCCCTGGTTCTGCCAAAAAAAAGTTATTCATTCTGTGTTTTTTAGTAAGCTACTAGTACATATCTGATGTATGTGTCTGGGGTCTTTAAATAAATTGAGTGGAGATATATATCTATATATTTATATATCTATATCTTTTTTCTTTTTTTTTTTTTTT
>NW_004524831.1:740028-752014 GCF_000260255.1 Octodon degus | reverse complement strand
CCTCCTGGGCTGGGACTGGTCCCGCCAGCGCAGGGTAGCAGGAAACTCCGCACACTCACCGGACCTGGGCTAGGACTGGGTCTCAATGCTATTGATTTTGGTCATCATTTTTGGTTTAACTAAAAAGATTATATAATATCACAAATGCGAAGAAAGTTAAGTAAAACAAAATGCAAAATTTATGGCTCACGTCATGTTTCACCAATTTTAGGGATAAATTTTTACAAATTTTTTCAAACTCCAGTGGGACAAATGTTTGATCCTTGAGAAATGTGGCAAATCTTTAAACACTTAGACCTATCCAAGCTGTGAGCATGAGTCTGATTTTGTCTCCTTGAGCTGTACTTTGCATTTCATTCTAAGAATGAAATATTGTATACTTTGGTATTTCTTTTTTTTTTTTTTTTTGGCGGAACCAGGGATTGAACTCAGGCCCTTGTGCTTGCCAGGCAAGCACTTATTCTACTGAGCCATCTCCCCGGCCCCTGAAATACTGTATACTTTGAATGCAGACAATGCTCAGTTTCTCATGGTGTGACATGGTGAGCAATCTGTTGTAAAGTGAAAATGTAAGTGCCATAAGTAAATACAGTGCATTGGGGTTTTTGTTTAGACACACATATGACTCACCAGTTAGTGGTATCTAAAACTGTGTCTTCTGAAATCTGAACTATGTGATGTAGTTGCTAGAATGTAATACACTGCAGAATACATGCTTCAGAGCATGTGGCTAACTTCACTGCAGCTCATATCCGCTTCTTTCCATGACCAGGAAAATACACAGTGTGAATAGCTCTTCCCATTCCAGGCAGTGATGGAATGTGCAAAATGCAAGGTACTTCATCTTGGTACCTTTACCTGATGGTAAATGGTACTTCATTGTATTTACCATCATTTGGCCATAAACAGAAAACCTTGCTGTTCTGATAATACAGAGGAAACCACCAGGGAAGCAACCCCTGCAACTCAATGAGACTCTGACTCCAAATGTGTATGAAAGCAGTGGAGATTAGTTCAGTGCTTTTGTACTCTTAGCTTTACTCCTTGGAATGGTAAATAGGGCCTGCTTTCCTGATAAGGCAGTGAAACCAACTGACTCATCCCACGCTGCTCAAAGGGATGTCACACCCTCAGTCCTTGGCGGGTGGGGTAGGGGCTGACCTGCTTTATGCAGCCATCTTCTTTTTTTTTTTTTAATATTTATTTATTTTTATTTATTACATTTATTTATTACATTTATTTATTACATTTATTTATTGTGTGTGTGTGTGTGGCCAGCTCAGCCCACCAGGGGGCGGGGCTGGCTGGCATGTGGTGCTGGAGGATTGAACCGTGGTCCTTGTGCTTTGCCAAGCTTGTTTCAAGTAGGTGCTTTAGACCACTAAGCCATCTCTCCAGCCCTATGCAGCCATCTTCTGAGATCAGGAATTATATCCAAGTGAATAAAGTTTTGGTTCTATTAACAGGAAGAAGATGGGCCAGCCAAATAGCTCAGCAGATTAAAGTGCTGGGTAGGGGGGTAGAGGGTGGGGAGATAGGGGTGGTGGTGTGAGAGTTTGATCCCCAGACCTGCTATGTGCCCCTCCCCCCAGGACGCACTGAGATGACAATTGAGACTGGGCATTGTGGCACATGCCTGTAATCTCAGCTCTTGAGAGGCTGTGAACGGGCAGATCACTATGAGTCTGATCTAGCAGTGAGACCCTGAACACCATGTAGATTCTTCCCTAAAACACAAAAAAGAAAAAAAACAAAACAGGAAGAAGCTGGTAACTTCCACCTAGTATAGTTACAAATGTGGCCCTTCTGAAATGACAGGACCAGGCTCAGTTTGAATGCAATGATCCCCAAGACGAAAACGGCACACTAGGCATCACCCCAGTACAGAATCTGTCAGTTTGCTCCTCAGAACCAGATAAGGGATCATTTTTCTTGTTTTTCAGATCTTAGCGGCTAGGTCTTTGATATCCAGTCATTGAGGCAGAAAAGCTTTATGATCCATGCATAGGTAAGCTGGAGAGAGAAAGTAGGACAGTCAGAGCAGGAGAGAGAAAACAGGACAAACCAGAACAGCAGAGTCTAAAATAATAATCTATAATCTATTTCCATCCATCCATCCATCCATCCATCCATCCATCCATCCATCCACTTTTTTTTTTCCCTTCTAGTAATCCTTCTGTTTTTAGCCTTCCCAGCGATGGGATTACAGGCAGCTCAGTGCACCCGGGGGAAGGGCCAGAGTAGCATGTTGTGCCAGGCGTTGAACCGAGGCCCTGCACTTGCCTAAGCAGGCACTTAGTTCACTGAGCTATCCTGCTGGCCTTTATGCTTCAGACCCAGTGTCATCTGCTGAGCCACAGCCCAAGAGTTTCAGCCTCTCTTGCTGTGTAACTTCCTCCGACTGTCACACAGACTTAGGAATTGTATAGACCTAGAAACACCCGAGCTGTCAATGTAAGTGTGGAGCAAGGTGCTCTGACATGGATACAGGGGACTAGTTGTTGTCTGTAGAACCTAGGGCTTCCTGAGGAAGTCTCTAAAGCCTTTGACCTGTCCTCTGTTGCTTTACCCCTGGGGCACTCTTGTCTGTGGCTCGACTAGCAGTGAGAACCCCAACATTCAGTCCTTTCCCTGCTTCAACTTTACCTTTATGCAGAACTCAAACTGTCCATCAATTCCCCTGGACCTGTGTCTTACCATGTTCTGTTTGAACTTCATCAGCTTATCAAGCTCACATCCAGAGTTTGTGCACGTGGAAAGAGGTTTCCTTGTACCCTCGGTTCCTCTGTTGCCTCAAAGGCATTGTTGAATTTTTCTTGTCAGGCAGTTACCAGATCTTCGTTCTGGGGACTGTCACTGCAGCTTGTTTTCTTCTTGGTGGAGTTGTGCTTCCCTGATTCTCCTTTGTCGTTGGATTCTGCACCTATAAATGAATCACAATTTTTAGTACAGTCGCTCCATCTCTGATGACCAAATCAACTTCTGCTTCCAATGTTCTTAACATGTACTTCTACATAGCTGTTTAAATTATTTATATATTACTACTCTCATAAATATATTAGTCTCACTGTGTATTAATGTAGTACAAACATGGCTTAAACTCACTGTGTAACTCAGGCAGACCTCAGACTCACAGTAATCCTAGCTCAGCCTTCTGAGTGCTTAGATTATAGATTTATGCCACCATGTCTCTAGTGTTCTGACATTAGAGAAACAATGCTATTTTTAATTTCTGTGTTGATTTACTTCAACTAGTATTATGGTTTCAAGATCCATCAAATTCTTATAAATGACTGAATATTTTACATATGGCTGTATACACAAAACTTCGTTGTGCTTTTCTACCCAGTTGTGGGTTTTTTTGTTTGTTTGTTTTTGGCAGGACGGGATTGAACTCAGGCCCTTACGCTTGCCAGGGAAGTGCTTCATTCCACTGATCCATCTCCCTGTTCCCCCCCCCCCCCCAGTTGGTTTTGTCCATTGATCTACTTTCATGCTTGAGCTATCAAGAGTTTGTTGTTATAGGCAAAATTATGAGTGTGCTACTCTAATGTGACATCTGTTGTGCCCTCGGGAAGTGTCTTGGTAACTTTTTCCTCTTTGCTGGGGCAAGATATGCAATACTCAAAATTAAGGAAGGAAAGACAGGGGCTGGGTAGATGGCCCAGTGGAATAAGCGCTTCCTTGGCAAGCGCAAGCGCAAGGGCCTGAGTTCAATCCCCCAGTTTCGCAAAACAAAAAAAAGAAAGACAGTTTGTGGAGGTTTCAGTCCATACTCTGCTGGTTCCAAGTTAAAGTAGCACATGGCAGAGGACAGCCATTCATGAAGTTGGAAAATAGCAAAACAACAAGAGCAAAAGTGGGGAGTAGAAGCAACAATGGCAATAGAGAGTAAGTCTGTCTCCCTTATGTTGCATTCAGGATATCTGCCTCAGGCCTGGTGATCCCACCCATAATCCCAGCAGCACTCACACCCATAATCCCAGCCCTGGATCATGAATTAATCACACACTCTGGAAGTCCTGCCCATAACTGCATGAGGCTGTGGGGGGACAGCTAGACACAAGCCATAACAGGAAGATACCCAGAGGTTTTATACCTGGGTCAAAAAAAAAAAAAAAAAAAGGATATATTTGTAATGAAATATATGTTAACTTTAGATAAAAACATTTTAACAAATGTATTAAAATGTATCTACTGAATGCTTTCTTTATATTCTGTACATGTATGCAATGTTCAGTGTTTGCATCAGGGTAAAAACATCTGCATATTCAAATTTTCAGCATGACGAAAAGCGTACTCTGCCAAACTGATTTTGACAGCAGCAAGACCCTAGTCCCAAAACTTGACAAAGTTACTACAACAAAATAAGTCAATATTTTGATGAGTATGAATGGAAAACTTCTCACCACATGACTATATCATGAAATTACCAAGCTTACTGAAAATAACATTCACCATTACCACGCTGGGTACACCCAGCTAGGGAAGAAGTTCGTTATAGCAAAATCAATAAACATGATACAGCATGTCAAGGTAATGAAAGATAAACATTTATCTTTTTTTTTTTTTTTTTTTTTTGCAGAACCGGGCATTGAACTTGGACCTTTGCGCTTGCCAGGGAAGCGCTTATTTCACTGAGCCATCTCCCTGGCCCCCACATTTATCATTTTTTAAAATTTTCTTTATTTATTTATTTTTCATTTGTGTATTTGGTACAGGGTCTCACTACCCAGATCGGACTCATGCTGATCCTCCTGTTTTCAGTGTCCCAAGCACTAGGAGTACCGGTGTGCTCCATCAGCCCTGGACTCTATCACTAGCTCAGCATGCCCCAGAGGCGAGGCCAGCACAGCATGCAGGACTGGGAATCAAACCCTCTTCTCTGTGCATGCGAAAGCAGGTGTTTTTGTGCTGAGCTATGATAGCAGCCTATTTTTTAAATTTTTAAAAAATCATTTATCTATTTGTTTGTTAAAGGTCTTGCTATTTAGCTTTAACTCATAGTGATCCTCCTGTCTCAGCCTCCCCAGTTCTGGGATTACAGGTGTGTGCTACCATGCCTGGTTTTGGTGGCTGGCACAGCATGAGGTACTGGGGATTGAGCTCAGGTCCTTGCACTTGCCAGGCGGGCACTAAGACGAGCATGCTATCTCCCCAGCCCTAGTTTTCTCAATAGATACAGAAAAAGCATTCTGAATGAATTAACTTGACTTTAAAAACATCTATAAAAATTTGATATAGGAGAGTACTTCAGAAACTAAAGAATATATGTGAACACCACACAGATATCATTTGAAATGGGGAAAAATTTTTTTCTCTAAAATTCAGAACAGGGTCGGGGAGATAGCTCAGTACAATAAGCGCTTGCCTGGCAAGTGCAAGATCCTGAGTTCAATCCCCAGTACTGCAAAATAAATAAATAAATAAAAATAAAAATTAGAACACTGTATGCAAGTAGCTACATTCTCTTGACTTATAATCTTTTTTTAAAATTTATTTTATTGAGAAACAAATATCAATGAGACAGTTTCAAAACTGATTAATAGGACAGTTTCAATAATTAATACATTGTACATTGTTATCTTCTTAGTGGTTATCCATAGTATAAGATGCAGACAGGATATCCTGTCTGAACACTATTAGTACAAACCTTTCTTCTCATTGAATTAAGAGAAAGTAGCTGTATATCTATGCTAACTATTCTGCATATACAGATACAAAATGGTCCTTCCTTTGTATTCCCTTTTTTTGTTTAGTCTCTTGACTTATATTCAACATAATAGTAAAAGTTCTAGCCAGAGGAAGAAAGAGAAAGTACACTCCAGCTTACTATATATGGTGCCAAAGCAAACACAAGGAAAGGCACACAAATTACATAGGAAAAGGCAAATTTTCCCAGGTTCAGAAGACAGATTTGTTGATATTGAAAATACTAAAGCCAGGGTGGGGAGATGGCTCAGTGGAATAAGCGCTTCCCTGGCAAGCCCAAGGGCCTGAGTTCAATCCCTAGTTCTGCCAAAGAAAAAAGAAAAAAAGAAAAAAAGAAAAAACTAAAACCTACAACAACAAAAAAATGACATTTCTAAATTAATTCAGGAAAACAAAGAAGATAAATATAACTTAGCAAAAATCCATAAATCTTCTGCAAGCCAATTTAAAAATACTTCATATGTATGAACAAAAATATCATAAATATTACTAGAAAATTTTTGGGAAAAATTATGAATGAAGTATTCATATATTCATACAATAAAGAATTGGTCAAGTGTTCTGAAAAATAACCAAAGGGTTTGAAAGATGTATTGTGTTTCTGAGTGAAAATTTAATAATTCTATATGCACACTATTTTTGTCAGCTACATGTTGCTGTAATCAGTGTCTGAATTAAGCAAATCTAAAACATGAGCATTTTCCTTTAGCTCAGCTTTATAGGGCACTATAAAACTGATAATTAGTTTCTGGCTCTGGTCCTAATGTACCCTTACGAGGCACCCCGTTCCTGACATGGAGCCCCCCCCAAAGGCCCCAACACCTCCAACATCCTGGGGACCAAAATGAAAGATAAAGTTGAGACTACAACAAAAACCAAGGCCATCTATATATGCATGGGATCTATAAAGATACATCCTAGTCGTATTTCACTGAAATGCAAAAAATCCTTATAGAAATATAGATATAAAAAATATATAGATATGAGACTGAAGCCTGATGTCCCGAGGGAGCAAAGAGCAATAAACAGAGCCCAAGCAGAACTGTAATCTCACTTGTAAATTCAGGCAAGCTGGGATTCAGAGCTGCAGATAACAGCTTCTCCTGCTGGCGCCCTGTCTGGTCTTTGATCCCTTGCTTGGGATGTCGTCAGCGAGCACTGTGTAAACTTAGAGTTAGGTAAATGCTTAAAGGCAGCAGAGAGAGTAGTTTGTGTTCCAGAAAAGTAGTTCTGCACATTCCTTAGCCTGCTTTTAGTCCTCAATAAATGTGAGATGTGTCTGTGGCTCTGAGCTCACACAGAAAGAGACTGATCTCAGGGAGACCTCTGAGGCTATATTCATCGGGTCTTCTGGTCATTTCTTTCGGTTCCAACTTATAATGTACAATGAATCTCAAAATTTACAGGAAAACACAGTACACACCCAAACATGAACAGCCTTGAAACACAACTACTGCAACTTAAAAAAAACTACGAGAATGTAATGCAAAGGCAAATCACAAGCTACTGGAAAACACTAAGTGTATATGTGAGAATTTAATTTGTTCACATTATAACAAGGATATGTAAGTGTCAGAGGAAAACAATAAATATGAGTAGCTCAGTGGATTAAAGTGCCTGCAAAGAGGATCTTGCACTTGCCTGGCAAAAATTGAGTCACTGAGCTGTATCCCTGGCCCCCTACTTGTTACTCTTGACCAATTTCTAGAGTTGGAATGAAACACAGATGCTCGAGGTGTTGCTTACTGCGATCTTTGAGCTCAATGCAAAGCCTTCAGCTCCAGAGACCAGTCCTGCTGCAGCTGCACCGTGGGACTCTAGGATGTGCCTTTGTACAAGACACAGGGAGTGAGTTCAGTGTTCATGGAGACAGAATCAACCCTGAGGAGTTGGAGTGGATTTGAACTTTAGAGGCATAGAGGGGATAAGTGGCTCCATGACACAGAGAAGGGCTGTGTAGGGAAGGAATGGGGAGGCCTCCTGGTGGGGTTGTGGGATCCCCGTACATAGCACAGACACACAGTTTGTCTTTGGGCTCTGCCCCTTGGATGTAGCCCCCTCCTGTCTCACTCTACTTCTTTACCACTATTAGGTCAGCTCCTGTGCTCTGTCCCACATTTCCTCCGTGGTCTGAGCTTCAGAAAGTGATATAAGGGAGTGAAACTTCCATCTTAAAGGGACGTGAGGTGAGTTCTACTTCTCTAAAGCCAAAGAATGAATTATAGGGACATGGTGGTTAAAAGCAGAATATACTGATTGGGGGAAAGAAAGCTTCCGTCCAAGTGAGGGAGACAAGGGAGTCCGAGGGAGTTGCCCAGGAATTGGCTTTTTCTAGGAAGTTTCCTAGAACAAAACAATGAGATGAGGGTCTAAGGTGGAAAACATGGTAACTCGCACTTGAGGTGGGACAAAACTATGGCCAACCAATAAGATTACAAGTACAGGGGCTGGGGAGATGGCTCAGTGGAATAAGCACTTCTCTGGCAAGCACAAGGATCTGAGTTCAATCCCTGGTTCTGCCAAAAAAAAAAAAAAATAATTAAAAAATAAAATAAAATAACATAAAGCGCCCCTTTGGGGCTGGTGAGATGGCTCAGTGGTCTAAAGCACCTACTTAGAACAAGCTTAGCAAATCACAGGGACCGCGATTCAATCCCTCAGCACCACATGCCAGCCAGCCCCGCCTCCTGGTGGGCTGAGCTGGCCACACACACACACACACACACACACACACACACACAAATAAAAAAATTTGAAAAAAAAAAAAAGATTACAAGTACAATTGCTTAGGAAAAGGGCTGGTGAGTTAGCTCAGAGGGTAAGCTCCTGCTTTGGCAAGCACAGGGACCAGGGTTCATCCCTGCTCCTGTATATGAGCCAGCCTGCCCCTAGGGTGCACTGAGTTCGGTGTGATTGAGTTTGGGCCTGGTGGTGCACTCCTGTAACCCCAGCACTGTGGAGGCCGAAAACAGGAGGATCTCTAGGAGTCCAAGTTTGAGCTGTGTAGTGAGATTCTGTACCAAATACACAAATGAAGAAAAAAAAAAAAAAAAAAAAGAAGATAACAACTGCTTAGGTAACATTGATTAAATTGTGATCAAATGGGAAAGCAAGTCCTGTAGCAAGTGGAATGGATACAAAACAAAGGCTTTTCCTCTAGACAGTTGGGTAAGACTCTTCCTGGCTCTTTCAAAGTGATTGATATGTATTTCGAATATCAATCCCTGATGGCTATCCCGAGGGAGATATGTGGTTGCATTTGTTCAATCTTTTGTCTGGAGGTCTGGCCTGAGTGGAGCGCCTGTCTCTCCTGCAGCAGCGAGGTATCTTGTCTTCCATGCCATCTCCTTGCGGGCTTAGCCCTGTCTGACTGCCTGCAATAATTCTAACTCATCAGGAAGGAAGTGGGTCCAGACCCAGATAACTGAGGACCTTTGTTCCTGGCTGCTTTCATTAAGTGTCAAAAAGCCCTTTCTCTGGAATTGGTGCCAAGCCCCTGTTGCAGGCACCGAGTTAGATGGAAATATTATGGGCAGTTAGCCGGCCAGGCTCTCAAGGAAACAAGATGGAAGACAAGGTAACTTTGCAATTTAGCAGAGAGAGACACTCCCATATGGGCCACACCTCAAGACCAAGACAAAAAGAGGAAGCACAGCTGCATACTTCCCTAGGGATGGGCATTAGGGATTCATATCCTAAATAGTATCAATCAACTTTAATGAGCCCAAATGAGTCACTAGTCCAACCACCAACAGGAAGAGACCCTGTTCCATATTTGTCCCCCGCTTGCTATGTGACTTACTTTCCCATTTGATACTGGATTTAATCAAAAATTATTATTATTATTATTATTATTATTATTATTAATTTATTTTTTCTTTTTGGAATCAGGGATTGAACTCAGGCCCTTGTGCTTGCCAGGGAAGCACTTATTCCATTGAGCCATCTCCCTGGCCTGGGATTTAATCAATTTTATCTGAGCAATGCTTCTTGTAAATGTCACTGGTTGACCATAGTTTGGTCCCACCTCATGCCCAACTAAACAAGTTCCCATGTCTTCTCCACCACCTTAGACCGGCCTCACCACACGGTTTTCCTCTATAAAAGTCCCTGCAAGAGACAACTTCCTGGGGGGGGAGGCGGCAGAAACTACCCGCTCGGGGTCCTTTCTTCTGTCCCTCTTTCTCAGGACAGGAGCTTTCTTTCTCTCAATAGATATATTCTACTCATAACCTCTGTTTGTTCCTGAAATTCATTCTTCAGTTTTAGAGAATACGAACTCATGCAGGTCAGGTCCAGAGACGGTTTTTCCCTGCCATTTGGAGGTTCCCTATATTGTTTGGAGGTCACCCACCTGAGACCAGTTTTTCTCCCTGTATCACCCCAAGATCCCAACACTTGTCCAATTGCTAACCTACAAATTCCTATGTGAGCTTCATTCAGTTTCTTCCTGTTGCGTCTTACATCTGAAATTTATGCGTTGGTTAAAAGGTACCTTAGATTCAAGGTTGTGTTAACAATTAAGAAAATGGGATAATGCAGTAAAAGAGTGACCCCAGAGTAGAAATATATACACGAAGCAAGAATATTTTTTACTTAGTCTAAAGTCTTTTTGTATTCAAAACTTATTACCAGGAAGTAATCAAGTGTGGGTCTCTGTTTCAGTAATCATTATGGACCTCATGCTTGACTATGATGGTCTTCGGAATTTAGTTACTTTTTATGACAAAGTTTGATGCTTGTGAAAGGAGTCAGAATGTTTTCATTCTCTTTCCTTTTTTTTTTTTTTTTTTTTGAAATAGGGTCTCGCTATGGAGTTTAGGCTGGTCTTGAACTCACTATGCAGCCCAGGTTGGTCCTGAACTCACAACCTCAGCCTCTGCAGTGCTGTGGTTACAGGCATGTGCCACCACACTCGCTTTTCTGTCATCTTTAACTCTTCAGCAGAAATCTGTTGCCATTTACACAACAATGTATTCCTCTTGTTGCGTATACAGAAATTAAGTTGAATGAAAACTTAAGTAGACAGCTTATGTGAAAATCTTAAAAAAGAAGGGAGGGGGCGAGGAGATGGCTCAGTAGAATAAGCGCTTCCCTGGCAAGGGCAAGGACCTGAGTTCAATCCCCGGTTCCTCAAGACCCTAACAAAAAAAAAAGCAGAAGAAAAAAAGAAAAAGAAAAATCCTAGTAATAAAGCCTATGGCCTCTTTCCCAGTGGCAGGCTCCACCCATTCCAATTTGTCCTGAGCTGACCCGGACTTGTAATAACGGTCTTCAAGTGATTGGCTTTTCCTTAGGACATTCCTCGAGTAACCTTGTGAGCACACACTGCTGATTAATCTTGCGGAGAGCATGCTCAGTCCTTTAAATACACCACAGCTCTGAATATTAGGGAGCAGAGTTCTTGATTGCAAGCATAAGTCATGCTAGATGAGAGTGACGTGTTAGGAGACAGGCCCAGGAGCCAATCAAAGGTGCGGGCTGGCTGAACTACCCAATCAGGTGGGTCAAGGGAGGCGGGCTCTTCCTCCGTTCTCTTACGGAAGTGCTCAACGTGAGTTCGGTGCTGGGAGTCCGCAGCTGACTAGACAGAATGTTTCTGGGACCTCCTTTTACTGCGAGCTGAAATGGATCCTCAGAGACCCTCTGGCCACTCGGTGGTAACTTTCTGGGATGGGAGCTGGGAATGGGATGGCATTGTGTGAGTTGTGGAAGGAAGTGGCCCGAACCAGCTCTGGCATTGAACTGTCCCTGATTCGTTACGGACATTGAAGTCTTAAAGAGTTCGGCCCAGGCTTGCCCCCTGTCCCTTTTCTCCTTTCTCGGGCAGGGACGCTGCTGGTTGCCCAGCGTACTGTCTCCACTGTGACACCCTAAGCCCATAATGCCTTCTTGGACAACCCCAGGCACACTGGTATTTCCACCAGGTTGAGGAGTGCAGTGATTTGCAGGCATGCCTGGGTTCCATCCTCAAAAGGGAAACGATTCTCATTTAATTATTTTTGTGACACCTGTCATTGACGTTACAGCGTAAACGACACATAATCTCACAACGTGGAGCAATGAGATCTGGAACTAAAAGAGTAAACGGGAATCGCTCCTTGATTGCCAGAATTTATCCCGAGTGGGCAGCCCGGCCGCCTGTTACACATGGCTCTGTGGATTTAAAATAACCTTCTCCTCCTTCTCCTTCTCCTTCTCCTTCTCCTTCTCCTTCTCCTTCTCCTTCTCCTTCTCCTTCTCCTTCTCCTTCTCCTTCTCCTTCTCCTTCTTC
>NW_004524831.1:715100-739928 GCF_000260255.1 Octodon degus | reverse complement strand
CTTCTCCTTCTCCTTCTCCTTCTCCTTCTCCTTCTCCTTCTCCTTCTCCTTCTCCTTCTCCTTCTCCTTCTTCTTCTTTCTTCTTTCTTCTTTCTTCTTCTTCTTTTTTCGGATAGTGTTTATCTGTGTAACCTGGCCTGGTCTCAAACTCTTAGCCATCCTCCTACTCCAGCCTCCAGTGTGCTGGTTTTACAGTCCTGGGCCGCCACCCCAAGCCGAAACAACCACGTTGAACCCTGGTTCTCGAACCCATTGCCTCCATATGCCAGGTCTAAAGGAAACTGATTTTATTTATTTATTTATTTTGCCGTCCGGGGATAGAACTCAGAGCCTTCCACTTGCCAGGCAGGCGTATATGCTGCTGAGTTGTATCCCTGGCCCTGGAAAACGATTTTAGAGAGATTAAATGGCTATTTGTACTTTAAAGTTTTGGAAATTGAGGAGCTTAGTAATTATTAGCTGCAACTCTAATAAAGAAAATGCATTTTTTGTGGTGGAGTAATTTGACTACTTTTCAAAGTTGTTGTCCATTCTCATTTTAATTCTTACCCAAACAAATAATTCAGAACAAAACAAAACGCTTCCTCTACTCAAGCCACTTCCCTAGAAATGTGCCTTATTTATAAGCTAACTAAATAAACTTTTAATTTTTAAAATTTATTTGTTTATTTATTGCAGGGGATTGAGCTCATGGTCTTGCACTTGCCAGGGAGAGGCTTTGAATGTTAACTTGTTCATTACAATTCACTGCTCAAGTGTGGCTTGCTATGGAGTTAATTTTTTCAGTTTTTTTTTTTTTTTTGTGGTACCAGGGATTGAACTCATTACCTTGTACTTTCCAGGCAAGCACTTACTCTACTGAGCCATCTCCCCGGCCGTTATAGACTTTATTTATTTATTTATTTATTTATTTATTTTTATTTGTGTGTGTGTGTGTGTGTGGCCAGTTCAGCCCACCAGGGGGCGGCGTTGGCTGGCATGTGGTGCTGGGGGATTGAACTGTGGTCCTTGTGCTTTGCTAAACTTGTTCTAAGTAGGTGCTTTAGACCACTGAGCCATCCCTCCAGCCCCCGCTATAGCCTTTATAATGCTGAGAAATATGCGGGAGATGATGTGTTAGTTGTTGAGGGGAAAGTGTTCCTGTAGTGAACAACTTCCTAAAGGTGCTGAGAACCAGGGTGAACTGGGGGATCTACAGGGCAGTGGAGATGTGATGAACAGGAGTGCAGAGGGGCGTGGGCGTCATCTCAGACCTAAGTGCTGCAGTCCTTGGGCGTTGTGTCTAGACCTGGACTAGAAAATTGAAGCATTGAGATGGACTTGGTATAGAATAGCTACTGAAGTAGGGCTCTATTCCCATAATGAAGACATGCATTCATATAAGGAGAAGGACAAATGGATTTTGTGTAAGGAGAACCTGTTTGCATTAAAGAGGAAATGGCAGAGCAGAGGAATTGTAAAAGTGGCCTAATCAGCGGGCAGAAGAAGGAAGTATTTCTGAAGTGAGCTTGCTTTAGTGGGACAATTTTGAAGGATTGCGTGCTTGCTGGGTGACAGTAGGAAGAAGTTCCCAGGCTTATGGAGTAGAGGGAAACTTAATCATAGAGAAATACTTCTGTGTCTCCTGATCAACTCACCTAATCAATTTTGAGGTAAGATAGGAAATTAGGACACTGGTATTGGATGTTCAAAAATATGGTGGACACCACTGCTGAAGTAGAATTGGAAGGTGTTTCTGTTTTAGCCCTAAAATTTCAAGGCCTCTTTGATGTTTTTTCAGGCACTGAACTAAGAAAATTTGCCTGTACATATATCTTCCCAAAATTGATAAACAGATTTTTTTTTTTTTACATTGTGAGGCCAGGTCTTACTAAGTTGTCTAAAGTGGTGAGATCTTTTTGTGCTGTTGTCACCCCCTTGACTGTTGAGTTGACAGACATGAGCTACATATTTATAGGGTTGTGGTTCTTTTTTGGAGCAGGTCTAGATTTTGTTCCCAGGTTGTCCTTGAACTCTCTTGAGAATCTCTTGTATCAGTTACTGGAGTTGATGGATTTCAGTCCTACACTACCAGGTCTGGGTAAATGTTTTGGTTCTGAAGTCACCAAGTTTTACCCAATTTCAGAGTTTGGGTAAAATAAACATCACTGAGGCCTGGTGGTGTACAACTTCAATGCCAGCCAGTTGGGAGACTTGGTATTTAATCATGGAGGCCACTTTGAATAACTGAGCAAACCCTTTTACACTATGAAAATAATATGGTGGGTTATGGCCACTGTAAACTAACCGCTCTAAAGTCCATGAGGCCTTTAGTGAAGTCTCTAGAAATAAAGAACAGAAGTTGTATCATTGGGGCTAGGGAGATGGCTCAGTGGAATAAGCACTTCCCTGGCAAGTGCAAGGGCCAGTCCCCGGTTTTTTTTTACATTTAAAAAATTTTTTTTTTGGTGGAACCGGGGATTGAACTGAGACCCTTGCACTTGCCAGGCAAGCACTTAGTCTACTGAGCCATCTCCCCAGCCCGTTACATTTAATTTTAAAATTTACTCAGTGTCTGCACTACTGGTACATGGCAGTAATACAAAATCTTGCTTGCTCATGTGGGGAATAGCAGGAATGAGTCTCTGGTCTCAGCAACAGGACATGATGGGTGAACAACCAGGGATTTGCAGTGTACTGCATTCAGTAAGGTGCATGTTACATTTAATGTTCTGTTATAAATTTAGTTTTCTATTACAGAAGTTTCCTGACATAAAGATCAAGCTATGTGCATTGTGCGGGTTTACAGAACCTAACTCTGAGCACTGTGTGTGCGTAATTGGGTTTATTTTTGTGCATTTTCCATCTCTTTTGTTTTTAGTTACCTTTAGTTTTGTTAAGTCCTTTACCTTTTCACATGCAAACATCATCTCTGGAGCCATTTCTTTAAGTTGGCACTTAGTTGCACAGAGATCCTGAGGTTTACCTAATTGTTTCCAGGAATGCTGTATTAACCCAAGCTGTTTAATCAGGAGAATGGTTTGGTGCTGTTCAGAAAAGTGAACACTACTCTGAGGTTTTGTTTGTTTCTTTTACCTCACTCTGGTCATACTATTTTATGCACATCACCCAGATAGTAGGATAGAGAGGAAACTTTGACTTGGCAGATGTCGAGCTGAGTAGTTAGCATTAGGCTTGGGGCTAGGCTTAGCTGTAACAAGTATGCCTGTGTCATCATAGGCCCTGTAACACAGCTTCAGGTATTTTATTTCAGTTGAATGGTGTGACTTAACCTCAGAGCATACAAATTTAGTTCAGTTCAGCTTTTAGAAAGGGAGAGGAGTTTCAAGGTGCCTAGGATTTATTACAGAACCGACTATATTCATTGGATATATGGTTGTGTGGAAATAGTTTGAAAAGATGAATGGAGTATGTAAATCATTAGGGACAGAGCACCTGGGAGCCCATACTGAAGTCGAATGGGGAGGGAAGGAATGCACTGGAGAAAGTAGACAATTCACATTGAATATACTCTGATAAATTTTGTCATATAAAAGTAAGATTTGGGGCCTGTGGAGATAGTTTGGTTGTCTTAAGTGCCTGCCCGGCAAGTGCAAGGATGCAGATTCAATCCCCAGTACTGCATGCTGTACTGGCCCTAAAGCTGGGCATCGTGGTGTACACTTGTAAGCCCAGTGCTAGGGAGGCTGAGACAGGAGGATCACTGTGAGTCTGAAGTGCCCAGTGAGACCCTGTACCAAATAAGTAAATAAATAAGATTTTGGAGTATTTGATTTACTGGCATCGGAATATAATTACTACAGAAGAAGAATGTCCAAAAGAAGTCTCTTACTCTATTGTGAATAAGCATGGTTGTTTGAAATTGCCATTGGATGTTCTCCCCCCCACCCCACAACTGGGGATTGAACTGAGACCCTTGTGCTTGTCAGGCAAGCACTTATTCTACTGAGCCATCTCCCCAGCCCGTTGGGTATTCAAGTGTTTTCATCCTCTCAGCATCAAATCCCTAACCTTCCAATGGGGATTCCTCAGGAGGTGAAGAAGCTTAGAGGAGGGGGTCCTGCACCAACATCATCTCCTAGGTCCTGCTCCCTTGCCACATGAAGACACATTCAGCCATGTCTTTACTAATAGCTAGGTAGGTATGTTCAGACCAAGGAATGTGACAATAGAAGTGCCTCGAGATGAGAACGTTACTTTGGAGAAATTACTAGGAAGAGAAATTTTCAACCTGCCAGCAGGAAAGAGGATATTGTGCAAAATATGCATGTGAAGTCCCTGTTTAATCCCAGGGAAGTGACTGATGGTGGGGGGTGGGGGCTGCTATCGTTCTGGTCTCCTGCTGATTAGTTTTCTTTCTTTCTTTCTTTCTTTCTTTCTTTCTTTCTTTCTTTCTTTCTTTCTTTCTTTCTTTCTTTCTTTCTTTTTTTTTTTTCTGGCAGAACTGGGGATTGAACTTAGGCCCTTGCGCTTGCCAGGAAAGCGCTTATTTTACTGAGCCATCTCCCTCGCCCTTTGTGATTAGTTTTCAGGAATCTGGATTCTCCTGTAACCTGTGGTAAATTAATGTGACATTGTTGGATATTTTGTTCCAGGGACAGGAAGGTGCCCAAAATATCTAATTATGCTAAATTTGTGAAGGTTTAACTCTGGGCTGTGCAATGCAGGAGTGGTATCCTCCAAAGTAGGCTGCATTGCAATGATGGTAAATTTAAAATATTAATAAACACTCCCTGGTCCAGAAGATAGTGCAGTGGCGTAGGTGACTGCCTGACAAGCATGAGGTCCTAGTTCAAACCCTGATACCAGAAACCAAAACCAAAACCAAAAAAACTCAAAAACATAGGTGGGCTAAAATAATCACATAAAAATTGAAAAACAAAGTAACATTAGCTGTGATGAAATCAGTGTTTGGTCCCTTTGCCAAGCATGTGTAAACTAATGCCTTATACCCAGTACCAAGCAGTAAGCGAATAAACTGAAAAATACATTAGGTTTTATAGCTTATCATGCTGAAAATTGGGTGATATGTTAAGAATTTAAATAAGGGAAGATGAAATAATGCTGGAGAGGGCAACTTCCAGGAGTCAACCTGGTAACTTTTCATCTCCTTCAAGTAGAGCGTTCATACCTACATGCAATTTCTGACAAGCATCTGCTCATGTAATGGCTGTTAGTTCATTGATAGTTAATGGACATAGTTCAAAAAGGCCATGCTGGATGAGGTAGGACTTTGCTTTTGCTGTTAATATGTCTTTCCCATGTGGTATTTTTTTAAATTTATTTTTATTTATTTATGTGTGTGTGTGTGTGTGGTGTATGTGGCCAGCTCAGCCCACCAGGGGGCAGGGCTGGCTGGCATGTGCTGGGGGATTGAACCGCGGTCCCTGTGCTTTGCTAAGCTTGTTCTAAGTAGGTGCTTTAGACCACTGAGCCATCTCACCAGCCCCATCCCATGTGGTATTAACATTGGTAAAATTGTCACTGTGAGTTCCATGCAGTGTAATGCTTACAATTTTCAATCTACTTTTTCATATCCGATACACATATACATGACATATTTCCATATTTTAATCTAGAGATAATGTCTGTATTTCAGTATCTTATTGATTCCATTAGTTTTGTGTTGGTATTTTTTTCCCCACATATATCCTTATATTATTTGCAAGTGAATACCGTTTTACGTATTTCACCTTATTTATTATTTACTAATTGTTTTTGTTTCTAATGTATTTTTCTCTGTATCTGTGGACATGACTGTAAGATTTTTCTTCTAGATTTTAATGTGTTGGATCACATTAATTATGTAATAATTCCTCTGATACTTTTTTGAGCTTTTTCTCTATGGTCACTTATATTCTGCACAAATGTGGAGTGATGACATGTCCTGTTTTCTGTTTAGGGATTATCATTTTATGTTTGTGCTGTTTTCTCTAGTTTCATCTCTACAGACTGACCTCCCAGAGGTTCAGGGATGGCCCTCGTAAGGCCACTGTTGGCCCTAGTCTCAGATTTCCCAAAGAACCTGACACAGAGTTATAGGATGCATTCACCTCATACAACGGCTGCAGAGGTTCTTCTGCCCTGTTTTTGCTAATTTTCTGAAATTGATACCTTAGTTCTTTTCCAAAGTGCACATTGATTTGTTTTAATATGTTTGGAAGCACCCATTTTAAGTCTCTCAAATAATTGGAAATATACATTCATTGTCAAACGTTGGAAAATCCTTCAAAACTAAGTAAGCCATTCACTTGAAACATGTGTCACTTAAAATTTTGTACTTTACTCTCTCATCTTTAAGAGTGTTCTAAATATGTTTCTACTTTTCATTTTCTTTTTTCTTTTTTGCAGCATTGGAGATTTGACTTAGGCCCTTGCGCTTATGAGGCTGGCTTTTATGCTGCTGAGCTATCTCCCCAGCCCTCTGCTTTTCATTTCTTTCTTTTTTTTTTTTTTTAATTTTTTATTTATTTGAGAGAGGGGGGGGAGAGTGTGTGGTGTGTGTGTGTGGCCAGCTCAGCCCACCAGGGGGCGGGGCTGGCTGGCATGTGGTGCTGGGGGATTGAACCGTGGTCCCTGATGCTTTGCTAAGCTTGTTCTAAGTAGGTGCTTTAGACCACTGAGCCATCTCTCCAGCCCTGCTTTTCATTTCTAATTCTGTTTCACTATTTTTTAAAAAAAAAATTTATTTATTTATTTATTTATGTGTGTGTGTGTGTGTGTGTGTGGCCAGCTAGGCCCACCAGGGGGCGGGGCTGGCTGGCATGTGGTGCTGGGGGATTGAACCGCGGTCCCTGTGCTTTGCTGAGCTTGTTCTAAGTAGGTGCTTTAGACCACTGAACCATCTCACCAGCCCTCTGTTTCACTATTGTTTGAGAGCTTGTTCTGCATGGTTTCTACCCATTTGACTGAGTTGTTTATTTTTGCTCAGAACATGGGCTACTGGGTGAATACTTCTGATTTTTTTGCCGAACCGAGGATTGAACTCAGGCCCTGGCACTTGCCATAGAAGCGCTTATTCCACTGAACCATCTCCCCAGTCCATTTCCCAGATATATTAGAAGACAGAATGACAAAATATTATAAAAAAACCATGTGATAAATTCCTTTCAACTATAATCTTGTTGAACTTTTATTTGTGTTGTTAAAGATTTCTCTGCCTCCGTTAGCTTCTTTTATTCTTAAAGAAGTTGTTTTGAATTCTCAAATTTATAGCTGTAGATATGTTTTTTCCCCTTTCATTCCTGCTTTTGTTTATGTAGTTTGCTGCTCTAATTAGTGTGACATGTATTAAAGAATGTAATTTGGGGCCGGGGAGATGGCTCACTGGATAAGCGCTTCCTTGGTAAGCACAAGGGTCTGAGTTCAATCCCCGGTTCCACAAAAAAAAAAAAAAAAAAAGAATGTAATTTGTTTTTAGGAAAACTGCTGATTTTATCATTATATGATCACTGTAATCCTTGTTTACTTTGAGGTGCATGTTTAATATTGGGAAGCTATGATAGTGTCAGATTTGGTTGAATCAGTGCTACGCTGATATATCTTTTTGTGTAGCTTTCTATGCAAACTATCCTCTTAAAGCACCGTCACAGGATTCTCTTCAAGACTTCAAACTTCCATCTATTTCCTCTGGATGGGGTTCACTTGCTTCTTTCCGAAAGTGATCAAACTTGAAGGAAATTTTGTTTTTCGGATCTAAAAATCTGCTATTACCCAGATCACCAGGCTCTGTAATTAAGACCTGATCTTCAGGCTGGTGAGATGGCTCAGTGGTCTAAAGCACCTACTTGGAACAAGCTCAGCAAAGCACAGGGACCGAGGTTCAATCCCCTAGCACCACATGCCAGCCAGCCCCGCCCCCTGGTGGGCTGAGCTGGCCACACACACACACACACACACACACACCACACATTAAAAAAAAAAAAAAAGACCTGATCTTCATATCCTTCTATCTTCACAGGTGTGAACTGATCCATGTTATACTAGGCAAATGCATGAGCTGCCCCTTCCCTGAGGAGATTGTCTTTGTTAAGTAGTAGCCGGACATCATTGAGTACTTCATTAAACTCCCCTGGGGGTGCGTGAGTGATGAATTTAGCAGCTATGCGTACCTTCTCGTCATCCGACACCTGATCCTCAAAGTCCACCATCTTGGGCTGCTCTGGCCCAGCCCGGCCTCTATTCTTTATTAGGTATGCTTTTGCATGAAGAACATTCTTTTTTTTTTTTTTCAAAATTTTATTGATAAACAGCAATGAGACAGTTTCAAATCAAATCGGAAGTACAGTTTCAACAAATAATACACTGTATATATTCTTCTTAGTGGTTAATTGCTGTACAAGATGCAGACTTGAGAAGAAGAACATTCTTTTAGCTTCTTTCTATTAAGTTTTGAGTGAGTATTATAGATATTGAATGGAGGGCTATTTTGTGAAGGTTTGTAGTGTTTATTTATTTACTTCTCATGATTGTTCGCAAGGATTGATAAGTGAACCAAGGCCAAAATACTTTCTCATTTAATCTGTTGGTCACACAGTTCCTCGCTTTTTAATTTTTCTTGGAAAGAATCACATCTGTTCCCAGGAATAATAGCACAGTGTGTTTTCTAGACTTTAGAAAGAAGCCACTCATCTGCGGGATTTCAAAAACTCCATAGTAAAGAAAAAGTGTAGAATGTAACAGCTGATTCTCAGTTCTTGAAAACATCTACTTATTTTGCTCTTCCACACTTCAATTTTCATCGGTGGTTCTCCCAAATGGGATTTGACTTTTGCCTTTGCTTTAGTTTCTCTTGAGTCAGACATACTGTAGTTAAGATTTTTTTTTTTTTTTTTTTTGAACTGGGGATTGAACTGAGGCCCTTGCGCTTGCTAGGCAAGCGCTTATTCTACTGAGCCATCTCCCTAGCCATCTCCCCAGCCCAGATTTCTAAATGCAGACCTCTTTCTCTCTGAATGTAATGTTCTTCATGCAAAAGCATACCTAATAAAGAATAGGTATACCTAATAAAGATTTTTATTTTTAGATTTGTGTTCATTTATCTTAATTCCTGTATACAAAACCTTTATATTGTTAAACCAGTGAACATTTTCTTGATTTCCATAGATTTCAATTTCTCCTAATTCTGATGGCTACTTGATTTTTTTTACTGAGGAAACACTTATTTTCAATGACTGTTTTTTCTTCTATAATTTTTTTTTCTATAATTTCTACAGCTATTCAAGTTTATATTTTCCATTCCAATAGATAACTGATATATGTGGCTAGAAGAATATGCAGCCCAGATTTCTAAGTGCAGACCTCTTTCTCTCTGAATGTAAATGAAACCCATTGTGCTTTGTTCCACAAATGTATAGCATCTGTTGAATCATGAAATAAGGTTTTTTTTTTTGCTCTGAATGCCTTCAGGGCAGGTTTGGCTGGCTAGTGTTGTGGGGATCGAACTACAGCAACCTGAGGCTGACAGCTTTGTGGAAGCAGCCACTTAAACAACTGAGCTAGGACCAGGCCCCCTGAATCATGAAATAATATCAACTTTATATGTGGATACATGGAAGCTTTTCTCCCATTCCTAAGATCCATTTGTCATTCTCTATTAACCATACACCGATTAGAAAGTTGGAATTTAAATGTCTATCATTTCATGTCTTTTAGTATGCAAGGTGTCACATTGTTCACAACTTATTGAATGCCTACAATCTTTTATTCAACCATACAGCTACAATTTTTTTTTTAACAAATTGAAAGTGTGAATGGTAAGTGACTTAGCATTATTTTTAATTTTATTTTTGTGTAGAAGTTTGAGGATGGATCTCACATTGTAATCCTGACTGCCCTTACTACATAGACAACCTGAACATTGAACTCATGGCAGTCCTAAAATTCATGGCAGTCTGCCTACATCAGCCTCCCAAGTGCTGAAAGAACAGGCCTGTGCCACCTTACTGGGCTGAAGTTTTCCTTTTGTATTTAGTGATTAGCTACTTACAGTATCTCGATTTTCATATATTTCAGTTATATTTTATTCCATATTATCCTATCTTATTCCATCACAGAATTTTTCTTCTTTCTCCTTCCTTCCTTCCTTCTTATTTGGTACAGAGTCTTGCTGTGCAGCTTAGACTCGTAGTGATCCTCCTGTTTCAGACTCCCCAGTGCTGGGGTTACAGGTGTGTGTCACCACACTTGGTTTCAGTGGCCTTTATGGCACCCCTTGGATTCTGGAGCCAGCACAGCATGTGGTACTGGGGATTGAACCTGGGTCCTTGCACTTACTAGGCAGGCACTTAGATCACCGAGCTATCTCTTCAGCCCCCATAATTTCCTGTATTCATTTTCTTTCCTTTTTTCTTTTTTTTAATTTCCTGTATTCAAGTACAAGGAAATAATTTGATATCCATGAGCTATTAGTTTATAAGTTACTCTTTCCATACTTTCATTGTCTGTAGACTGGTCAAATAAACATTTGTCTCCATTCATTTTTAAGTATTCACAATTTTTATTTAATATTACATTAAATATTTTTCCATGAAAACAGAGTCAGGATTCTAAATGATAAGTACAAAAAAAGATGGACTCAGTGCAACAAATAATCAGATGTGAAAATAGATATATAATTCATGGTGCATCAGAAACTTTCATTAGTTGTTTTTCTCCTTCTGTGTTTTCTCAGTGATAATTTGCAGGCTTCCCTATGAGCTTTGCTTAAAGACAGCGCACAAGTGCAAACGCGGTGACCCTGCATGCAAGCAGTGCTATTGTTCTGTGGTTGCTTTGGCAGTGTGTTGAAGTCTAGCAGCAGAATTACCATGTAAAAATATTTGCATGCACATGGGATTGATGACCAAGACATGCAATTAACATTTGAAAGAATAATCCTCACTTCATTGAGCTTTGTATGAGAGGAGCTGAGATATATCAGGTCATGTGGCTGAACTTCAGGAACTGTGTCATTATTCAGGAGACAGTGACCTTTGAGGACGTAGCTGTGAACTTCAGCTCAGCAGAGTGGGATTTGCTGAATCCATCCCAAAAGAAGCTCTACAGAAGTGTGATGTGGGAAACACTGATGAATATTGATGCTATAGGTAAGGATGATATCATTTTCTTATTTATACACACATAGAGCATTAATTTCTGCTTCCTGAAATTAAATTTTATAAAATTTTGAAGTATATCTCAAGACTGGTTACATTATATGTGATTATAATGAATCTATGAATTTTTTTCTTTTTTTAATCTATAAATTTATATATATAATGTTATACTGATTTTTCCTATTTCTGTGTCTACCATACAGGCACAACCTGGGTTAACCAACATACTGAAGAAGAGCACAAAAAGTACTTAGTAAATCTAAGGTAATTTTCATTTATAAAAATGGAATATTTCTGAAATGTCAGCATGTGAGCTGAAATACATAACCAAGGAAACTGAAGAAATGAGACCATGTTCCATTTTATTTGTCCTCACAAAATATCCCGATCTAATGTTTTATTATCTGTCAATCCACAAAAACATTTGAATATAGGAAAGTGATGTATTGATACAAAGCAACAAATGACACTACCTGATATATCAGTACAAAAAGCTCCGTCATGATCAACATCACAAAAATGTGTGAGATTGCATTTAAGTATTTATTGTTTGCAGACATGTAGGAAATGATAGATTTTGAAGTTTGAAAGAAACTTACCTTCAAAATATTTATGTGTTTACATGAATATGAAACATTCATGATTAGAAAATTTCTCACATGGAAGCACATTTCTCAAATGCAAATGAATGTTAGTGTTGCCTTGCTAAGTTCTTTGTAAACATCCTCCAGAATATTGATCCATTGATGTTTAAAATTCTTAGAAGTTACTGTCATACATTATTTGTCAGAACATAAAAAGCTATTATTATAATCAATATAAAAAGGTACCATAAAAAAAATACAAGTTTCTAGTTGTTTCAGGTATACCTCAATGGGAATAATTGTTCACTTTTTTTTTTGCGGGACTGGGGATTGAACACAGGCCCTTGTACTTGCCAGGGAAGTGCTTATTCCACTGAGCCATCTCCCCGGCCCTAAATAAAAGAATAAAAAAATTTTTTTTTTTTTTTGGCAGAACCGGGGATTGAACTCAGGCCCTTGCACTTCCCAGGCAAGTGCTTATTGTACTGAGCCATCTCCCCAGCCCAATTGTTCACTTTTTGAACCAGGGTCTCACATTGTAGTTCAAGCTGGCCTTGAATTTACTGAGTAGTCTTGGCTGGCCTAAACCTCAGAGTGATCCTCCTGCCTCAGCCTCCTGAATGTTGAGATTGCAGTATTAGTCATCAAATTTTAGTGATCCATGCAGTGTATTCAAAGGAGAACATGAACGGGTATTCAAAATATTTATATTCTGGAAAGAGCCGTAAAGAAAATATGGGGTCAGCTTGGCACAGTGGTGTGTTCTTGTAATCCTAGCACTCTGAGAAGCTGAGTCAACAGAATGACAGCTTGAAGGTCAGTCTTAGCAAGTCAGTGGTTAATAGGAAGCTCTCTGCAAATAAATAATTAATCTGCCAGTGTAATTCAGTGCTAAGACCTGTGTTTAGCTCTCATCACTGAAAAGAAAAAAAAAAAAAAAAAAAACACCCTATATAGACAATAATGTTAGGGCCGGCCAGATATCTCAGCAGACTAAAGCTGAGATAGCATTCAATTCCCAGCGCAGTGTGCTGTGCCGGCCCTGCCCCTGGGGTGCACTGAGATGGAGGATTGAGACTGGACGTGGTAGTACGTACCTCTAATCCCAGTGCTTGGGAGGCTGAGAACGGGAGAATCACTAAAAATCGGATCTGTGTAGTGAGACCCTATAGACCCTGTAACAAATACAAAAAAAGAAAAGAAAGAAAGAAAGAAAGAAAGAAAGAAAGAAAGAAAGAAAGAAAGAAAGAGATCTCACATTAGAAACTAAAAGTATATTTAGAGAGTAAATGTAAGGACATGTGGCAAAAAAAAAAAAAAAGGTAACTATTGGGAAATGGAAGAGATGATCAGTTTAAATAGAGAAGATGAGGGCTAGTGAGGTAGCTTTGCAGACTAACTGCCTGCTTAGGCAAACGCGGGAACTGAGGTTTGATCCCAGGATGCTGTGCCGGCCACCGATACTGGGCATGTTGGGGCACTCCTATAATCCTGGCTCTGGGAAGGCTCAAAATAGGAGGATCATTATGAGTCCAAGCTGTGTAATGAGACCCTGTACTAAATGCATAATAGATAGATAGATAGATAGAATAGAATTGGTGAGAATACCTAAAAATGAATCACTATTTGATACACATATGTTCCCATCACCTAAAATGAGACTTTATATTGTGTCTTAGAGCCATATACCAATTTAAAATTCTCAAGTGAAATTCATCCCATTCATCATCAAAATTTCTTACCAGGTATTAAAGCACACTTGTTCTCGTAAATGAGAATTGTTGATGTGGAGACATTTTCATTGTGATTGATATCTTATTTGTCCTTTACAGATGTGGTACAGACAATTATTTTAAATATGAAGAGAATTTGTGCAAATGTAATGAATGTGGAAAAGTGTGCAATGAGTTTCAGTCATTTCAGAAGCATGAATTGAGGAAGGCTGAAGAGAAACCCTATCAATATGGGCAGTGTGGGGAGGCCAAATCTGATTTTAGTGAATGGACTCATCTTGTGCAGAAAATCTTTGTAGGTAAGAAAATTGCAAAAGCCTCCACAGCACCCAGGGGTATTCAGATCCATAAAAGAAATTACAGTTTGGGGACTCCATATGTATACAGACACTGTGAGGATAGTTTTATTTCTTCATACCTGATCCAAAACTTTGAAAGAAGAGATTGTGAGGAGAAGCCCTATATAACTAGAAAATGTGTAAAAGCATTAACTGTCAATAATTCCTTTCCAAAATGTGAAAAAAATCACATTGTGGATATATGCTATGTATATAAGCAATGCAGAACACAATTTTGTGATAAGTCCTCATTTCTTAGACATAGAATATCCCACACAAGGGAGAAAAAGTTTGTATGTAAGCATTGCGGCAAAACGTTCAGCAGGTCCAGTGTCTGTCATAGTCATGAAAGAGCTCACACTGGGGAAAAACCCTACATATGTAAGCAATGTGGGAAAGGGTTCAGTACACACAGTTTATGTCAAAGACATGAAAGTATTCATACTGAGGATAAACCCTATGTATGTAAGCAATGTGGGAAAGCATTCAGTACACAGAGATACTGTCAAAATCATGAGAGAATTCACATCGTTGACAAACCATATATATGTGAGCAATGTGGAAAAGGATTTGTTAGTAAGTCCATATTTTATAGACATAAAAGATCCCACAGCGGGGTTAAACCTTATGAATGCAAGAAATGTGGGAAATTGTTCAGTACAGTGGCATCTTACAAGCGACATGATAGAACTCACACGGGGGAGAAGCCCTATGTTTGCAAGCAGTGTGGGAAATCTTTTAGCCAGAATAGTAACCTTTTAGTACATGAAAGCATTCACACTTCGGACAAACCCTATGAATGCAAGCAGTGTGGCAAAGCATTTAGTACACAGAAATACTGTCAAAATCATGAAAGAATTCACATCCCTGAGAAACCATATATATGTGAACAGTGTGGAAAAGGATTTGTTAATAAGTCTATGTTTTGTAGACATAAAAGATTCCACAGTGGGGTTAAACCTTATGAATGCAAGAAATGTGGGAAAACATTCAGTACAGTGACATCTTCTAAGCGACACGATAGAACTCACACGGGGGAGAAGCCCTATGTTTGTAAGCAGTGTGGGAAATCTTTCAATCAAAATAGTAACCTTCTAGTACATGAAAGAATTCATACTGGAGAGAAACCCTATTTATGTAAGCAATGTGGGAAATCTTTCAGCAGAAATGGACACCTTCTAGTGCATGAAAGAATTCACACTGGGGAGAAACCCTATGTTTGTAAGCAATGTGGGAAATCTTTCAGCAGAAATAGTAGCTTGCAAATACATCACAGAGTTCATACTGGCAAGAAACCCTATGTGTGTAAGCAATGTGGGAAAGCATTCAGTGCACACAGATACTGTCAGAGTCATGAAAGAATTCACATTGAGGGGAAACCATATATATGTGAGCAATGTGGCAAAGGATTTGTTAATAAGTTCGTATTTTGTAAACATAAAAGATCCCACAGTGTGGAGAAACTATGTACATAAGCATACAGGGGAAAAAGCCTAAGTATGTAAATTTTGTGGAAATGCCTTCAGTACAAAAAAAGTGTTGTGAAGTACCAGGAACTCAACATATGTAAGCAATGTATGAAACGTTTCTGCATAAACAGTGACCTTGTGCATGAAAGAATTGATACTGAGGAAAAATCCCATGTATGGAAGTAATGTGACAAATCTTTCAGCCAAAATGGTAGTTTGCAAATACATCACAGAATTCACAATAGGGAGAAACCCTATATATTTAAGGACTGGGAAAGCATTTAGTTGACACAGTCATTGTCAAAGACATGAGAAAACTGTCAAGGGGGAAAAAATCCTGTGCATGTAAGCAATGTGAGAAATCTTTCTACCAATAGTGTCAAAAACATAAGAGAATTTACAATGGAATGTATCCAATACATCTGAACTATGGGGGAAAGCATACAGTGCACACAACAATTCTATCACATACTGGGAATACAAGGGAGAAACCCTATGTATGTAGACAGTGTACAACACATCTATTGCAAGGTTTCCACGTTAAAGTACAAAGTTCCCCTCATTGGGGAATAATTGCTTATAAGAAATATGGAGGAGGGAATTCAGGTGACAAAGATGCTAACCTTCAGAAAGATGTCATATTAGCTCTTGTGGCCTGAGTTCAATCCTTGGTTCTGCCAAAAAAAAAAAAAAAAAAAGAAAAGGAAGATGTCATATTGTGGCCAAGGCCTATATATACAGAATGGAAAAGCATTCACTACACATGGGTATTGTCAAATGTGTGAAATAACAATGAAGTGAAATTTCACATGTATAAAGCTATTTTGAAAATCACTCATGTAGAGATGAGTAGAAATAATTTAAAAATATTTATGTCAAAATTTGTTCATTGATTTTCCGGAAAACACTCTCCCAGATGGAGATATCCCAAAGTGTATTCATTGCATCATGTTTTTCAATAAATGTCTGATCTATTTGTCCATTGTCATATAGTTTAAAAAAAAAAGCATATGCTAAGAAAATTCAAGTGTGATGAAGATTATGTTTGTGTTTTTGATTCACAAACCCTTTCGCAAATTGGATGACACCAATTTTTCTTATGACAATTATTTCCTTTTTGGTTCTGTGACTTGTATCAGTTTCTCTAGAAAGATCCTCACAGATACATTTAGAAGTGCCCTTTGCCAGCTTTCATGATATGTCTCCATGTAAGTCTGCTTTTGATATTTAATCAGTCACAAAAACAAAAGTATTTTAAGACATTCACAAATTTTCTTAGTACATATTTTTAGTGCATAGTTCATCTGTGGAAGGTGTTTCATGTGTATAATAGATCTGAGTTCTTTATTCTTGTCTTTCATATCCTCTGTGTATGTTTTACACTTATTTCTTTTTTTTTTCTTCAAAATTTTATTGATAAACAGCAATGAGATGTTTTACACTTATTTCTTACCCTTCCACTTTTGCAAGCTGTATGTTCCCGTTGCCTATTACATAACATGTACTTCTGTTGTATAAGAGTGAAGGTTAAATATCATTCCTCTTAGGTTAGTCATCTATAAGCAGCAGCATCCTGACTATGCAAGTGTATCAGGATTTCACACAGGTTCTTAGAGTTCACAAAAACGTACGGGATATATTTCCCAGGAAAAGAATAGTGAATGATGGGAATGACGTCAGACTATGACACCAGAAACCTAGAACCCCCAGTGTGCAGTACAAGCGTGGGATGATCAAAAGTGTGTGAAATAAAGGTATAAGAAGTGAAGCATGGACTTTACCTAGCAACAGCTTTCATACGGAAATGCAAGCTTTGTAGTGTACAACCTTTCATCATCTGTCCAGTCTTTGGGATATGATACCAGGTAAACACTCACAGTCTTTTTTTTCTTTTTTTTAGAAAGCAGTACTGGGGATTGACCTATGCCACTGAGCTATCTCCCTGGTTCTTTTTTTTTTTTTTTTTTTTTGTGGAACTGGGTATTGAACTCAGGCCCTTGTGCTTGCCACGGAAGCGCTTATTCCACTGAGCCATCTCCACGGCCCCTCCCTGGCTCTTTTGCAACGTTCCTTTTTCTTTCTTTTTTTTTTTTAAATTTAAAATCTTTATTGACTCATGTTTTCTAGTAATACTATACTTTTAAATAAATCACCAAAGGTCAAATATTTCTCTTTTCTCTCAATTCTTTGTTTTGTTTTGCTTTGTTTGCTGTATAGCCCCAGCCAGCCTTCAACTCGCAGATATCTGCCTGCCTCAGCCTCTCAAGTGCTGGGATTACATGTGCGCATGACCACTCCCAGCCCCCTTCTCAATTCTAAGCCCCCTTCCCCACCAAATATAATACTATAACTTGTGTCAGCTATGATTCTCAAACTTTTTTTTCCAAACACTTTTTTTTTTTTTTTTTTTTGGTGGAACCGGGGATTGAACTCGGGCCCTTGCGCTTGCCAGTGAAGCGCTTATTCTACTGAGCCATCTCCCCTGCCTCTCCAGACACTTTAAAAATACAAGATCATTGTAGCAAACAAACCACAATATGTTGCAATTCTAAATAAGCCGAAGAAACTCCAGTGGCACAATCGGTTAGTGAATAGTACTTATATATCTAAATAAGCCAAAAAACAGAAAACTTTACCCTAACTGATTAAATCACCAATCTTCAGCCTTCTTCCGCTGTAAGGCCTTTGTGCACTGGCCCTACACACTCAGATGTCCTCACATCACAGGTGCGGTTGTTGCACACGCAGCAGGGCACAGAGAGGAGGCCCTGCTGGTAGAGTTGTATCCTTCACCAGATACTTCTCCCCTCTCTTCATTGTCTTCCTCTTGATCCTTGCAACAGTCTTGACTGTTGGTATCAATAATTTTCTTCCTCATTCTCTCTCTCTTCTACTTGTTCTTTATTAAAGCTTTATCTTCAGTGAAACTTTTCAGCTCTTGATTGCTTGAAGTACTCCAATACTTTTCCACTTTTGCTTTTCTTTGAAACAAACTCATCAGATATTTCTAGTGCTTTTAGTTTTTTAGAATAACGCTTTTCTGCTGCCTTTCTTGCATTTTTCTGAGAAACTCAAATAGCAGTTGTCTCATTTTTAATTTTTCTTCTCTTCCAGTTCTCATCAGTATTCTCTCATCCTTTCCTTTTTACTCTTTCTGATGGCTTGTTCCCATCCTCTGGAGGACACTGGGCACTGGAGGCCTGCAGCCTTAGAAGGCTTTGCACTTGCATTTCTTCCTGATGACTTACGCCTTGGAGACAGATGAGGGTAACGTGTGTGTTTCAAATTTTCTTTATCTGCCAAATTGTTGCCCCTCTCAGATTTACTCAAAGCAACATGAAATCAAGTGGTCTCTGGAGCGTTGAGAGGTTTGGACACTTGTATTCTTTTTTTTTTTTTTAAATATTTATTTATTTTTTATTTATTACATTTATTTATTGTGTGTGTGTGTGTGTGTGGCCAGCTCAGCCCACCAGGGGGCGGGGCTGGCTGGCATGTGGTGCTGGAGGATTGAACCGGGGTCCCTGTGCTTTGCCAAACTTGTTTCAAGTAGGTGCTTTAGACCACTGAGCCATCTCTCCAGCCCCATGGACACTTGTATTCTGAGAAGTGTTTTTTACACTCCTCAGGAAGGTCCTCAGCCTCAGGAGTCTGGGACCTGGCCTTTTGTTTGTTCCTTAATTTCCCAGCCTGTTTAGGACATTTGGGGTTCTGATATGTTTGTAACCTGGTCTATTAAGTAGAGGGGAAGAATTCTGTAAAAGCTGTTGTGCTCTCAGGTGTGTCCTAATGTTCCAAGAAGCTCTTCTTCTAACTTGTTGCTGATAGCTGAACCTTAAATAGATTGAGGTATGGGTTTGGCTTTAAATTGATATGTTTTTCTTTTGAGACTTGAAACAATCTCACAGTTGCTTTTCCTGGGCTCCTTGCTTCTGTTCTTCCCTTGCAACAAATGTAAATGCCTTTTTTTAAAAAAAATATTATTGAGAAGCAGATAGCAATGAGATAGTTTCAAAACCGATTAATAGGACAGTTTCAATAATACATTGAAATAATACATTTTATTTATTTTTAAAGTTTATTATTTGTGTGTGTGTGTGTGTGTGTGTGTGTGTGTGTGTGTGTCCAGCTCAGCCCACCAGGGGGTGGGGCTGGCTGGCATGTGGTGCTGGGGGATCGAACCGCAGTCCCTGTGCTTTGCTAAGCTTGTTCTAAGTAGGTGCTTTAGACCACTGAGCCATCTCACCAGCCTCAGTAATACATTTTAATACATTGCATATTGTTATCTTCTTAGTGGTTATTCATAGTACAAGATGCAGACATGATATCCTCTCCAAATACTATTAGTATAAATCTTTCTTCTCATTCAATTAAGAGAAAGTAGCTGTATATCTATCCTATTTTGTATATGCAGATATAAAATGGTCCTTCCTTTGTACTGCTTTTTTGTTTAGTTTTATTAGAAATGGGTATTCCATTGCCATTTAAATATCGTAGGTGCATGATTTCAGCAAAATAATCCAATATAGTCCAGTAGGCCATAATAGTAGTGGGTTAGCCATAGGACTGGCAATGTCAGAAGTTGTTGACTTGAGCCTTTCACAGCTCAGCATATTAATATGGCTTTACTTTTTATACCATGTTTTTATACTTTTTTGCTGGATCATAAATGGCTTTTGTAAGGCCAAAAGAGTTTCTTTGTTTTTCTCCTTTCTAGCCCTCCTCGTTCTTCACTTTGCTTAACTAGCTCATGATAAAGGGGAAGGAGGACACTCAGAGGAACTGGATTGGCTCGGAATTTCTTCTTTCACTCAGAATCTTTTTCATTGAGCAGTTTCTGTACTATCTCAACATCTGAGTTAGATTTCATGGCCTCTTGTTTTTTCTTCTGTTCTCTATTCATCATTTGAAAAGGTAGGGCCAGGGAGATGGCTCAGTGAAATAAGCGCTTCCCTGGCAAGCGCAAGGGCCTGAGTTCAATCCCTGGTTGGGGGGGGGGGAAGATACAGGTATTGTAATTGTGGGCACCTATCCATTTGGTTTCTTTTTTGTCTTTTCAGTTACTTGGAAGTCAGTATCTTCACCCTGATTATAATCTTCAACACAGAAGTCTTTCACATGTTGCTGATGAGCTCCTTAGCATAGGTCATCATTTTGTTTTTCCAGGATGCACCTTTTCTAGGTTGGGCAGCTCTTCTGCAGAGGAAGAAGTATACAAGAAGGAAGACTGGGGCTGGCGAGGTAGCACGGAGGTCTAAAGCACCTGCTTAGGCAAGCTTGGGCAGGGGCAGGGGACTGCAATTCAATCCCCAGCGCCACATGCCCAGCGCCAGTTCCACCCTCAGGGTGGTCTGAGTGGTCCAAAAAGAATTAAAAAAAAAAAAGAAAAAAAGAAAGAAAAAAAAAATAAGGAAGACTGGCCTAGGTCTGGCTCTGAAAGTGATGTCATTAACACAACAGGATGACACTATTTTCCGATACAGAACTGGAAGAGTTGCTAGGAACATCTTCCCTGATGGTCACTGGCCGAAATTCCTTTATATTTAATTTATTTGGGCACATTTTCTCTAACTTTGCCACAGTTTCTATGTGAGCGGCCTTCAGCTCCCCTAGTTTCTTTCTTTTCTTTTTTTTTTTAATTCGTGTGTGTGTGTGTGTGTGTGTGTGTGTGTGGCCAGCTCAGCCCCCCAGGGGGCGGGGCTGGCTGGCATGTGGTGCTGGGGGGTTGAACCGGGGTCCCTGTGCTTTGCTAAGCTTGTTCTAAGTAGGTGCTTTAGAACACTGAGCCATCTCACCAGCCCCTCCCCTAGTTTCTTGAAATACTCTTCGTTATAGCGGCAGATTTCAGAAGAGCTCACCGTGTCGCCACAGTTTGTACTTCTTCCCAGCACTGAAGAGTTGGTGTCAGAATCGGCCCACGCCCTTGTGAGCCGCAGCACCGTCTCATCCTCCTCCTCCCGCGAGGCCGCCTCCCCCGGGGCCTCTGGGGGGCTTCTCGCTCCTGGGTGACCGCGCTCCTGTTTGGGGATTTACCTGGAGGGGGAGACTGGCAGCCGCCACTTTCGCCTCCCGGTGCAAGGTGGCCAAAGTGCCAGCGCTGGCTCGAGGCAGGTGAACTGGCGCGGCCTTCTGCTTTGTGGTCTTTCTTTATCTACATGTTCAAACAAGGGCATTTTAGTAGGGCTCTATGGTATTAAATTATAAATTCAGAGGGGGCTGGAGAGATGGCTCAGTAGAATAAGTTCTTGCCTGGCAAGCACAAGGATCTGAGTTCAATCCCTGGTTCTGAAAAAAAAAAAAAAAAAAAAAATCAAAAATGAAAGCTGACAATTTAACATGCGCCATTCCCAATATTTAATTAGCTCTAATGCCACTTTGATCATTTATCTTAGTCTATTTCATAAGAAAGCTGTCATGTGATGTCACATGTCAAGACACTTAAGCACATGAGGATGAGACATGAAAGACAACACGTTAACATGACACTGACTAAACCGTTGATTTTATATTTCAGTATTAAGTACCGCTGTCAATATTTACACACATATAATTTATCATATTATTCCATAAATACAAATATTTTGAAAACCCTATATGTATGAGCGAGTTTCTCTGTGTGTAATATATTGCTCTCCAACATTGAAAATACACAATGAAGACATGGAGTTTTATCCCACTCAAGTAAGGACACACTTATTTTGTGTTGTAATGGAGAGGTACACAACTCCTGTCAGACTAAGGCCAAAACAGTACAAAAAAAAAAAAAAAAAAGAAAGAAAAAAGGCAGAAGTTGTCTGAGGAGAGACACCTGGATGAACAACTGACAAAAAAACCCGAGCAACATCTAGAGTGCCCAAGCACAGTCACTCTTTCACCTTCCTGTCTAAATCTAACCTTCTTCAACACTTTCTATCTTTGCCACAGGCTGATACTTTTGTAACATACAGGGTGGGGTTCACACTGAGAAATCCTAACCTTCAGCAGAAATACATCTTTGAAAGCGAAGTGCATTTTTTAAAAAAAATTTTATTTATTTGTGTGTGTGTGTGTGTGTGTGTGTGTGTGTGTGGCCAGCTCAGCCCACCAGGGGGCGGGGCTGGCTGGCATATGGTGCTGGGGAATTGAACCGTGGTCCCAGTGCTTTGCTAAGCTTGTTCTAAGTAGGTGCTTTAGACCACCGAGCCATCTCACCAGCCCAACGAAGTGCATTTTAAATTATGTTTGAGATCTACTGCAGAAAGACTAAATGGGGCAGTGCTACTGGAGGTGAGGTAGATGGATAATTTCAAAGGGTAAGCAGAACAAGTGCATCCAGAGGCAGACAGCACTAGAAGATCGGAGAGAACTGATTTGATGGAGGGGTTCATTTTTCATTTCCTGTTTTCCATCCTGGTTAAATACACAGGTAATTGTAGACTTCATAGCATTCTAAACTGTTTGTCAGATTTAAGTCCACATAAAGTGCTTTTTTTTTTTTGTATTTTTTAGTAAGAGTCTACAGGGTGACCCACCTGTGTTCAGCCTCCCTAAGAGCTGAGATTACAGGTGCTTGCTGCCATGCCCAGTCTCAATTGCCATCTCAGGGTTCCTTGGGGGCCAGGCTGGCATGGCAAGCCTGGGGATTGAACCCCTGGTCCCTGTGCTTGCTTGTAAGCGTTTTTATCTGCTGAGCTGTTTGGCTGGCCCTTGCCATTGATTTTCAATTTTGTTGCATTATTATTTTTTATTTTTATTTATTTATTTTTTTGCGGAACTGGGGACTGAACTCAGGCCCTTGCACTTGCCAGGCAAGCACTTATTCTACTGCGCTATTTCTCCAGCCCCAGTTGCATTATTTTCTTTTTTGTTTAAATTAATTAATTTATTTTATTTATTTATTTTGTGTGTGTGGCCAGTTCAGCCCACCAGGGGGCGGGGCTGACTGACATATGGTGCTGGGGATTGAACCATGGTCCCTGTGCTTTTGCTTAGCTTAGCTTGTTCTAAGTAGGTGCTTTAGACCACTGAGCCATCTCACCAGCCTTTTTTTTTTTTTTTTAAATTTTGCATTATTTTCTATGAAGAAAATAATTTCAGTTTTTTTGCATTAACTGAAGCATGTTCTTTTAGAAAGTATGTGGTCTACTTGGAAAAAAAATCTCATGTACGTATGGAAACTATGTATTTTGATATAGTGGGGTGGAATACTCTGTAAATAGTAAGTCCATTTGTTGAAAAGTTTGGTTCAGTTTTCATTTTCCATTGTTGATTTTTTTTCTGGTTGATGTATTTGCAACAGTGGATTATTGTGGTTTCCCCATTATAGTAGTCTTAATGCTTATTTGATTTTTCACTTATTTGTGCACCTTAGTTATACATTATGATCATGTTCATCACAGAGAATTTTAAATTCACATACTATATTATAATATATATATATATATTATATATGTGTTTATTTTTTTACTTTTAGGGAAGGGTCTACAGGGTGTTCAAGGTCTCACTACTAGATTGGACTCATAGTGATCCTCCTGTTTACAGCCTCCCAAGAGCTGGGATTACAACCATGCACCACCACGCCCAGTCTTGATTCCCCTCTCAGCGTGCCCCAGGGATTGAACGCCCAGCCCCTGTATCTGCTTGCAGGTGCTTTAATCTGCTGAGCTAGTTGGTCGGCCCTTATACTATATTTTGATTTGTCTTGGTTTCCCAAATGCTCTCCTCCCTGGAAGAACTCATCTTTCTATTTCTAGTTACAAAATTTGTTTCTACTTTATGCTATTTCTAATTGTTTTATTCCTTCTCCCTTCCCCCAGCATAGTGTTTTTTTTTTTTTTTTTTAACAATTTCTTTCTCTTTCACAATATCAGTTGTACATTTCTGTCTTTATTTACTCTGCCCATTTCTCACACCAGGAAGACGATGTGATGTTTACATATGCAAGTCCACTTTATTTTTCTGAAGTATATATTCTCAAGTTGTATTCATTTACTTAGAAATGCTTCAGATTTGTCCTTATTTCTAGCAGAGTAGTACAGTTCACTATTTTTTTTTTGTAAAAAATAAATAAGTAACATCTTTATCCATTCATCAAGTAATGGGTATTTGAGTTGTTTCCAAATTTTAGTTACTGCAAGCTGTGCTGCTACAAAAATGGGTGCACAAATATCACTGTGATTTGTTTTTAATTTTTTTTTTTTTTTTCAGGACCAGGGATTGAACTCAGGTCCTTGGGCTTGCCAGACAAGTGCTTACTCAACTGAGCTATCTTCCCAGCTTAATTTGTTTTTTCTTTTGAAAGATACCCAGAAAGAGAATAGCGGGGTCAAATAGAACATCTATTCTTAGTTTCTTTGTAAAATCTCCATATTGATTTCCACAGTAGTTGCTCCAATCAATACCCCTACCAATAGCAGACAATGGTTCCTTTTCCTCCATTACCTTTCCAGCATTTTTTTTTTCTTTTTGTGGTACCAGGGCTTAAACTCAGGACCTTGTGCTTGCCAGGCAAGCATTTATTCCACTGAGCTATCTCTCCAGCCCCATTCCAGCATTTGTTATTGGCTGATTTCTTCTCTTCTCTCTCTCTCTCTCTCTCTCTCTCTCTCTCTCTCTCTCTCTCTCTCTCT
>NW_004524831.1:713211-715000 GCF_000260255.1 Octodon degus | reverse complement strand
TCCCTCCCTCTCCGTCCCTCCCTCTCTTTCTTTTGCAGTACCTGGGATTGAACTCAGGACCCGTGCTTGCCAAGCAGGTGCTTATTCTACTAAGCTATCTCCCTGGCCCTAATTGGCTGATTTCTTGATGATAGACATTCTTTCTGGAATGAGATGAAATCTCAGAATTGTTTAATTTGCATATCACTAAGAAATAGTGGTACTGAACGTTTTTTCATATATTTGCCATTTTTTTTCTTCCCATGATAAGTATATATTCATGTCAAATGCCATGGCCATTTTTGGATTAGGTCTTTAAATTTGGGTGATGTAATTACTTCGGTTCTTTGTGTGTTCTAACTATTAGCCCTTGGATGGACAACTGGCTAAAATATTGTCCCACTCTTTGGGGTTGTCTTTTTCAGTGTCTCAGTGTTTTATTGTGCAAAATCTTTAGTATGATGAGATTCAAGATATTCATTCATTTGGTTATTTTGTCTGTAATCAGGATTTTCCTGAAATCTCTGCTTAAACCTGTCTTGAAGAGTTTTTATTATTCTGTCTTCCTGCAGATTTAGTGATTCTCTTTTAATGCTAAGGACTTTGATTCATTTTGATTTTAATTTTTTGTATGGTAATGGACATTGGGCTAGTTTTAGTCTTCAGCATGTCAAAAGCCAATTTTTTTTGTCAAACAATTTTAACCTTTATTGTTATCATATTACATACATGATAAAATTAAATTGCAAGTCATATAACTGAACAAAAAATTCTTTATATAAAGTATATGTAGATACCTAAACACAATCTGTTTTTTTTTTTTTTTTTTTTCAGTATTGGGGATTGAACTCAGGACCTTGCGCTTGCCAGGCAAGTGCTTATTCTACTGATCTATCTCCCTGGCCCTACAATCTGGTTTTGAAAATGAAAGCATGTATAGAGTTGTATTCCCAAGTGTGTCAAATCCAAAACTGTACAACAATGAGACTCTTGAAGGGGCAAATCCAGGTACCAACAAAGACACTTTTCTGAATTCCCATGTTTCACTGAGTATCAAAAGCCACTAATCTTTTAGTTCTTTTCTTGTACATTATTCTGTATCCACACTCTCTACATCTGATTGGATCCCTGGATTTAATTTCATTTTTTGTGTGACAGTCTTCACAGATAGGTATCATTGGCTGCTGCTTTGAAGGTTGAACATCCTGCTGAGACACTCCATTGTTAGTGTCTGATCTGGGTGACACTGAGAAGGTACTCACTCCCAAAAGCCAATTTTTGCAACAACACTTATTTTATTTTTATTTTTTGTATTTTAGGGAATGGTCTACAGGGTGTTCAGGATCTCACTACTAGACTGGACTTAGTGATCCGCCTGTTTACAGCCTCCCGAGAGCTGGTATTACAGGCGTGCATTACCATACCCAGTCTCAGTTGCCGTCTCAGCATGCCTCGGGGGTGGGGCCAGTACAGCAGGCCTGGGGATAGAACCCTGGCCCCTGTGTTCAACAACATTTGTTAAAGAAGCTATCAATGTAACAAATGAAGTAAAAGTTCTGTACTTTCATTATTACACTACTCTGAAAGTGGAGACTGAAGAGGATATAAGAAAATGGAAAGGGGCTGGTGAGATGGCTCAGTGGTCTAAAGCACCTACTTAGAACAAGCTAAGCAAAAATGCAGCGACCGCGGTTCAATCCCCCAGCACCACATGCCAGCCAGCCCCGCCCTCTGGTGTGCTGAGCTGGCCACACACACACACACACACACACACACACACACAAAATAAATAAATAAATAAATAAATAAA
>NW_004524831.1:711807-712948 GCF_000260255.1 Octodon degus | reverse complement strand
GAGGAGGAGGAGGAGAAGAGAAGAGAAGAGAATGAGAATAAAGAGATACCTCTTCTTGCTGTGGAAAAGAAGAACCAACATAGCAAAAATGGCCATATTTCCAAAACTGTTATACATATTTTAATGGAGTTACCATCAAAATACCATTCCAAAAATACACAGTACTAGAGTAAATTTTCCTACATCTCATTTGAAACCACAAGAGACCTAGAATAGCAAAAACATTTCGCAGCAACAAAGGCAAGGAAGGAGGTATTAAAATTCCTGACTTGAAATTACACTACAAAATTAGTGTGATAAAAACATGATCTTCTCCACCCCTCCACCCCCCAAAATGACTTGAGTATCAGAAGACAAGATTAGAAGGTGCTGAAACAACTTTGAAAATCATCAGCTACCTTATGTTGGACAAAAGAGCTAAACATGATTGTTGCTATTTGTTTCATGCAGTCAGAAGCACTAGAATTTGGTGAATATATATTTATGATTATTGTCTCTTCCTCTTGAATTATTTCCTTGACAAGGATGTAGTGACATTTGGCGCTCCTGAAATCCATGTTGTGTGCAAATAGAATCTCTAGTCCTGGTATTTTCTGGATTCTTGTTACATGGATTATTTTTTTCAATTGTTGAATTTCATTCTGTGAATTTCTTTTTGAAGTAAATATGTTTCTTGCATGGGACATATTGTTGGATCTTGCTTATTGATCTGTTCTACCACTTTATTTCTTTTGATTGTTGAGTTGATACCATTAACATTGATGGTTGCAGCTGCTTCTGATTACCTTATCCTTATATTACCTTACATAATTTAACAGCTATTGATTCCCTTCCCCTGTCTGTTTTATTGCATTCCTCACCTCAAGGATTCATTCTGCTGTGTTTACGGAGTTTTCATCCTAGTTAACTCTTTCTAGAATTTCCAGCAAAACATTTTCGTTGCTGGCTTGGTGTTCATGTCTTTCCTTGAGTATTTATTTTCATGCAAGTATCTTCTCCAATTGTGAAGTACAGTTTTGCACAGTACATCAATCTGGGTGCAGGTTGCATACTTTCTGGGCTTCAAATACTTTACTCAAAACTCTTTCTTTCTTTCTTTCTTTCTTTCTTTCTTTCTTTCTTTCTTTCTGTTTATTTATTT
>NW_004524831.1:704519-709622 GCF_000260255.1 Octodon degus | reverse complement strand
TTAAGAGAATGCAACTATATATCTATCCCAACCACTTTGAATACACAGATACAAAATGGACATTCATAGTTATATCCCATTTTTTTTTAAGTTCCATTGTTGAACATTATATCAAAACTCTTTCTGCTTCAAGAATTTGTGTGGAGATATCTGCTGTGGTTTTGATGTTCTTCCATGTATAGGTGATTTGCTTCTTTTCTCTAACAGTTTTTAATATTTTGTTTTAGTGTTTAATTTGTGAATCATGAATAATGTATGCATTGGTGTAGACATTTGTTGATCATGGCTAATTGAAGTTATAAATGCTTCATTTATTTATTTATTTTCTCATAATTTTATTGAGAAACAAATAGCAATGACACAGTTTCAAACCAAATTGGTAGGACAGTTTCAATAATTAACACACTGCATACATTCTTCCTAGTGGTTAATTGCTATACAAGATGCAGACTTGATATCCTACTTACAAACACCATTAGAACAAATCCCTCTATTCATTAAGAGAATGTAACTATATATCTATCCTAACCACTTTGAATACACAGATACAAAGTGGACATTCATCTGTATGCCCTTTTTTTGTTAAGTTCCATCATTTAACTATTATAGTGTGTAAACTCAGCAAAATATTCTAAAAGAGTTCAGTAGTCCATAATAGTATTGGGTCTTCCTCTTGACTGGCAATGTCAGAAATTGTTGACCTGAGTCCCCTACAGCTCAACATAACACCATGGCTTTACTTCCACTGAGCCATCTCCCCAGCTCATGGCTTTACTTCTTATACTTCGTTTTTATACTTTTCTGCTAGATGGTTAAGACCAAGGTAAAGCAGGAGCTATGCAACAAGAGTAGAGTGTGCCTAAGGAGAGTCACACGGAGAGAAAACATTCTTTCAGGCTTTCACAGAGAGCACATAGGCCAAGCAATGGCCATGACTCATCCACATGGCTGACACTGACAAAGGTTCTACAATCTGAGGTACAGGATCTCAGCACAAATCCTGAGGGGATTTCACTGACCTTATCAGACCCAAAAGCTACAACTCTTGTTGTGTCCAGCAGGACAATCATATGAGGTTTGAGAAATGTGACAAATTGTGACCATGAGGCCCAGTTGGTCTCCTTGAGATGTACATTGCTTTCTATTTAAGAAAGGAGTGTTTTATACATTGTTTTAAAATATAGACTGCGGCCAGCCAAGGAGATAGCTCAGCGGCTTAAGCACCTGCCTGGCAAGCACAAGGTCCTGAGCTTAATCCCCAGTAGAGCCAAGAATAAATAAGTAAAATAAAATAAATACTTCATTTTGGGGGCCAGGGAGATGGCTCAGTAGAATAAGCGCTTCCCTGGCAGGCTCAAGGGCCTGAGTTCAAGCCCTGGTTCCGCCAAAACAAGCAAAAAATAAATAAATAAAATAAAATAAAATATAGACTGCACTCAACTTCTGATGGTATTTTATTGGGATTAACTGGTGGTAACATGAAATTATAAGTGAGCAATGAATTAAAAACCCACAATGCAGGGCTGGTGAGATAGCTCAGCAGACTAAGCTCCTGCTTAGGCAAGCACAGGGACCAGAATTAGATCCCTGGTGCCACATGCTATGCCAATCCTGCCCCTGGTCGAGCTGAGTTGGCCACCAAGACTAGGCATAGTGGCTCAGGCCTGCAATCTCAGTGGTGGGAGGCTGAAAATAGGATCACTGTGCGTCCAAGCTGCTTAGTGAGACGCTGTACCAAATACATTAAATAAATAAATAGAAAAATAAAAACCCACAATGTGGGCTGGGTAGATAGCTCAGTGGTCTAAGTGCCTGCCTGGCAAGTGCAAGCATTGGGGTTCCATACCCAGTACTGAAGGCCATACCGGTCCCACCCCAGGCCCTCTGACTTGCTGACCCTGCCACTGAAACTGTGTTGTGGTGCATCCCTGTAATCCCAGTGCTGGGGAGGCTGAAATAGGGGGATCACTAAGAATCTGAGCTGTGGAGTGAGACCCTGTGCCAAATTAATAATAAATAAATTAATTAAATGAATAGAGAAAAAAAACCCCACAATGTAATGAACATTTTGTATTGTTCAGAGCCAACAAAGATACAAATTGGCCAAATGGCTGATTAATGTCAGGTATTAGTCACTAGGGAACCTTGTATTATGTGTTACTAACTTTGCAAAGGTATAAATAAATGCCCATACTGTGCTTCTAGGGGTCATTCTGCCAACCAGACAGATGGGCCACCATGTGACCCAGTTCTTGCCTGTCTTTTCCTTATTCCTGTCACCATTTCTCTGTGGGTACAATGGATCACACTGAGAGACCAGTGGATTCCTATGATATATCTTTCTGTAGCCTTAGTTACGCTTAGACACATAAAAGCCTCCCTAGTTTGCTTGTATCATCTACCTTATGTCTGAGATAGCTGATATAATTCATGGAATGTAGTAGATTATAGAATATAAATATTGTACATCTCACAATGTGTGGCTAACTTACCTCCGTAGCTCATGTCTGCTTCTTTCTATCACCAGGAAGATATATGGTGTATATAGCCCTTGCCATCCCAGTCAATGATGGTATATTCAAAATACAAGTATTTCATCCTGAGGACATTTCCTTTACCATCATTTCATCATGAACAGAAAACCTTGCTGTCCCTGATGATGGAAGAAACCACAATGGAAACAGCCCATGCAACTCAATGAGACTCTGACTCAAAATACGTATGAAAGCAGTGGAGATTAGCTCAGTGCTTTGGTACTCTTAGCTTTACTACTTGGAATAGTAAATAGGGTCTGCTTTCTTGATAAGACAGTGAAACCAACTGACTCATCCCATACTGCTCAAGGGAATGTCACACTGTCCTGTGCAAGGGGTCTTAACTGTTCCAGGTAGCCATCCTCTGAGGGCAAGAAGTATTTCCACATGCAGTCACCTGAGTACATTTGTGAGCCTGTTGACAGAAGGAAGAAGCTGGAAATATCCAGCAGCTATAGTTACCAGAACCCTTCCTCTGGAATGACAGGACCAGGTTTTGTGTAAATGCCATGAACCCCAGGCAGACCACTTCAGCACTTCAGGTGTAACCTATGGATGGAATCTGTCATAATGTTCTTTAGAACCAGGCATGGGATCATTTCTCTTGCCTTTCAGATTTTGCTCTTTAAGCACCCATCATTGAGAGTTGCAGGAAAATGCTCTGTTCCATGCATTAGAGAGCAGGAGAGAACTCAGGACAAATTATCTCAGCAGAATCTGCCGTTATATTTTGACTGCCATACTTCAGAGCCAAAGTCATCTGCTGAGCAAGAGCCCAAGAGTTTCAGCCTTCCTTGCTGTGTGGCTTCCTCAAACTGTCACACAGCCTTAGGAATTGTATAGATGTAGAAATACCCTAGAAGCTGGAAGTATATGTGTGGAGGAAGATGCTCTGACACAGACACAGATGGACCAGTTGTTACCTGCAGAACCTAGGGCCTCCCCAGGAAATCCCTGAAGCCTTTGACCTATTCTCTCTACTGCTTTAACCCTATTCTCCTCTTGTCTGTGGCTTGACTGGCAGCAGAGGCCCTAGCATCCTGTCCTTTTCCTGCTGAAATTTATCCCTATGAAAAACTCAAAACTGTCCCAACAGTTCTCTCAACCCCCTATATTTTGCCGTGTTCTCTGTAGACTTCATGAGCTCCTGTGAAGAGTTTGTGCATGGGGACAGATAAGTTTCCTTGTCCCCTCAGCCCCTCCGATGCCTTAAGAGCATTGTTTGGGTTTCTGCTACCAGGTCTTCATTCTGGGGAGTGAGTCCTGTGGCTTGTTTTCTTCTTGGAGGCATCACATTTCTCTGATTCACCATGATCACTGGATTCTGAGCCTTTAAAGCAGTCACAATTTTCAGTAGTCGTTCCTTCTTTAACAACCAAATCAGAGTTGTCTATGGTGTTTTTAAGATGTTATTGTATTTTTCTAATTAAATTATTGTGTCTCATTGCTTTATTACGCACACACACATTTGTGAGACAAAGCCTCACTGAACAGTGTAGACAGGCCTTGAACCCACTGCAGAGCCCAGGCTGGCCTCAAACTAGCACTGATCCTCTCAGCTCAGCCTCCTGAGTGCCTGTGTTACAGTAGTCCCTTGCTATGCTGTGGTTCGACTTTCATGGACTCACTGTTTCATGGGTTTTCAAAAGTATTAATCTAAATTATTTTTTAAAAAATTTTTTAATCTAAATTATTTATTGCAAATTTTTTGCTATATCATGGGATTTGATAGTAGTGTACAGTATAGGTATGTTGTTAAAATTACATAGATTTATGAGATGAAAAGTGATTAAGAACATTAGAAATGTTTTTATTTTTATTGATTTATTTTTATTTTTTATGCATTTAGTACAGGGTCTACAGGGTCTTACTACACAGCTCAGACTTGTCCCCAAATGTAGTGATCTGTTGGTGTTACTGTTCTGTTGGTGTTACTGTGAACGGTTCTACCTGGGGAGACACAACTGCAGGAATGAGAAAGATAGACAAGAAGACAAAAGCTGGGCTAGGTGGTCGCTAGTTCGCCTGATGGACAAGACTAACTCAACTCACAACAAAATTGTCCTTTATACTTCTGCAAAGTTTGTAACACATGACACAAGGTTGCCTAGCGACTAATTGCTGGCCTGAACCGGACAAGATGTTCTTCCGCAGGACTGAAGTAGCTTGTTTGCTGCAGGCATAGAGGCCCAGTCCCACCTACGCACTTCTGATCAATTTCCTAGCTTCCTGCGGCTCGCAACATTCCTGTTTCTCAACCTCACGTGCTAGAATTACAGGTGAGCCACCGTGCCCAGTCTCAATTGCCAGTCTCAGCGCACCTCGGGGGCGGGGCCGGCATGTCAGGCGGGAGATAGAACCCCGCTCCTGCACCTGGCTGGCTACTCAAGCGCGTTAATCCACTGAGCTATCTGGCCGGACCTGTTTTTTCTTTCTTTCTTTCTTTCTTTCTTTCTTTCTTTCTTTCTTTCTTTCTTTCTTTCTTTCTTTCCTTCCTTCCTTCCTTCCTTCCTTCCTTCCTTCCTTCCTTCCTTCCTTCCTTCCTTCCTTCCTTTCTTTCTTTCTTTCT
>NW_004524831.1:698826-704419 GCF_000260255.1 Octodon degus | reverse complement strand
CTTTCTTTCTTTCTTTCTTTCTTTCTTTCTTTCTTTCTTTCTTTCTTTCTTTCTTTCTTCTTTTTGGTGGAACCGGGGATTGAACTCAGGCCCTTGCACTTGAGCACTTATTCTACTGAGCCATCTCCTGGCCCCTTTTTAATTTTTTTTCTCTTTCTTTTCTTTTTCTGGTACCAGAGGTTGAACTCAGGACTCTGTGCTTGCCAGCCAGGCGCTTATTCTACTGAGCTGTCTCTCCAACCCTATTTTTGGGAAGGGTCTACAGGGTGTTCAGGGTCCCACAAGTATATCAGACTCGTAGTGATTGCCTATTTACAGTCTCCCAAGAGCTGGGATTATAGGTGTGCACCACCACACCCAGTCTAAATTGCCTCTGAGCTCTCCTCAGGGGCAGGGCCAGCATGGCAGGCCTGGGGACCAGGTGCTTTAATCTGCTGAGCTATTTGGCCAGCCCAGAAGTATTTTTATTATTTTTTAAAATTTTTTAAAATTTTATTATTATTTTATTTGTGTGTGTGTGTGTGTGTGGCCAGCTCAGCCACCAGGGGGCAGGGCTGGCTAGCATGTGGTGCTGGGGGATTGAACTGTGGTCCCTGTGCTTTGCTAAGCTTGTTCTAAGTAGGTGCTTTAGACCACTGAGCCATCTCACCAGCCCCAGAATTTTTTTTTTTTTTTTAAATTTTTTCCATTTATTTATTTATTTATTTTGTGTGTGTGTGTGTGTGTGTGTGTGTGGCCAGCTCAGCCCACCAGGGGGCAGGGCTGGCTGGCATGTGGCGCTGGGGGATCGAACCGCGGTCCCTGTGCTTTGCCAAGCTTGTTCCAAGTAGGTGCCTTAGACCACCGAGCCATCTCGCCAGCCCCCCAGAAGTGTTTTTTTTTTTTTTTTAATATTTATTTATTTATTTATTGTGTGTGTGTGGCCTGCTCAGCCCGCCAGGGGGCGGGGCTGGCTGGCATGTGGTGCTGGGGGATTGAACCGCGGTCCCTGTGCTTTGTTTAGCTTAGCTTGTTCTAAGTAGGTGCTTTAGACCACTGAGCCATCTCACCAGCCCCAGAAGTGTTTTTAAAAGTGGAAAAGGTTTATAAAAGTGTGGGAAGGGTTTATAAAGCATATATACTATATATGTATATATAATATTTGTATATTATATATTTATATATTATGTATATAAAGTTTAATGTATATATTACTAAAATAAATATAATGTGGCTACTTCTCTGATTTTCACTTATCACCAGGGTGTCTGGAGTGTATCCTCTGCTATAAGTGAGGGACCACTGTACAGGCATTTGCCACCATGCCCAGATTGTTTTCTCCTATTGGAGAAACTATGCTATCTTTCAGTTTCTGTGTTGACTTCTATTCACTTGGTATTATGGTTTCAAGGTGCATCAATTTTCCTACAAATGACTCAAAATTTTCTTTATGCCTAAGACGCACTTCAGTGTGTTTATGGACCTCATAGCTTTTGTCCCCTCATTTGTTGATGGTGGTATCTTCCACTTTCATGCTTGAGCTATCATGAGTTTTGTTGCTATAGGCATGAGTGTGAATGTGGTCTACTAACATGATGCCTGCTTTGTCTTTAGGAAGATACTTAGAGGAGCTGTGCCAAAGAGTCCACCCAAAAAGTATGAAATTCTCAATAAATTCATAAAAACAAAGAATTTAAATATAACTTACGAAAATACATAACTCTTCCATATGCCAATTTTGAAATGCTTCATGTGGCATCTGGATGGTGTCAACTGTCTTCTCAGTCTTTCACATATCTCAGTCTTTCACATATACTTTCTGTGTCTGGGGTCCTGGGGTCCTGGCATCCTGGGGTCCTGGGGTCCTGGCATCCTGGGGTCCTGGGGTCCTGGGTCTTGGGGTCCTGGGTCCTGGGGTCCTGGGTCCTGAGGTCCTGGGGTCCTGACGTCCTGGGGTCCTGGCCTTGGGAAGTGGGGAAGCAGCTTAGCATGGTCACTTTTGAAAGTCTTGAGGCAAATGAGCACAGGATATACTGCTATTAGATTGTGATGCCAGTTACCAGGGTTCCATGTCCTGTTTGGGCATGTTGCCAGGAAGTGAGCTCAGGTCTTGGGGTTCCACAACTGATAAGAAAACCTTATGGCTCAACTTTTTCTTCATGCTAAGTGAATCGGTGGCTACTTGCTTAATCTGTTTATCTAGGTATCTAGGAATCTTTTTATCTATCTAGCAATTAGTTTTTCACTTCACCATTACTGGGGCTCATACCCTGCATCTCCACAATGAACCACAGGTATATCCTCAGACATTTTTCTTTTCAAATGTGAACTAATGGTCTCCCTAAGTCACAAACTTGATCAGGTTAGAATTCAGGTTGGAATCCACTTTGTGATCTTCTTTCCTCAGCCGCCCAGAATGCTGGGATTACAGTGATGCACGCATCTTGCCTTATTTAGTGTACTGCTTAGAAATAGTGAAACTAGGAAAAATGCTGGCACTAGTAGCCATTGGTGACATCTTTCTCTTTTAAAGTAACATGTGTACACTGCCGCTTCTCATGGTGCTGGGTCTTTTCTATATGAAGAAGGCCTTTTTCTCTGAAATTCAGTGCTGCAGATTTGAATCTAGAGAGCCATGAAATTTCAGGAGGCTTTTATCATCGTTTCCTTTTAATTAGATAGTACTGAGGCTTTCTAGAAATTTCCATAATAATTTTCCTGAAGAGAGAATAATGCTTATTTCAGAGTATAACTTCTCCGGGTGATGGCAATGGCTCCACAGCAGGTTGTAGTTTTGAAGTGATGATTAATTATGGTTACTTATGATTATTCAGTCTCAGGTACAGAACTTAATACCAAAGTGTAGCACTCAGTGTAGTAACACTGTGTTTCTCCCAAATTAATACGGAAATAGAATGACCTAACTGGAACCAGCCCTAGCTGATCATGACCATGGAGTTGGCCAGTGTCATGCAGATTAATCCTCAGTATTACCTTGCTCCCTGGCTATACTGTAAGGGTAGGTAAAGCAAGGGTAGCCTGATGGGTTATCAGTTTTTTTTTTTCGTGGTGGGACTTGTCTTCTGGAAAACACAGAGTGGGGCAGGACAGCACATGGGGACTGCATACCCTTTGTAAAGCCTGGAAACCATCACTCCAGTGGTGATAATGAACATGGACACAGAGCATCTGAACCTTTACTGATGGCCACTTAGAAGCCACTGCCTGTCCTCCTGTCCCAATTAGCCCATGTCCTATGGGTCCCAAGTGGGTAGTCTGCACTTTGTAGACATGAGGAAGCTAGTACCATTACCATTCAGGAAGTAGGGATTTTTGTTTGTTTGTTAAGAGCTTACTCAATCAGTATAACCATATTGATGGGAGAAAACTGACCCAGAGTAACCCCTCACTCTTCCAACAAGCAAGAGTGATCCACGCAGGACGAGCAGTACCTCCCCAACATGAGACAGCCATTCTGGTTGCTCTATCAATGAACTGCCCACAGAGGGGCACACACAGGCAGCAAGCCCACAAGCTTTCATGTTAATGACACATCTGGTTGAAAGCACAGCTGCCAATAGATTGAGATTTTAACAAGTGTGTTAATAAATGTCTAATAATGAGTGTATATGTGTGTATATTGTATTGCATATACACACAATACTTTTTCCAATGAATTCTCACAGAATGCTTTTCATTTTTTTATTTTCTAATTTTTAATCTTTATATATTTGGTACAGTATTTCACTATGCAACTCAGACTCGGAGCGATCCTCTGTCTCAGCCTCCCCAGCACTGGGATTACAGGTACCACCAGGTCCGGCTTCAGTAGGCAGCATGGCATGTGGTGCTGGGGTTTGAACTTGGGTCCTTGAGGTTTCCAGGCAGGTACTTAGACAGCTGAGCAATCTCCCTAGCTCCCATTTGTCTGTCTGTCTGTCTGTCTGTCTGTCTGTCTGTCTGTCTGTCTGTCTATCTATCTATCTATCTATCTATCTATCTATCTATCTATCTATCTATCTATCTATCTGTCCTTTTGGTACAGGGTCTTACTGTGCAGCTCAGACTCATAATTATACTCCAGTTTTCAGCCTCCCTAGTGCTGGGATTACAGGCATGCGCCACCACACCCATACTCAGTTGCCAACTCAGTGTGCCCCAGCAGCGGGGCTGTGCAGCATGAGGGGTAGGGGATTGAACCCTGGTCCCTGCTCTTGCCAAAGCAGGTGCTTAGTTTGCTGATCTATCTTGCTGGCCTATTTTTTTTTTAATTTTTTTTTATTTAAATTTTATTTATTTGTGTGTGTGTGTGTGTGTGTGTGTGTGGCCAGCTCAGCCCACCAGGGGGCGGGCTGGCTGGCATGTGGTGCTGGGGGATTGAACCGGCGGTCCCTGTGCTTTGCTAAGCTTGTTCTAAGTAGGTGCTTTAGACCACTGAGCCATCTCACCAGCCCCCTTATATTTATTTTTAAAGAGAATAAAAACTAGTTAAAAAAAAAGAAAAAAGAAAGGAAACGAAGATATATAAAATTTCACTAAACAGAAATAATAGGAATTCCACAATGTTTGTTATAGTACATAATGTCTTTTTTTTTTTTTTTTTTTTTTTTTTTTTTTTTTTTTTTGGTGGAACTGGAAATTGAACTCAGGCCCTTATGCTTGCCAGGGAAGCCTATTATTCCACTGAGCCTTCGCCCATGCTTTTTTGTTTTGTTTTGTTTTTTAATTTTTTTTTTTTAGGGAAAGGTCTGCAGGGTGTTCAGGGTCTCATTACTAGATCAGACTAGTAGTGATCCACTTGTTTACAGCCTTCCAAGAGCTGGGATTACAGGCATGGGAGCCACCACGCCCAGTCTCAATCACTGTCTCAGTGTACCAGAGGGGCAGGGCTGGCACAGGCCCAGGGATTGAACCTGGCACCTGAGCCTGCTTGCAGGCGCTTTAATCTGTTGAGGATTTGGCTGGCCCAAATAATTTTTTTTTTTTTCTGGAACCAGGGATTGAACTCAGTACCCTATGCTTGCTGCCAAGCACTTATTCTACTTGAGCTATCTCCCCAGGCTAAAAATTCTTTCTTTTTTTTTTTTTTTGTATTTTAAGGAAGGGTCTACAGAGTGTTCAGGGTCTCACTAATAGATCAGACTTGTAGTGATCCACCTGTTTACAGCCTCCCAAGAGCTGAGATTACAGGTGCCTGCCACCACTCCCAGTCTCTAAAAATTCTTTATAGGTTCTAGATACAAGTCCTTTGTCTGAGGGACAGACAGCTAAATTTTTTTCCCAAAAGTTTCAAAAAGATGAGATCTCTGGTATGCAAAAACAAAACAAAACAAAACAAAACAAAACAAAAACAGATCTGAGGATCAATGGAACACAGAATAGAAGATGCAGACAGAACTACAAACACAGTCAGTTATATTATCTTAGCCAAAGGGGCCAGGCATGTTCATTGAAAGAAAGATAGCCTTTTTTTTTTGGAACGAACTCAGGACCCTGTGCTTTTCTTTTTCTGAAATCTTCTTCCATCTCTTTTCAGAGTATTATAATTTTTATTGTATAAATCTTGTACTTACTGGGGCTGGAGAGATGGCTCAGTGGTCTAAAGCACCTACTT
>NW_004524831.1:692438-698678 GCF_000260255.1 Octodon degus | reverse complement strand
AAAAAAAAAAATATATATATATATATAAAATAAATCTTGTACTTACTTTGTTAAGTTGATTCCTAAGTATTTTATTACTTAGAATTTTTTGTTATTGTGAAAGACATGGTTTCTATAATTTTTCTTTCAGTGCATTTATTGTTTGTGTACAGAACAGCTATTGCTGAGTCTTTTTTTTTGGGCCAGAACAGCTATTGATTTTTGAGCGTTGACTTTGTATCCTGCTATGCTACTGAATTTGGTTACTAAATCTACAATTCACTTGGTGGAATTTTGGAGGTCTTCTATGTAGAGTATCATGTCATCTTCAAATAATGACCATTTTCCTTCTTCCTTTCCAATCACTATTCCTTTAATTTCTCTCTCTTGTCTAAGTGCTCTGGCTAGTGTTTCCAGAACTATAATGAATAGGAGTGGTGATAGTTGACATCCCTGGCTTGTACCTGATTTTATTTTATTTTATTTTTTGCGGAACCAGGGATTGAACTCAGATCCTTGTGATTGCCAGTCAAGTGCTTATTCTACTGAGCCATTTCCCCGGCCCCCTTGTACCTGATTTTAGAGTAAAAGTTTTCAGTTATTCTCCATTTAGGATGACATTGGCTGTTGGTTTGTCGTAGACAGTTTTTATCAGATGGAGACACAGATCATCTATTCCAATTTTCTGTAGGGTTTTTATCATGAATGAGTGTAGGACTTTGTCAACAGTTTTTCTGCATCTACTGAGATCACCATGTGGATTTTGTTTTTGGCTCTGTTGATACGGTGTATTACATTTATAGATTTGAATATGTTGAACCACATCAAAGACTTTTTAAATTTTAATTTTAATTTTTGTATTTATTACAGGGTCTACAGGGTCCTACTACATAGACTGGACTCCTAGTAATCCGCCTGTTTTCAGCCTCCCAAGAGCTAAGATTACAGGTGCACACCACCAGGCCCAGTGTGACCTTATTCAAATATTTTACAATGTTATCAGCTGAATTTTTTTTTTTTTTTCAGAGTTTGCATTTTATGGTCACGCTGCTCAAACCTTGACAGTGAACTTGTGCAGGGGGGACAGCTGCTGCTTTCGCTGCTGCTGCTTCTCATATTTGTTGGGCCGGCGGCACATGGCTCGCGTCTTCTTGGCCGCGGGTCCAGGGGCTTGTACTTCTTGCCCTTGTAGTATTTCCTGAGGTTTTCTTTGTGGCTCTGGTTGATGACAGTGAGAACGCGGGGGATGGATTTGCAGACAACTCCGATCTTGGAGAGCTTGGACGCCGCGTCACGCGTCACTTTAGTGATGTGCAGCTGTGACAGCTCCACCTTCAGGTCGTCCAGCTGTTTCAACAACTCTTTGTTCTTGCCTCAAAGATCCCGAGCCTTAATCTTGGCCATAGTTGCAAAAGAAGCTGCTGCTGCTGCCGCCTGCTCCGAGAGAAAAGTATCAGCTGAATTTTTGCACATACATTTATTGCAAACATAAAGTGACTCCCTAGTGTGAGAATTTTTTGTCTATAAAATGAAGAAAAATGACATCCAATCTTTTCCTACTCTGCCTACACAGATGTGGTTTGTCCCAATATTCCTTCTTTCATTTTTTTTTTTTTCTTGTATTTTAAGGAAGGGTATACAGGGTGTTTAGGGTCTCACTACTAGATCAGACTCCTAGTGATTCTCCTGTTTACAGTCTCCCCAAGTGCTGGGATTACAGGCGCAGGCGTCTGCCACCACTCTCAGTCTCAATTGCTCATCTCAGCTCTCAGCGTGCCCTTGGGGCAGGGCAGCACTGCAGGCCTGAGGTTCAGAGATCGAATTCCCGACCCTTGCGCCTGCTTGCAGGAGCTTTAATCCGCTGAGCTATTTGGTGGCCCCTTTCATGTATTTGATGGCTATTTGCTGTACTGAATTATAGAAATATAGACATGAGACAAAAGCTTGATGTCCCGACAGAGCAAAGAGCAGTAAATAAGAGCCCGAGGAGAACTGCTGTCTCTCTTGTAAATTCAGGCAAGCTGGGATTCAGAGCTGCAGATAACAGCTTCTCCTGCTGGCGCCCTGTCTGGTCTTTGATCCCTTGCTTGGGATGTCGTCAGCGAGCACTGTGTAAACTTAGAGTTAGGTAAATGCTTAAAGGCAACAAAGAGAGCAGTTTGTGTTCACAAAAATAGTTCTGCACATTCCTTAGCCTGCTTTTGGCCCTCAATAAATGTGAGATGTGTCTGTGGCTCTGGGCTCACATAGAAAGCTTCAGGGCCCCTAAAAACCATTCTAGGTGGAATGTTTTCCCACATTGCTTACATATACAGGGTTTCCCCCATGGAATTCTTTTATGTGTTTGACAAGTACTCTGTCAGCTGGTGTCCCCACATTACAGAAACATATCTCACCTTGAGTATCTAGACAGTGGCCATCCCAGGTGCTTGGCGGATAAAGGCAAGGAGGGTCGCATGGGAGAGAAGGCAAGAGATGAGGAAGGGTGAGTTGGCGATGGGGTGCACAAGTGCGGGTTTGCAGGGTGTCTGTCCCATAGTGCCATAACCACCTGGCAGGTGTGGGCGCCGGCTTCGGCTTGTTGTAGCTGCTGGGCGCTAGACCTTCAGGCCCAGAGAGAGTTCCTGGTGGCCTAACCTCCACTCCAGCTGGGCCAACTGGCTGCTCTGAAAGGGGCAGCGCAGCCCAGCCCACGTGGTCTCCAAGGTCCTGCAGTGCACGCAGAGGTCAACCTGACCCCGCACTGTGACTATGAGCTTGAACTCTACGTGCTCCTGCTGTGCTGGGTAGCTGGGCACCACCTGCTGCGCACCCTGGTCCTGGCAACGCACTGCCCATGCCAGAGGCTCAAAGTGAGTGGGCTGGGGAGCGGGGAGGACCCAGGCTGCTGGATCCCCAGAGGAAAAGACTGGACGTCAGGGTCGGAAGAGGTCCTGGAGAAGGAATTCCTAGGGTCTGGCCTAAGCTTCAGGGCCCCAGTAGCGTCTAGGCGGATGGTTCTGCATGCCCAGGCTCTGTGTGCAGGAGGGTAGGTACACAGGTCTGGCATGGGAGTGCCAGGAGTCTAGGTTTCCGGGTGCTTCTCACCCCATCCTTCCAGTTCTGTATGCTGGAGGCTGTGGCCAGATACATGCTCCTCTTTAGCCTCATCCTGGAGGACCCCAGAAGATGGGACTGCAAGCCGGTGGGTACAGGCCAGGCATTCTGACCCCACCTCAGCCTCCCTAGGGCTTTCTGGTCTTTCAGTAGTGACAGTAAAAACGTTGATTGCAGGGCCAGCGAGATAGCTCAGGCTAAATGCTAGTTATCCTTAGGAAAGTACTATTTATTTCTTTGTGTGGTACCAGGGATTGAGCACAGGATCTTACACTTGCAAAGCAGGCACTTATGCTGCTGAGCTGTTTCCCTGGCCCAGAAAATGCAATTTAAACCAATTAAAAACAGACGACATGAAAGTAGACAGCAAATGGTTAAAAAGGAAGGGGAGGGGCTGGTGAGATGGCTCAGTGGTCTAAAGCACCTACTTAGAACAGTTTAGCAAAGCGCAGGGACCACGGTTCAATCCCCAGCACCACATGCCAGCCAGCCCCGCCCCCTGGTGGGCTGAGCTGGCCACACACACACACACACACAGAAAAATAAATAAAAAACTATGTATCTACATTAAAAAAAAAAGGAAGGGGATCAGAGGGAGGGAAAAATGGTGGTAATGGGGATCGAAACTTGTCATTGTTTGTTGTACATGTATACAAAAATATCAAAATGAAAGTTACTCATCTGTTCAATATCATGCACTGACAATTACTTTAAAATAAATAACAGATCACTGCTTGAACTAAAAGATGTCCTGCAATCCCAAGTGTGAAAATGAAAAGCAACATTTATAGTCATATTTATTTGTTATCCAAATGCAAATAATGTAACTATTGAGGAAGACACCTGGCAGTTCTTGTACAGTAGAAATGAGATTTACCATATAGTTCAGCAATTGGGCATCTAGACCAAGATACAATACTCAAAAGTATTTGGAACTGAGATCTCAAGTTCATAGGTAAAAAAACAACATATTTGTTTATAGAAGCTTTTTTTTTTTTTTTGCAGAACCAGGGATTGACTCAGGTGCTTGTGTTTGCTAGGCAAGCACTTATTCCACTGAGCCATCTCCCCGGCCCTATAGAAGCTTTAATCCTATCATCAAACACTGGAATTATCCAAGATAGCTTTTTTTTTCCCCAAGGTATCTTTATGTAAGTGAATGGATATTGAAAGACTGAAGGTACTAGAATTACAGATTATCCAACTAGAAAAGCATATGATGCTTGAATCAGAAAATAAAATTGATATTAAATTTAATTTGATGGGGGCCGGGGAGATGGCTCAGTGGAATAAGCACTTGCCTGGCAAGTGCAAAGGCCTGAGTTCAGTCCTCCCTTATGCGAAAAAAAAGGGGGGGATACAGTTAGGCCAAGGCCAAGGTCATTGGTCCTGAGTGGGCGGAAGAGATAAGCATTTATAGGGAGCTTGGGTAGGGGAGGAGGCATTAATAAGGGGCACAGAGTTTTTGGTCTCTGAGGAAAGAGCGTGAGGCTTGGTGACAGGTGCAGTGGGTGCTGGCAGGCAGAGCTTGTCTTGTAGTTTTTCACACAGTCAGCCGTCTGAGGTGAAGCAGTGGGGGGCAGAGCCAGCTTCCTGTTGAATGCTGCTCTTCTGCAGCTGTAAATAACAGGTCTGCTTGGCGAGTTTTTCCTCTCCTAGTTGGGTGGGGATCTAGTTTGGAGACCTCACACAAAGTAGGCAGACTGTGTGAAACACTGAGTCACTACGAAGAAAGACAATGTCAAAACATGCTGTACCTGCAACTGAACAGCATTAGAAGGGATGCGGCCATGCAGTACTGTGCCCAGAGCAAAGAGGATACCGCTGTAGGGCTGCAGATGATCTCGCTGCAGAGCAACTCATGACCAGCAGGGGGCGCCAAGGATCCTGTGAGTGCCTTGCAGAGTCTCCAGTGGAGAAGAAAGCTGAGATCTCTTATAGGCCTCTGGCCTTTCATCCCCATTTTAATATCAAAACTGGGCTTGGTGGCTCATGCCTGTAATCCCAGTGCTGGGGAGGATGAGACAGGACGATCACTATGAGTCTGAGCTGCACAGTGAGACCCTGTACCAAATACATACCTAAATAAATAAAATTAAAAAAAACCAAAACAGATTCTTTAAAAAAAGGTCAAGGTTATTAGGTAGTATGCAAAATATATGACATTATTAATGGGCAACCAGTAATCGTTACAGAAAATATGTATTGAAACTCTTTATTCAGTACAGACTAAGCTCAGAGACTACAGAGAAAAGAAATGTCACTGAGGACAAAAGCAGGAACTTGGAAGGGATGTGGTTGTTGTTTTATTAGAAATAAAAGAACAATAACAAAAAGATTTTGGGATGCTCCATGAAGGGAATGCAGAAACACTATGGAAATTAATGGAGAGATTCCTCAAAAAATAGGATTAGGGGCTGGGGAGAAATCTCAGAAGCATAAGCACCCACCTGGCAAGCACAAGGACTGGAGTTCGATCCCCCACTCTGCATGCTGTGGTGGCCTCGGACCCAGGCTTGGTGGCACATGTCTGTAATCCCAGCACTCAGGGGAATGAAACAGTAGTATTGCTGAGAGTTCAAGACCAGCATGGGGACCGCAAAAGCAAGCACAAGGTCAGCCTGAAGTGCATAGGGAGACACTGTCTCAAGGGGGAAAAAAAACCCATCAAAAACCAAACCAAAACAAAACAAAAAAACCAAAAGCATTAAAGGTCCTATTCAACCCAGATATTGCTCTTCTAGATATTTTTCCAGAAGAACTGAACATATCACACCACAGAGATATATGTTCATCTGTGTTTACAGCAGTGCAACTTGTCATAGCTAAATCTTGGAAACAATCCAAATGCCCAGCAACTGAGGGAGGGATAAGAAAGGTATGGTGTTTTTATACAATGGAGTAATACTCAGCTATAAAAAACCCCATAAACTCAAGGCTTTTTATAGGTAAATGGATGCAACTAGAGACCATACTCATAAGTGAAATAAATAAGACTGGCATATATGAACATGATTATATTGTTTCCCTAGTGTAGGAATCTGAAAGAGTAAGTAGGAACTAAAAGGTACAAAGGATACTATGAAAGAGAAAGAAACTGTCCAAAGGGAAGGGAACAACTGTGATGAGGGAAAGGAGAAAAAAAATATAGAGGGAAGAGAAATA
>NW_004524831.1:690642-692253 GCF_000260255.1 Octodon degus | reverse complement strand
GGGCTGGCTGGCATGTGGTGCTGGGGGATTGAACCGTGGTCCCTGTGCTTTGCTTAGCTTAGTTTGTTCTAAGTAGGTACTTTAGACCACTGAGCCATCTCACCAGCCCCCTCTTTTTAATTTTTGACCAATTTTAGATGCTTATATATGGTAATCTGAACAATATACAATTTGAAGACCACAGTATGGAATATAACAACCATTGCTCAATACCTATCACTTTGCATAGTGAAATTCTGTATCATGTCTATTTTTTTTTACTATTTTTATTCTCTTTAAAAAATAAAGCAGGGCTGGTGAGATGGCTCAGTGGTCTAAAGCACCTACTTGGAACAAGCTTGGCAAAGTACAGGGACCACGGTTCGATTCCCCCAGCACCACATGCCAGCCAGCTGCGCCCCCTGGTGGGCTGAGCTGGCCACACACACACACACACACACACACGCACACACAATAAATAAATGTTAAAAAAAAAATAAAGCAAAAATAATGAAAAATAAAAGAAACAAAAAAAGAAATAATGGACTTATAGAGACAAAGATGACTCTTGGGGGGATAGACATACCTGAAGAGGCAATACTCCAGCTAAGACAGGAAGACTGAGAACAGATAACACAACAAGGTTCTAGGGAGAATTTCCAGAAAAAGGATGAGCTTGTAGGACGAAAGCACGGTATAGTCAAGAAACAGAAGGGGTCGGGAGCAGCCCAAGATGGCGGCGGCCTTGCTCCGTGCTACCCTTCGTTCCTGGAGAACTGGCTTCGGTTGGGGTTGCGGGCTGCGGCGGTTGAGCCAAACGCAGGAACCTCCAGGTTACCGCGGCTTTGTGGAGTCAACTGATGAATTCCAGTTCGTGGAACGCCTGCTACCCCCCACCAGGATCCCAAAGCCACCAAAGCATGAACATTATCCCACTCCTAGTGGGTGGCAGCCTCCTAGAGATACCCCACCCAACCTGCCCTATATGATACGGCGCTCCCGAATGCACAACATCCCTGTCACAAAGACCTTACACATGGCAACCGCCAGATGACTGCGATCCGGAAAGTGGAGGGAGATATCTGGGTAAGTGCCTTGCAGAAGGATGTGGAAGATTTTTTGAGCCCACTGTTGGGGAAGACACCTGTCACCCAGGTTAATGAGGTGACAGGTACCTTGCGGATCAAGGGCTACTTTGATGAGCAACTGAAAGCCTGGCTCCTCAAGAAGGGCTTCTGAGGTCTACTGAGCAGCCTGTGTGGACAGACTGTAGCCTGGGGAACCTTGGGAAGAAGTTGGCATTAGAGCGCTGGGAATGATGCAACAACCAGGGTTGAGGGTTTGGGCATGGCAGAGAGTAAGGGCTAAAGGATTTTGGAGTCAGATCTTGCTTGTGTACAGGGGAAATGGGCTCCATTTATGGGTCCACTGGTGAGAGCTGTATAGCGTGGAAGACCCACCAGGAACAGGCAAGGTAGTAGGAGCCATTGCTGCTCTTCCTATCACTGTGGCTTGCTTTGGAGGGCTCCTTGGGCTTAACTATTCAGATTTTGGGGATATCATTTGGTAGAAGCAATAGCCCAGCCTGGTTAGAGGAGGGTTCTCAGGGCAGGTTTATTCCTTTTTTTTTCC
>NW_004524831.1:676922-690067 GCF_000260255.1 Octodon degus | reverse complement strand
GAGGCAGGCCAAGAGATGTGCAGGCAGGAAGAGAGGTTTGCCTTTGACACACCCATCCCGTCCAAGTAGCCTTCACACTTAGCCAGCCATGGACAAGAGCCAAAGACCTCACTCTATTGTCAACCTGGCTAAGAGGGTGTTCAGGTCCTGGCTGCCCTATTTGATCTGACGCAGATGGGATACTGAGCCTCTCTGAGGCTGCTGCTCAATATGTAAAATGTGTGTCTTTCTAGCTGCAAAACAGTGAAAATGTCCTCACTCCTGGAGGTTTCAGGTCATTCTCAAACCCACAGCCTCTGCCAGGAAGAGGAGCTGGACCCCAATCTGATGCGAGCCCACCACTTGTTAATGCAAGTTTTTATTTGGCTGTATATACAATTTAAGCTATTAAAATTTGTACAATATTTACAAATAAAAAAAAAAAAGAAAAAAAAGAAACAGAAGGGTGCTGCTGAACCAGAGAGGGAGTGGAGAAGGTGGTCCCAGCTGGAGTTGTGGAAGAGAGTAGCCAGATCAGAGGCTACAGGTCATAGTGAGCAGCTGAGATTAATCTAAAGTGTAATGGAAAAACATTGAATGATTATGAGCGGGATCTCACATGCTTTGGTTTGACCAACGTTTTTTTTTTTTTTTTTAATTTTATTTATTTATGTATATGTGTGTGACCAGCTCAGCCCACCAGGGGGCAGGACTGGCTGGCATGTGGTGCTGGGGGATTGAACCGTGGTCCCTGTGCTTTAGCTAAGCTTGTTCTAAGTAGGTGCTTTAGACCACTGAGCCATCTCACCAGCACCGTTGACTGATGTTTTCAGAACGTGATTAGGTTTGCTTTGGACCTCGGCTGCTGGGTGGCTGGTGTACCCCTGGGGCAAGAGCAAAAGCCATAAAACTATTTTTCTGGTTGGCGTAGAAATCCAGGGGTCAGGGGGCCAGGGAGATAGCTCAGTAGAATAAGCGCTTGCCTGGCAAGTGCAAGGGCCTGAGTTCAATCCTCGGTTCCTCAAAAAACAAAACAAATCAAAACAAAATAAATAAATATAAATAAATACATAAAAAATTTATTAAAAAAAAAAACCAACAAAACTCCAGGGGTCAGACAATGGCAGCCTGGACCACACTAATGAGAACATTTAGGGAAGTGGGTGAGTGGATTTTATACTAATTTTGGAGACATAATCAATAATCTACTATTGCTATTGTTGATATTGTGGGTTGGATGTATGGGATGAAAGAGAATCATAACGTTTTGCTTAGAGTCTAAATTTTTTTTTTTTTTGTATCTAATATTTATCACCAGGAAGTGATTGAGTGGTTAAGTGTGTGGCTTTGTTTCAGCAATCATTCTAAACTTCATGTTTGGCTTTGGGTATCTTCATAATTTAGGCATTTTTATGACACTAGATACAGTATGTAGCCTGTCTGAGGGAAATGGGCTGTTGGTTTTTCATCTTTACTGTTTTTCTGAAATGGTTACCATTTATGTGTGGTGTCTTTATTTCACAGTGATGTATTCCTCTTGGTGGATATACTGATTTACTTGAATGAAAATGAGGAGACTGAGAAACACCCTGTGCAGATCTTATCAATAAAGCCTTGCGCCTCATTGCCAACAGCAGCCGCCACCCATTCCAATCTGTCCTAGGCTGGCGGGGCCTCATGAAGTTTCCAGTCATGAAGTGATTGGTTCTTTGGCAGAGCATTCACCTGGGAACTTTCTGAGCACACGCAGGACCCACCTTCAGGAGAGCGCACTGGAAACCCAGGGCAGCTCTGGAAAGCCAGAGGAAAAACTCTTGAAGGAAGTATGAATCAGCTGAGGTGAGATCGACTTGCTAGGAGAGGCGCTGTCCAGGAGCCAATCATCCATAGGGGTCCGCTGGCGGAAATACCCAATCGGGTGGGCCAAGGGAGGCGGGCTCTTCCTCGGTCCTCAGGCGGAAGTACTCCATGTGAGTTCAAGACTGAGGGCCTATGGCTGCCTTGACCTGTTGTTTCTGTGATTTCATCTTGCTGTGGGCTGCGAAGGATCCTCAGAGACACTCAAGCCACCCAATGGTAACCTTAGGGGATGGGAACTGGCAGTGGGGTGGGATTGTGTGAGTGGCCAGAACCAGGTGTGGCAGTTGAGAGCCTCCCTGCTGAGCTCCAGACATTGAGGTCTTCCTAAGATGTTCCTAAGATGTTGTTCCTGCCTAACATTTGTCCTCCACCCCCCCCCCCCCTTTGCTGAGGCAGGGACAGTTCTAATTCCCCTGCATACTGTCCCCACTGTGACACTGCAAGCCCAGAATGGCTTCTTGAGCTTCCCCAGGTACACTGGAATTTCCACCAGTTTGAGGAATGTAGCTGTTTGGGGGAAAACCCAGAGTCCATCCTCAAAATGCAAAATTATTCTTTGCATGACCTAAATGAGAGCTCATCTCTCTGTGGTGTTACTGCATGAGGCAGAAGGTGTAATCTCACAACAGTGAGCAATGAGACCGGAACCAAGTAAATTTATCTGTGTAGCCTGGCTTGGCCTTCAACACTTGCCCGCCCTCCTCCTGCCTCCGGAGTGCTGGGATTACTGTCGTAAGCCTTCAAGCTGAGCTTGAAACACTGCTTTAAACCCAGGCTCTCTAATACATTTTCTAAGAATGCAGAAACAAAGGAAAAAAAAAAGATTTAATGAAAAGCTGATTATTTATGCTTGACATTTCTGGAAATTATTGTGCATTTTCAATCAATTTTGTCTACAAATACCTTCAGGTTTGTCAAGGTATTTTTCCCTTTCAAGCTCAAATATCACCCCTTGAGTCATTTCTTAAAAGTCTTCATGGGGTATCCTGTGGAACATGAGCCTTACCTAATTACTTCAGGTAATGTGCTTTTAACCTGTTTCTCCTGAGCAACTAAATTAGGAGAACAGTAGAGTGCTGTTTGGAGAAGTGAAAACTACTCTGGGAATTTTGGTTCTAGTTCCTTGAAGTTTTATATTATTATATTGTACCAATGTGCCCCACTCCGGTCATGCTATTTGGCATGTACCACCCAGACAGGTGATAGAATGGAAAATTTCAAGTCACAGAACCAATGCTGAGTAGTTAGCATTACAGTCAGGGTTCCTGTTAGTCATGGCAAGTGTTTCTGTACTGTACATTTAAGTGTCATCATGGGCCCTGTAATATGCTGAAGTAGGGTGGGGAGGGAAGCAATGTGGAGGATGGACAGTTGACACTGGATGATTTTTGCTAAGTGTTGTGAATTAAAAATAAGATTTTGGTAAATTTGGTTTATCATGATGAAAATTACTTTCTTGCTCTAAATCTATGACTATCACAAAGGACTTGAGTATGGGAAGTGGCAGAATTTTGCAAAGGTTGTGTCTCATACAGACAGATACATTATTTATTTTTTTCCACATACATTGTTTTGTTTATTGTTTCTGAAGAAATTCTGGTTGCCATGGGGCTTTTATTATAAAATGCTCTTTTTTTACTGTAAAGATTTTTTTTTTACAATATTACAATATCTTTTTTACTTTATTTTTTAATTTTTAAATTTTTTTAATTTACAAACGTAAATGAATATAGAAATAAAAATTGTCCAAAAAAATGAAAGAATTGGGGCTGGTGAGATGGCTCAGTGGTCTAAAGCACCTACTTAGAACAAGCTTAGCAAACACAGGGACTGCGGTTCAATCCCCCAGCACCACATGCCAGCCAAACCCGCCCCCTGGTGGGCTGAGCTGGCCACACACACACACACACACACACACACAAATAAATAAATAAATTAAAAAAAATGAAAGATTTTACAGATCAGTCATAATAGCTCACTGTGTCAAAACCAAGAAACTTATATTCATATAATTAGATATTCATATAATTAGAATTCTCAAAGTAGAAAGGAGTAGGCAATATTTATTTATTTATTTATTTATTTATTTATTTAATTTTTTGGGCTTCATTTCCCCTGACTTCTAAAGGGGTACAGATCTCTCTTTATTTTTACTGTTAAGATTTGACATTTCAAACATATCAGTGAACCCAATACTTATGAAAAGACTTAGAGTTTTGAGGTGATTACTTGTGGTGTGTCCCTTGGTGAGAGTGAATCTGCTAGTCCTTTTTTTTCCCTTATATTTGGTACAAGGTCTCACTATGCAATGACCGTCTTCTTTCAGCCTCCCCGGTGCTGGGATTATAGGCCTGTGCTACCACACCTGGTTTTAGTGTCTGGCTCAGCATGCCAGGGGGCGAGGCCAGGGTGGCATGTGGTGCCAATGATCGAACCCCGGTCCTTGAGCTTGCCTAGACAGGCTCTTAGTCTGCTGCGCTGTCTTGCTGGCCCTGCTAGTTCATTTTTAAGGCTCTGTGTTTCTTGATGGATAACTTGTTTATAGCACATGGCAAAAGGCCCACTTCACATGTGATTGACAACAGCCAACACACCCTAAATGGAATGATAAGGGAAAAAAGAAGTCTTTTGTTTTTCTGTGGAGGAGCACACTTATTTGCTATTGCCTTTGGGTATGATCACAGTTTTTCCTGTTCTCACAATCACATGTTCAACCTCCCCATGTAGATTCTGCATCAGGAAAAGAGCCTGAGAGGAAAGGGCCATGTGGCAGATATCATCTCATAGGTCCTGCTCCCTTCTCACATGAAGACAAATTCAGATATGTCTTTACTAATAACCTAGGAGTCTTCAAACCAAGAAGTATGACATAGTAGACATCTAAAAATCAGGTGCCTGGAGTTGAGAACCTTACTTTGGACCAAGAAATATGCCAAAGGAGAGAAACTTTCAACCTGTGAGTAGAAAAGGGGATTTCATGGAAAGTGCACCATGCAAAGTCCCATCCTCGTCACAGGGAAGTGACTCTGGGTGGGGCTGCATGCAGCTATCATTTGGGCCTCCTGCTGTGATTAGTTTTCAAGAGTCTGGACTCCTCTATGGTCTAGGGTAAAGTCATATGACACTGATGGCTATGTTTTGTCCCAGTGATAAGAAAGTGCCAAAGACACCTAGTTATGCTCAATTTGGTGAAAGTTTAAATAAGAAATCTGAAATGAATGAGTTGCCTCCACTCTGAACTTCATTATCATGATGGAAAATTCCAAAATTAGCATCTCCCCCAATGCCAAAGTCATTATAGCATGTTTTAAAAATCAAATAAAAGTTGAAAAAAAAAATTGATGAAAATCAATTTTAGGGCCCTTGAAAAGCATGTGTAAACTTCTCTTACATCTATAGTCATGCAATAAAAGAATAAACTGATGAATACATTAGCGTTTATAGCTTATAATGCTAAACATTTGGTGTTATATTAGACATGTAAACAAAGAGATACGAAATAATGATGAAAGAGGCAACTTCCGAAGGATCTTCCTGCTACACCCACAATTGGATCTTCTTTAAGTAGAGCATTCACAGGTACTTGAAATTTCTGTCTGAGTGCAGAGAGAGAAGCACTTTTGCTCATGGAATGTCTGTAGTTCAGTGATAACTAAAGGACTTCATTGTTATGATTTGTGTCTAGTTGTCTCCCAAAGCCTCATGCAGCCATGTGGCAGGGACTTCTAGAGTTTGAGATTAATTCATGATGAAGGCTGGGATTATGGGTTTTAGTACTGCTGGGGTTATGGGTGTGAATACTCCACCCTGCCTAGGGCAGATAGCCTGAATGCAGTTTAAGGGAAACAGACTTGCTCTCTGTAGCCATTGTTGCTGCTACTCCTCTGTTTTGCTCTTGCTGTTTTGCTGCCTTCCACCACAATGAACGGCTACCCTCTGCCTTGCGTTGGTCTGCCTTGGAGCCAGCTGAGTATGAACTGAAACCTCCAGTAACAGTGAGCTAAATAAACCTTTCCTTCCTTCATTTTGGGTGTTGAGTATGTTGTCCCAGCAGTGAGAGAAGAGTAACTAAGACACTAGTTCAAAAGGGGCATGCTGAATGAGAGAGGAATTTGATTGTGGTGTTTATGTCTCTTTCACATGTGATTGTAACTTTTGTGAAATTGTGTCACTGAGTTGCACTTGGTATAATGCTTACAATTTCCAATCTGCTTATTTATTCCTGATACATATTTACATGGCATATTTCTGTATTTTAATCTAGGAATATTGTCTGTGCTACAGTATCTTATTGTTCTATTAGGTTCTTGATGGTACCATCATTTATTTATTTTTTATTGTACCTTTCAGATTTTATTTTTTCTTTCATATTCTTACACTAGCAAGACAATATGATGTTTATGCATGTGGAGCTGATTTTTTTTTTTAAATGTTTCCTTTATTTATTTTGTTCTTTTTTATAGTCAGCTCAGCCCACCCTGGGGGTGGGGCTGGCACACCATGTGGTGCGGGGGATGGAACCGAGGTCCCTGCATACTTGCCTAAGCTTGCTTAAGCAGGCACTTTATTTTTTTTTTAATTTGTGTGTGTGTGTGTGTGTGTGTGTGTGGCCAGCTCAGCCCACCAGGGGGCGGGGCTGGCTGTCATGTGGTGCTGGGGGATTGAACCGCGGTCCCTGTGCTTTGCTAAGCTTGTTCTAAGTAGGTGCTTTAGACCACTGAGCCATCTCACCAGCCCCAGAGCTGATTTATTTCACTTACGAATATGGTTTCTTGTTGCATCCACTTACCTATAAAAGCCTTGTATTTATGTTTTTTTATAGTTGAGTAATACACCTTTGCATTAAAAATACCATATCTTGGGCTGGCAAGACAGCTCAGTGGTTTAAAGCACCTGCTTAGGCCAGCTTAGGCAAGCATGCAGGGACCTCGGTTCGATCCCCAGCACCACATGCCCTGCCAGCCCCGCTCCCAGGGTGGGCTGGGCTGACCATAAAAAAAAAAAAAGAAAAAAATAAAGGAAACATTTAAAAAAAATAAAAATACCACATGTTGTTTATCCATTCTTCAGTTGATGGGCATTTAGGTTTTTCCAAGATTTAGCTATGAAAAATTGCACTGCTATAAACATGGGCACACATGTTTCTCAGTGGTGTGATGTTTTCAGTTTTGGAAAAAATATCCAGGAGGGGAATAGCTGTGTTGAATGGGACCTCTAATCCTAGATTTTTTTTTTAATTTTTTATTTATTTATTTATTTATGTGTGTGTGTGTGTGTGTGTGTGTGTGTGGCCAGCTCAGCCCACCAGGGGGCGCGGCTGGCTGGCATGTGGTGCTGGGGGATTGAACCGTGGTCCCTTTGCTTTGCTAAGCTTATTCAAATAGGTGCTTTAGACCACTGAGCCATCTCACCAGCCCCTAATCCTAGATTTTGAGGACTTTTCCCACTGATTTCCATAGTAGTTGTGCTAGTCTGCGCTCCCACCAGGATGAGATGAAATTTCAGTGTTCTTTTGATTTGCATTTCTTGTGTGACCAATGATGTTGAACATTTTTTCATAGATTTATTTGCCTTGTATATTTCTTTATCTGAGAAGTGTGTATTCATCTCAGGTGCCCATTTTTTAAATTGGGTCTTTGAATTTCGGGGTACTTGTTTTTTTACCCTGACTTTTTTTTTTTTTCCTTTTGTGGTACTGGGGATTGAACTCAGGACCTTGTGCTTGCCAGGCAGGTGCTTATGCCATTGAGCTATATCCCCAGCCCAAAGTAATTATTCTTTTCAGTACTGAGGATTGAACTCAGAACCTTGCACTTGACTGGCAGTGCTTATGCCACTGAGCTATCTCATACCCAGCCCGTGGGGGACTTGTTTTTTTAATTCTTCATGTGTTCTAGATAGAAGTCCTTCATCTAAGGAGCAGTCAGTTTTTTTTTTTTCCCAGTTGATGAGTTTTCATTTTACTCTGTTAGTGATTTCTTTTGACATGCAGAAACTTTTCAAAAAAGTTGATCCCAGTTGTTGATTCTTTGAAGTATTTCCCATGTAGTTTGTTTTTTGTTCCTGAAGTGTCTTTCTACCCATACATATTTAAGATTTGTACCTACCTTCTCCAGTAGATTTAGTATTTCTGTTTTATAGCTACCATGATTTTTCCTTCATATAATTTTATAATGCAATCATACAAATTGAAAGACTAGTATAATTAACATGGTTGTTTCAATTTTATCATATTTACTTTATTCCTCTATCTTCCTATAGTTTTCTTTCTTTCTTTTTTTTTTTTTTTTTTTTTTTGAGACACCAGGGATTGAACTAAGGCCCTTGCACTTGCCAGGGAAGCGCTTATTCCACTGAGCCATCTCTCCAGCCCCAGTATTTCTGTTTTAGTACTTAAATCTTTGATCCATTTTGACTGTAGTTTAATGCATGGTGATAGACATGGGTCTAGTTTTAGCTTTTGACATGTGGATCTGTCTCGGTTACTCTTTTGTCATTGCTGGGACAAATATCTAACACACAAAATGAAGGAAGGAAAGGTTTTTTAAGCTCACAGTTACTGGAGGTTTCATTGCATACTTAGCTGGCTCCCAGGCAAAGTAGCACATGTCAGAAAGAAACCTTCCATTGTGGAGGCAAAGATCACAGAGCAAAGGGAATGGCCGTAGCTCAGGGAACTAACTAGCCTCTCTTCTCTCCTTACATTGTAATCAAATTACCTGCCCCAGGGCAGGTGCAGCATCCACATCCACAATAATCACAAACTCCAGAAGCTGTCCCATGACTGCATGAGGCTTTGGCAGGACACCTTTACACAAACAGCAGGAACATTTTCTAAGTGAATGTTTTTTCACCATAACTGATGTTATTTTAAGTTGCCATACTGTCCCCTCAATACTCTTAAGGACAGGGCCTACTTGATATGGTTCTTTTTTTTTAATTTTAATTTTTTAAAATTTATGTATTTGGTACAGGGTCTCAGTACAAAGCTGAGACTTGTAGTGTCCCTCCCATTTTTAGCCTCCCCAGTGCTGGGATTATAGTCATGTGCCAACACACTGGGTCTCTGTGGCCTGCACAGTGTGCCCGGGGGTGTGGTTGGGGAAGCATGCAGTCCAAGGGATCGAATCCTGATCCCTGAGCTTGCCTAGCAGGCACTCAGTCCTTAGTTGGTTAAGCTATCTTCACAGGCCCATCACTATAGCTTCTAAAGGCATTGACGTTTACCTTCCCCATTTCAATAGATAACCTGTGCACACAGGCTAGAAGACTACGCAGTTCAGATTTCTAAGGACAACTCTCCGTGAATGGACATGAAACAAAATGTGTTTTTTTTTCCAGAGGTATATAAATCAGCTGAATCATGCATCAATATTCAATTTACATGTGCAGCCACTGACGATTGTTTTATTTCTTGAGATCCATTGGTGTCATTTTCGATTAATATGAAAGTGAAATTCGCATGCTTTCAAGTATGTTTTGCAAAGTATCTATCATATTGCTCAGAATGTCCTGAAAGTTTGTAGTCTTTTATTGTACTTTACACCTACAAATTTTAAAAACCTTAGATATGATTTATGAGTGACTCTGTATTACTTTTAATTTTTTTTTTTTTAAGGTACTGGGGATTGAACTCAGGCCCTTGCACTTGCCAGGAAATTTAATTTTTTTTAAAATGTATATAGTACAAGGTGTATAGGGTCTCACTACACAGATAGGACTCCTGGTGATTCTCCTGTTTTCAGCTTTCCAAGTACTGGGATTAGAGGCATGCACCATCATGTCCAGTTTTAGTCACTGTCTCAGCATGCCCAGGGGTGTGGCCTGCATAGTTTGTGGTGCCCAGGATCAAACCCTGGTCCCTGCATCTGCCTAAGCAGGCACTTTAGTCTGCTGAGCTATCTGGCTGACCCTTTAATTTTTTTCTTTGTGTGGGAGCTTGTAAATGAATCTCACTTCATAATCTTTTTTTTTTTTTCCAGTATTTTAAGGAAGGGTCTATGGGGTGTTCAGGATCTTACTACTAGATTGGACTTATAGTGATCTGCCTGTTTACAGCCTCCTAAGAGCTGGGATTACAGGTGCATGCCACCATGCCCAGTCTCAATTGCCTTCTCAGTGTGCCCTGGGTGTGGGGCCAGCAGGGCAGGCCCGGAGACCCAACTCCCCTGCACCTCTTTAATCCACTGCTTCATAATTTTGATTGTCCTCTTTTCATAGACAGGCTGGACATTGAACTTATAGCAGTCCTGACTGTCATGACAATCTGGCTTTATCAGTCTCCCAAGAGCTGGGAGAACAGGCATGTGCCATCTCACTGGGCTGAAACTTTCCTAATGTATTTAGTGACAAGTTAATTTGCAGTGTCTTGGTTTTCATTGCATTCATATATTTCATTTATATTTCTTCCCACATTATGCTCACTTATTCCACTCTAGAATTCCTTCCTCCTCTCCTCTCCTCTCCTCTCCTCTCCTCTCCTCTCCTCTCCTCTCCTCTCTTTTTCTCTCCTCTCCTGTTATCTGTCTCTTTCTTTCTTTCTTTCTTTCTTTCTTTCTTTCTTTCTTTCTTTCTTTCTTTCTTTCTTTCTTTCTATTTAGTGCAGGGTCCCACTATGTAGATTGGACTCCTAGTGATCTGCCAGTGTTCATCCTCCCAAGAGCTGGGATTACAGGCATATGCCACCATGTCCAGTCTCAATCACTGTTTCTCATGTCTGGGGTGGTGGTGGTGGGGTGGTGGTGGCACAGCATGCTGGGGATCGAACCTCTGACCCCTGTGTCTGCCTGTGCAGGCGCTTTAATCCACTGAGTTATTTGGCCGGCCCTAGAATTTCTCATATTCAAGTGCATGGACATAATTTGTTGTCCCTGGCCTATAAGTTATAGGCCACCACTCTTCACATGTTTTCATGAACTATAGACTGGTTAAATAAGTAAATTCCCATGGATTTTAATTATCCATAACCTTTATTTTGCATTTAATTAAGTATTTTTCTATCAAATTAGATTCAAAATTCTAAATGCTAGAAGCAAGATATACTCAATGCTATAAATATCTAGATGTGAAAACAGATAAAGCTTGGTCCTATATTGAACTTGAGGTGAAAGAGGCAAGGCTGGTCTCAAAATGGAGGGCCATGATCCAAAGGAACAAGAGCAGTTGAGGAAGCTGTTTATTGGTGGTCTGAGCTTTGAAACTACCAATGGGAAAAAAAAAGAAAAAGAAACTACCAATGATAGTTTAAGAGAATACTTTGAGACATGGGGCACACTCACGGATTATGTGGTAATGAGGGATCTACAATCAAAATGCTCCAAGGGCTTCGGTTTTGTGACTTACTCTTGTGTTGAAGAGGTGAATGTAACAGTGTATTTGACCACACAAAGTTGATGGATGTGTAGTGGAACCAAAGAGCTGTTTTTAGACAGGATTCAGTAAAGCCTAGTGCCCATCTAATAGTGAAGAAGAAAATTTTTGTTGTTGGTATTAAAAAAGATACAGCAGAATATAATTTGAGAGACTACCTTGAAAAATATGGCAAGATTGAAACCATAGAAGTTATGGATGACAGGCAGAGTGGGAAAAAGAGGTTTTGTTTTTGTAACTTTTGATAATCATGACACAGTTGATAAAATTGTTGTTCATAAATACACTATTAATGGGTATACTTGTGAAGTGAGAAAGGCCCTACATAAAAAAGAGATGCAGTCTGCTGGATCACAAAGAGGCTGTGGAGGTGGATCTGGCAACTTTATGGGTTCGGGAGGAAACTTTGGAGGTGGTGGAGGGAATTTTAAGTTTTGGTGGAAGAGGAGGCTGTGGTGGTGGAGAAGTTGGCAGCAGAGGTAGTTATGAATGAAGTGATGGTGATATAATGGATTTAGAGGCAATGGTGGAAAGTATGGTGGTGGTACTAGTTACAGTAGTAGAGGATGGTATGGTCATGATGGTCCAGCATAGAAAACCAACGTGTGGATTCAGTGATGGTGGTGGAGGAGGTTGTAATGGTTACAACAAAGGAGGAAATTTTGGTGGTGGTAACTGTAGGAGTCCTCTCCAGGTTCTGTCTCGGTCCAAGAAGTCAATATTTGTAATCTCAAAGATAGGCTATTGGAATCCCACCAAGTTAATTCCAATCTACCACTCGCAGTGCAACCCACAGCAAAAGTAAAGACACTAAATTCTATTTATAATTATTGGGGAGCCAAGGGGCCCTAAGTCCAGCCACAAAGATGGGCTTTCTGGAATGAAAAGACTGACCCAGGGCTGCACCCAGGTTTTATTCAGTGGAGGAGTGGCTTGAGGAGGAATGACTGAGAATTGTGGGAATTAGGTGAGTATTGTGAGCTGATCTAGGTAGGTGGCCTACATTTACTTTTGTCATATGCTGAGAGTATATGCAGAGAAAGTAATTTGCATTATGTTATTCAGATAGTATCTAATGTTTCGGGGGTCTGGTGCTTTAGCTCTGACGTAGTATTTCAAGCCCCAGGAACTCATAGCCTCCATCTCAAGGCTGGATCCCAGCTGGCATGCAGAGCATTGGCTCTTGGTTCTGTCTCGACTTGGCTCACTTTAAAGAGCAGCACGTGTAGGTTGCCAGGGAAACATACACGCCACCTTCAAAGACTGTCACCAGCACCTCAGCTAAACCAATATACATTGCTTAAGGCCAACTGAAAGATAAAGATGAGGGGCCGGGGAGATGGCTCGGTAGGGCCTGAGTTCAATCCCTGGTTCTGCCAAAAAAACCCCCCAAACCCAAAAGGATAAAGAGAAGTCCTAGCCAGCTCTGTACATATCAATACAAGGAAATAGGGTCAGGCTCAGCCAAAATGGAGACAGTCACTTTTCTTTCAAGGAGAGCTGCTCAGGTGGTCCTCTACAGGTAACTATGGTGATGGTGGGAATTACAATGATTTGGAAATTCTAGTGTACAACAACAGTCAAATTATGGACCCACAAAGTGGGGCAGTTTTGGTGAAAGAAGCTCTGGCAGTCCCTGTGGTGGTGGTTATGGATCTGGTGGTAGAAGTGGTGGATATGGTAGCAGGTTTTATTTTTTATTTTATTTTATTTTTTTTTGCGGAACCGGGGATTGAATTCAGGCCCTTGCGCTAGCCAGGGAAGCGCTTATTCCACTGAGCCATCTCCCCGGCCCAAGTAGCAGGTTTTAGAATACAACAGAAAAGGGCTACAGTTCTTAGCAGGAGAGAGAGTGAGGAGTTTTCAGGAAAGCTGCAGGTTTCTTTTATTTATTTTTTTTTTTTTTATTTATTTGAGAGAGGGGGAGAGAGAGAGAG
>NW_004524831.1:670202-676822 GCF_000260255.1 Octodon degus | reverse complement strand
GCTGGGGGACTGAACCGCGGTCCCTGATGCTTTGCCAAGCTTGTTCCAAGTAGGTGCCTTAGACCACTGAGCCATCTCTCCAGCCCCGCAGGTTTCTTTTAGACAGATATCCCTAATGCATTAGAGGAACTGTAAAAATCTGCCATGGAAGGAACAATGATCCATAGTCAAAAAAGTTACTGAATGTCAAATGTCTTAGCCATAACATGGAACAGGTATTTTCCATCAAGTATTGGTATGTTAAACTTTAAATCCCTACAGAATGTGAAGGAAAAAAAAGAGAAAAAAATTAAAAAAAAATTTAAACAAATAGGAATAGACAATTCCTATATATTGTTACACAGAAATTTAGAAATCTAACCATATACAGCATTGTAGTAGGACAGTTATATGACTTTTTTTTCCCTTGTGTCTTGTTCTCAGTGAGGTTAAGCTCAACTGCCTATGTTATAGGGTAATAATATCATTAAGCTTCTCTTCTGGAGGGTTAACAACCTAAGTTTGCAGACCAAAAATTAGAGAAAAAGAAGGGCTCCTAGGACAGCCAACATTTTGGCTCTAGCCTTGCAAGGTCAGTGAGGACTCAGGACATAGGAGAACCTGTACTGTAATATTCTGTAACTCAGTTGTGTCCCAGAGTTACTGATCAATGAGATTATGGGGTCACAGAGAAAAGTGATCAATGATATAGAGTGTGCATAAGTACAGTCATATGGAGAGAAAACATTCTCTCAGGCTTTCACAGAGAGCCAATTGGTCAATCAATGACTGTGACTCATTCACATGGCTGTCACTGACAAAGGATCTACAAACCGTGGTACAGGGTTTTAGGGTAAGTCCTGAAGGGGATTTGATTGACCTTGTCAGATACAAAAGCTACATTTCTTGTTACATAGAACTTGCTTTATCTTGGTCTTAACCATCCAGGAGAAAAGTATAAAAATGAGGTATAAAAAGTAAAGCCATATTAATATGCTGATCTGTAAAAAGGCTCAAGTCAGCAACTTCTGACATTGCCAGTCATGCAGATAACCCACTACTATTATGGACTACTGGACTATTTTGGATTATTTTGCTGAATTCATGTGCCTACAATATTTACATGGCAAGGAAATACCCATCTCTGACAAAACAAAAGAAGGGTATACAAATGAAGGACTATTTTGTATCTGTATATACAGAATAGTTAGGATAGCTATGCAGCTACTTTCTCTTAGTTCAATGAGAAGAAAAATTTGTACTAATAGCGTTTGGACAGGATATCTTGTCCTACTAATGTGTTTTGAAATTGTGTCATTGCTATTTGTTTCTCAATAAAATTAAGAAAAAAAGTTACTGCAGTTTCAACAGAAAATGTTTCTGAGTTTTTTTATTTTTATTTTTTTTTAAAGAATCGTTCATTAGATGTTGTTCTCCTTCTGTGTTTTATCAATTGTGGTTTGCAGGCTCCCACATGAGCAGTACATTAAGGACGGTTCACAGGTACAATGGAGGTGACCCTGGAGGATGATCAGTGCTACTATTTTGTGGTGTCTGTGGCAATGTGTTGCAGTCTATCATCAGAGTTACTGTGTGAAAAGATCTGCATGTACATTGGTCTAGTGACCAAGACATGCAGTTAATGTTTGAAAGAGTGATGCACAGTTGAGCTTTTTATGAAAAGAGACAAAATATATGAGCTTGTGTATCTGATTATTTAAAAATATCTCATTGTTTAGGAGACAGTGACCTTTGAGGATGTAGCTGTGAACTTCACCTCAGCAGAGTGGGATTTGCTGAATCCAGCGCAAAAGAAGCTCTACAGAGATGTGATGTGGGAAACACTTATGAATATTAAAGGTCTAGGTAAGGATGATGCCAGTTTCTTACTTGTACAATCGTAAAGCCTTAATTATTGCTCACTAATTTAGTTTAATGAAGTTGAATGTCATGATATTTTGAGATATATCTCAGACCTGGTTACATTATACCATGATTATAACAGGAATCTATGATGTTTTTATAATGTCATATTGATTTTGTATATCTATGACAAACAGGAAGAACATTGGCTACAAAACGAATGGGAGAAGTGGACAAAAACTGCTCAGGAAATCTAAGGTAATTTTCACTTACAATAAAAAAGGACTATTTTTCCAGAGTAAGTGTATTAGCAAAAAGTATTACAACCCATTAAACTGAAGAAATGAGACCATGTTTCAATTTATTTAACCCCACATAACTATTTAGGGAAGCATTTTGATGTTGTATTATCTGTCAATCTACAGAAAAATATTGGAGCATGGGAAACAGCGGCTGTAATAATTCTCTGCAACAAATAACAACATCTGCTATATAACTGTAAAAATTTCCTTAATGATCAACATCATGAAAGTGTATGAGATTGCATTTAATGTATTTAATTATTGTATATAGGCATATATAAAATGAATAAATTTGAATTTTGACAGAAATTCATCTTCAAAATATCCACATATATTACATATATATGTAATATAAAATGACTATGAGACATTCATGAGCTAGAAATTTTTTTTTTTTTTTTTGGTGGAACTGGGGATTGAACTGAAACCCTTGCGCTGGCCAGGCAAGCACTTATTCCACTGAGCTATTTCCCCAGTCCCGAAAATTTCTCACAAGGAATAGTACTCAAAATGAAAATAAGGGGCCAGTGAGATGGCTCAGTGGTCTAAAGTGCCTGCTGAGGCAAGCTTAGACAGGTGCAGGGGACTGCGGATCCATCCCTGGCGTCACGTACCACACCAGCCCCACCCTCAGGGTGTGCTGAGCTGGCAAAAAAAAAAGAAAAAAAAAAAAGAAAATGAATAATACTGTTATCTTAGTAAGCACTTTGAAATCATCCTCCAGAATATTGAGCTGTTTATGTTAAACATCTTGAATTTACTCTCATACGTTTTTGGTGGGAATATAAAATAGAAACCTAGTAATAATCAGTATACAGAGGTCTCTCCATTTTACCCAGGTGACCCTCCATGAATATATCATTTTATTTTGCTTTATTTTGTTTCATTTTACCTTTGAGCCAGGGGCTCACACTGTAATTCAGGTTGGGCTTGAATTTACTCCAGCCCCGGCTGGCCTCTAACCCAGAGCAGTCCTCCTAGTGGCTTAATCCACCAGAGTGTTGAGGTCCTAGGCGTGTGCCACTGTGCTCTGCAATTATTTCTGTATTTTCTGAAGTACATTAAATTCATCCAGTTTTAGTGATCTATGCAGTGTGTTGTTCGAAGAACATGAATAGATATTCACAGTATCTAAGTTCTGCACACAATTCCCAATAGCTCAGCTCTGAAAAGAGCTCAGATGTCATCACTGGATACCTGGATAACGAAAATGTGGAGTCAGCTTAGAATAATGGTACGTTCTTGTAAAGGCAGCATTCTGGGAATCTGAGTAAGCAGGATGACACCTTGAAGTTCAGCCTGAGAAAGTTAATAAGCAATCAGAGTCTTATTCAAAATAAGAAATAATAAATCTGCAAATGTAATTCTGTGCTAAAATGTGAATTTAATTCTCTTCTCTGAAAAATATACTATATAATGCTGGCCAAATAGCTCAGTGGATTAAGATACCTGCAAGCAGTTGCAGGGGCCAGGGGTTCCATCCTTGGGCCTGCTGTGCCAGCCCCACCCCCCTGGCACACTGAGATGGCAGTTGAGACTGGGTGTGGTGGCACGTGCCTGTAATCCTAGCACTTGGGAGGCTGTAAATTGGAGACTCACTATGATTCCAATCTAGTAGCTAGACTCTGATCACCCTGTAGACCCTTCCCAAAGATACAAAAAAAAAAAAAAAAGGAAAAAAAGTGCTATATAAAGAACATTGATATCATCTGTGAAAAACCAAAATTAGTGGGATTTCATCCCATAATGATGAGTGAAATAAGTTAGACCCAAAGATGGAAATATAATAGGTTACTCCTAAATGAGAAGGCAAAAGTATATTTAGGGAATAAAAGTAAGGAGGGGAGAGAGAAAACAGACATCATATCTGTTTTCTTTTTTTTTTTTTTTGGTGGAACCAGGGATTGAACTCAGGCCCTTGCACTTGCCAGGCAAGCACTTATTCTACTGAGCCATCTCCCCGGCCTCTCATATCTGTTTAAAGATGATCAGGTAAAATAAATAAATAAGGGGGCCAGGGAGATGGCTCAGTGGAACAAGCGCTTCCCTGGCAAGCACCAGGGCCTGAGTTCAATCCCTGGTTCCACAAAAAAAAAAAAAAAAAAAATGAAGTGATGGGGAGGAGACCTAAAAATCATCAGTATCTGATACACATATGTACACATCAGCTAAAATGAAACTTTATATTATATCTTGTAAACATATGCCAATTTAAATTTCTCAAATCAAAAGCATCATTTATTTTTCCTGGAATAGTAGTTTTGAAGGTATCTTCCAGTTCAATAAGTCGATTCATCATCAAAATATCTTAGCAGAAGGGTGAGAGAAATAGCTTTGCGGACTAAGAACCTTATTAGCAAGTTCAGGGACTGGGGTTCAATGGCACCACATGCTGTGCTGGCCTTGCCCCCGGCCACCGAGTCTAGGTGCGGTGGCTCATACCTGTAGTCTCAGTGCTGGGGAAGCTGAAAACAGAAAGGTCAGTATGAGTTGGAGCTGCATAGTGAGACCTTGTACCAAACACATTAAAAAAAGAAAGTCAGCAGGCATCAAACAAAATTTGTCCTCATAATGACAATAGTTAATATTGAGACATTTTCATTGTGATTGATATTTTTCTTTTTTCTTTATAGATATGATACAGAGAATTCTTTCAGATTTGAAGAGAAGCTATATAAATGTAAGGAAGATGGAAAAACCTGCAGAGATTTCCAGTCCATTCAGAAGCCTAACAAGAGAAAGACTGGAGAGAATCCCTTTCAGAATGGACAGTGTAAAGACACCAACTCTGCTCTTAGTGAACAAACTCTAGGTATTGTAGGTATGAATAGTGGGAAAGCCTCCACAACAACCAGAAGACGTGCTGAAGAAAAGCCCCATGTAACTAAGAAATGTGTAAAAGAATTAGCAGTTAGTAACTCCTTTTCAAAATGTAGAAAAAAACAGACTGGGAAAGTATCTGATGTATATAAGCAAGGCAGAAATGAATTTCCTAGTGAGTCTTCTTTAAGTAGGCATGCAACATCCTACATGGGAAAGAAAACGTATGTATGTAAACAATGTGGGAAAGCATTTAGCAGGTGTAATGTCTGTAAAAATCATGAAAGAACACACACTGGGGAGAAACCCTATGTATGTAAGCAGTGTGGGAAAGCATTCAGACAAAATAGTAGCCTTCGAATACATGAACGAATTCACACTGGGGAGAAACCCTATGTATGTAAGCAATGTGGGAAAGCATTCATTGCACACAGTGCATGTCAAAGACATGCAAGAATTCATACTGGGGAGAAACCCTATGTATGCAAGCAATGTGGGAAAGCATTCAAAAGAAATGGTCACCTTGTAGTACATGCAAGAATTCACACTGGGGAGAAACCCTATGTATGTAAGCAATGTGGGAAAGAATTCAGTGCACCCAGGCAATGTCAAATTCATCAAAGAATTCATACTGGGGAGAAGCCCTATGTATGTAAGCAGTGTGGGAAGACTTTCAACCAAAATGGTAATCTTGCATTACATGAAAGAATTCACACTGGGGAGAAACCTTATGTATGTAAGCAATGTAGAAAAGCATTCAACAGACATAGTCACTGTCAACGTCATGAAAGAACTCACAGCGATGAGAAACACCTCATGTAAGCATTGTGATAAATCTCTCCACCACCAGAGTGATTCTCACAAATATGAAAGAATTCAAGAGGTGGGCATCGTGGTGCATGCCTTTAATCCCAGCACTCATGAGGCTGAAGCAGGAGGATCACTGTGAATTTGAGGCCAGTCGGAATTTTGCCTAGTGAAACCCTGACTCAAAGAAAAAGAATTTGCCTTGGGAAGTAACCCAATTCATTTGAACCATGGGAAAAATAATTCAGTGAACAAAAATGAGATCAGATAGAGGAAAAAATGCACATACAAGAAAGGTCCTATGTGTGTATGCAGTGGGGAAAATATTTGCTGCAAAACTTTCATTTTATATATTTTAAATATTTATTTTATATTTTTTTATTTAATGTATTTGGTTGTTGCAGGGTCTCTCTCACCACACAGCTTGGACTTGTGGTGATCCTCCTGCTTTCAGCCTCCCCAGCACTAGGATTACAGGAATATGCCACCACACCTGGACTCTGGCCACTTCAGGCTGCCCTGGGCTGTGCGGCACATGGGGATCGAACCAAGGTTCCTATGCTGAGCTTGCCTAAGCAGGCACTTTAGTCTGCTGAGCTACCTTGCTGGCCCAAAAAACTTTCATTTAAAAAATGAAAACTCCCCTCATAATGGGGAGTAAATGCGTATCAAAATGTGGGAAAAAATTTGGCAGATGGAAATGCTAACCTTCAGAATAGTGTCACCATTGTAGCCAAAGCCTACGCATTCAATGTGGAAAAGTATTCAGTGTACATGGAAATTGTCAATTACATGAAAGACTATTTTGTAAATACTTTTTTTTTTTTTTTTTGTATGGGTCTGGGAAAA
>NW_004524831.1:653892-670102 GCF_000260255.1 Octodon degus | reverse complement strand
GCCTAACAAGAGAAAGACTGGAGAGAATCCCTTTCAGAATGGACAGTGTAAAGACACCAACTCTGCTCTTAGTGAACAAACTCTAGGTATTGTAGAACCGGGGATTGAACTCAGATCCTTGCATTTGCCAGTCAAGCGCTTATCCTACTGAGCCATCTCCCCGGCCCCTATTCATTTTTTTAATACTTTGAAAATTTTTCATTTAGAGGAGAACAGAAATACTATAGAAGTCAATATCATCTTCAGATAACACGTTCAGAGATGGAAGTATTAAGTTTGTGTTTTTCACAATGTTCATTCCTTCTATCCAGGAGCAGCTGACAGCTTTCATCTTCTGAAATCCTCTGATCTCTTTAGAGAGTACTATAATTTTTGCTGTATAAATCTTTTACTTCTTGGAAATGCGGTATTATAAGTTGAACTAAATTCAAAAATTTTAAATCTTTAAATATTTATTGCCTGCTCCTTTCTACTTTGAGAATTCTAATTACATGAATATAAGTTTCTTGGTTTTGACACAGTGAACTATTATGACTGATCTGTAAATTCATTTTTATTTTGGACAATTTTTATTTCTATAGTCATTTATGTTTATAAATTTATTTTCAATTTGCAATCTATTAAAAAAAATAAAAAAATAAAACAATAAATCTTTTGCTTCCTGAGATTGATTCCTAAGTATTTCATTTTTTGAGGTATTATTGTGACAGGCTTATTATTCTTATTATTCTTATTATTTTGGTGGAACTGGGGATTGAACTCAGGCCCTTGCCCTTATTCCCCTGAGCCATCTCCCCAGCCCATGAAAGGCATATTATTGTTTTGCTTTTTTCTTTAAACTAATCTTGTGTGTTTATATCTGGTAGCCTGAGCAACTAATTTGAAGATAGCATCATATAATACAGCAACTACTGTTGAATTCCTATTACTTTGTTTAGTGAAATTTTGTATCATTTCTAATGTTTTTTTAAATCACTATTTTGTATTCCTTAAAAAAATAAAAATGAGAAAAAGTTTTTCAATAAATCACATAGAACTATTATTTATATATCTATATTCATATGATTAACAATCACATTTTTAAGAAAATTCAAGTATATCAAAGCTTTTTTTTCTACCCTTCTCTGACAAAACTAAACAAAAAAAGGGGATACAAATGAATGACAATTTTGTATCTATACATTCAAAATGGGATAGATAAACAGCTACGTTCTCTTAATTCAGTGAATAGAAAGATTTGTTCTAATAGTGTTTGTGTACAGGATATCATGTCTGCGTCTTGTACAATGAACCACTAAAAACTATACAATGTATTTATTTAAAATTGGTTTTGAAACTGTCTCATTGCTATTTGTTTCTCAATAAAATTATTTTTTTAAAAGTTTTTTTCCGGGGCTGGTGAGATGGCTCAGTGGTCTAAAGCACCTACTTAGAATGAGCTTAGCAAAGCAAAGGGACCACGGTTCAATCCCCAGCACCACATGCCAGCCAGCCCCGCCCCCTGGTGGGCTGAGCTGGCCACACACACACACACACACACACACACACAAATAAATTAAAAAAATAATTAAAAAAAATTTTTTTCTGCGTATTTTTGATCCACCTACGTCCAGTCTTCATAGATGGCGCCCACTGTTTCCGACATGGATTTGTAACATGTATCAGTTTCTCTGAAAGCACCAACACAGACACAGAAGTGTGCATGTAATGGTTTTCATGGAATATCCCGTATATACATTTTTTCTTTTTACTTTTTCTTGCCTTCTTTTCTCCTTCCCCCTGTCCCATGTGTTCTTTCATTTTTTAGCAATTACTTTCCCTTTCATAATATGTATTGTGCCGGGGTCCTATTTACTCTTTCATTTTCTTACATTAGGACGACAACACGATGCTTGTATGTGCGAGTCTGACTCATTTTACTTACGTGTATAATATCTAGTTGCATCCATTTACCTATAAAAACCTCGAGTTTGTCTTGCATTTTACTTGAGTAGTACTCCATTTCATAAATACCATGTGTTCTCTGCTTGCTTGCTGTTTGCCATTCCTTGGTTGATGTACAGTATTGGGGTTGATTCCAGGACTTAGCTATGACAAATGGAACTGCTGTAAACATGGGCACATACATAGCACTGTGGTATGATGTTTTCAGTTCTCAGGAAATGCAGGAGGGAAACAGCTGTGTCTAATGATGCCTCTAATCATAGTTTTTGCTTTTTAAATTTTTTATTCTTTTTATACTGAGTCATGGGCCTGGAAGACATCTCAGAATAAGCTGCAGAGACAGTGATCTAACCACCTGCCTGGCAAGCATAAGGTCCTGAGTTCAATCTCTGGTACCACAAAAAAAGAAAAAAAGAAAAAGAAAGAAAGACCATATACAGAGTCACATGATGCAGCTCGGACTTGTAGTGATCCTCCTGTTTCAGTCTCCCCAGCACTGGGATTGCAGGCATGGTCCACCATGTTTGGTTTTGGGGCTGGCATGTTGCACCCGGGGATCTGGGGCAGCATGGCATGTGGTACCAGCAATTGAACTCAGGACCTTGCACTCACCAGGCAGGTGGTTAGATCGCTGAGCTATCTCTCTAGCTTAATCATAGGTTTTTGAGGATTCTCCTCACTGATTTCCACAGTGGTTTCACCAGTCTGTAGTCCCAAAAATGAGAAAGGTTTTCTTTCATCCAACAGTCCATCCAGCATTTCTTATTGACTTCTTGTCGATAGGTATTCTTTCTGGAGTGTGATTGAACCTCAGTGTTGCCTTAATTTGCATTTCTCTAATGGCTAATTATATATATTATTTATTTATTTATACCAGAGATTGAATTTATTTATTTTTGTACCAGAGATTGAATGTAGAACTTTGCACTTGTCAGACAGGCACTTGCTGCTGAGCTATATACCAGGGCCCATTTTTCCTATATTTATTCATCATTTATGTTCATCTAAGAAGTGTATTTGTCTCATATGCCCACTTTTAAATTGGGTCTTTGAAGTTTTGAGGTTTGTTTTATTTATTTTTTTATTTTTTTAAAATTTTATTTATTTATGTGTGTGTGTGTAGCCAGCTCAGCCCACCAGGGGGCGGTGCTGGCTGGCATGTGGTGCTGGGGGATCGAACCTTGGTCCCTGTGCTTTGCCAAGCTTGTTCTAAGTAGGTGCTTTAGACCACTGAGCCATCTCACCAGCCCCAAAGAGGAATGCTGAAAGACAAGTAACACAGACTGAACATCCATAATCTGTTTTTTTTTTTTTTTTTTTTTTTTTTTCGGAACCGGGGATTGAACTCAGGTCCTTGAGCTTGCCAGGGAAGCGCTTATTCCACTGAGCCATCTGCTTGAGGTTTGTTTTAGTAAAATTCTTTTTATATTCTCAATAGAAATCTTTTGTCTAAGGGAGAGTTGGCTAAAAGATGTTTTCCAACTCATGGATTTTTTTGGTCTTCTGCACAAAAAATAATACTACTATAAATCAACAACTGGGATCCCTCTATGTTTTTCATCTATTTCTTGTTCATCTCAGTTTTGAAAAATGTATGTTCCTATTGCCTATTACATATCATGTACCTCTTTCTTTCTTTTGTGGTACTGAGGCTTGAACTTGAGACCTCGTGATTGCCAGGCAGGTGCTTATGCTGCTGAGCTAAATCACTGGTCCCATTTACTTTCCTCTTATACAAGTAAAAGTTAAACACCATACCTCTTATATTAATTCAGTCTTATATAAATACCAGCATCTTTGTCCACATGTTCTAATAATGGCATTTCAACAGAGTCTTATGATATTAAAAAATGAAAAATTAAGGTGACAAAGTTTAACTTATGTTTTTTTTTTCAGAACTGGGGATTGAGGGCTGGTGGGATGGCTCAGTGGTCTAAAGCACCTACTTAGAACAAGCTTAGCAAAGCACAGGGACCGAGGTTCGATCCCCCAGCACCACATGCCAGCCAGCCCCGCCCCCTGGTGGGCTGAGCTGGCCACACACACACACACAAACAAAATAAATAAATAAAAATTAAAAAAAAAAAAAAAAGAACTGGGGATTGAACTTAGGTCCTTGTGCTTGCCAGGGAAGCCCTTATTCTACTGAGCCACCTCCCCGGCCCCTTTAGTAGCATACTTTAATGTCGCTTTGCTTCATCATTTACTCAGTTTATTTCATTAGAAAGCTGTCATGTGATGTCACAATGTGATGTTTAAGAACAATGGAGAATGAGTTATGAAGAGGATAGTGTATTCTCATTCTGATTACACTATGGGTGTATCAAATTCAGTATTAAGTATCATTGTAAATATGTTAATTTATTTAAATTATTCTATAAGTGTAAATATATAAAATGACATATGAATGTATTTCTGTGTTTGATAATATTAACATCTTTTTTCCATAATTTTATTGAGAAACAAATAGCAATGAGACAGTTTCACATCAAATTGGTAGGACAGTTCCAATAATTAACACATTGCCTACTGCCTTCCTAGTGGTTATTTGTTGTACAAGATGCAGACATGATATCCTATTTACAAACACTGATAATATTAACACCTAACACTGGAAGTACACATTGCAGACATAGAAGTTTATCTATCTCAGATAAGGAAACACTGTTGTTGTAATGAAGAGGTACACATCTCCCTCTTATCAGGATAGTAATACCAGAAAAAAATAGAAAGGCAAACGTTTTCTGACAAGGGACACATAATTGAACAACTGTCAAAAAGTCAAACAGCATTTACCTTACCCAAGTAGAGCTACTCTTTCACCCCAGGTCTAAATCTAACAGTCTACAAAATTTGTGTCTTTACTAGCGTAGAATAATTTTGTACCACATAGTGACTGGTCCAGGCTAAAAAAATATTAAACCTCAAGCACAAATACATTTTTGGAGGAAAATGTACATTTCTTTTGTTTAGATTTATTATAGGAAGAAAGACCCCTGAAGGTGGATGGAAGAGAGGCAGACAGGTAATGGCAGAGGATGAAGAGAACAAGGGCATCCTTAGGCAGATGGCACCGGAAGAAAAGCATCACACTGATTGACAAGGAATTAAGCAATGGAGGAGTTCCTTTTCCATTACCAGGTTTCAATCTCATTTGAGTACATATAGGTAATTGTAGATTTATTTCTATTCTCAAAGGTGTGTTTGTCAATTTCAATCCACATTGCGTGTCTTATCCTTTCTAATTTCTCATAATATAAAGGCATCTGTGGAAAGTATATTATGCAAGCTGATTTTACGAGACCAGCATAATCCTGGTCCCAAAACTTGATATTACCACAACAAAATAAGCCAACATCTTGATGAGCATGAATGCAAAACTCTCAAAAAAATGACTGCAACACAAAATTCCAGAGCTTACTGGAAACGGCATTAACGTTTAGTAAGCTTGTTCCATCTAGCCAAGAAAAAAATGTTCGTCATAGCCAAATTGATAAACATGATACGGCAAATCAAGATAATGAAAAACAAAAACAAGAAAGATCATCAAAGACCAAAAGTTATATTTATCTCAATTGATACAGAAATGATGTATCTTGGGACCATGAAATAGCTCAGAGGACTAAGTGCCTGCTTAGGCAAGTGCAGGGACCAGGCTGAAAAGTGAGACCTGTACTAAATACATTAAAAAAATATATATCTACATATATATACATATATAGATATATATACAATTTTATTTTATCACTTAATATAAAGATACATATATCAAATACATTTTTTATGTGTTTGGTACGGAGTCTCACTACAAAGCTTGGACTCGTAGTGATCCTTCTGTTTCCAGCCTCCCCAGCACTGGGATTACAGCCAATTTGTGGTCAGTGTAGCATGCCTGGGGACGAGGCCAGCATAGCATGTGGTGCCAGGGACCCAACCCTGGTCCCTGTGCTGTATCATTTAAAATTTGGAACATATTTTTTCTCTGTGCGCAAGAAAATAAAAATAGTTCTACACTCCTAACTTATGGTCAACATAATCCTGAAGTTCTCACCAGAGCAAAGAAGATAGAGAAAGAACACACAATTCTAGCGTATGTGCCGCCAGAGCAGGCACAAGTCAGAATAACTCAGATTACACAGGAAAAGTCAAAATATTTCAGTTTAAGATAATATACTTATTATTATGGAAAGTACTAAAGTCCCCACCCAAATAGCATCCCAGTACTAAATAAATTAAGGAAAAAAAGAAAATAACTGTCCATTACAAAAATCCACAAATCTTTCTAAAACCAATTTCAAAATACTTCAAAATTATGAATAAAATTATCATGAATATAAAAAATATTACCAGAAAAATTAATGGATGAAGTAAAATATTCATAATTTTAATTGAGAAAATAGTGATCTAATGTTCTGAAAAAATAAAAAATTTCAAAGGCATATCTTTATAAGTGAAAAACTAATTGCACTATATGCAGACTTTTATTCAGCTACATATTGCTGCAATAAATATGAGATAAATAAATTTAAAAGGTGGGAGTTTCTTCTTAGCTCAGCACTCTAGGGCATTGTGTCTATGGTTGTATATCCCATTAAGTTCGGACTGTGGTCCTAATGTTCCCTTAAAGGGTAAACTGCTAATGATCCAAATTCCTGCCACTGAGCCCCACCTGCTAAGGGTCCCAACACCTCCATAAGCTGCAACAGGCTGAGAACCAAAACTTCAGGACTGAAATATTACCTAAGTTTGAGACTGTGACACAACCAAAGGCCATCTACCTATGCCATGGGCTCTCTATAGACATATCAAAGTCATACTTCACTGAAATTAAAAAAAATCCTAAAATTCATATGGAAACACAGGAGCCTACACACATAAAAAAACCTCACAGCAAACCATTGCAACCTGAAAACCAACAAGAAAAGAATTCAAAGGTGAACCAGAAACTACTGGAAAATTTAACTGTGTATGTGAGAAGTGAGTTTGTTGACATTATATCAAGGATTCACCCCCTCCCCCCCGGTACTGGGGATTGAACTCAGGACCTTGTGCTTGCCAGGCAAACACTTATTCTACTGGCTATCTCCCCGGCCCCACCAAGGATATTCAAATATTGGAAAACTACAACAAATAATGATTAGATGAGTAAAAATCTTAACATATACTTCAACAATGAAAGAATGTAGATGAGAAACAAAAATTTGGATACAGGCCAAGCACTAGGTATCCTTAAAAAAAATTCAATTTAAACTCATTAAGAAGGGGCTGGTGAGAAGGCTCAGTGGTCTAAAGCACCTACTTAGAACAAGCTCAGCAAAGCACAGAGACCCTGATTCAATCCCCCAGCACCACATGCCAGCCAGCCCTACCCCCTGGTGGGCTGAGCTGGCCACACACACACACACACACACACACACACACACACTAAATAAATAAAATAAAAAAATAAAAAAAATAAACTCATTAAGAAGAGAGAACTTTGTACAGCAAGATAGCTTAGTGGATTAAGTGCCTAGTTAGACAAGTGCAGGGACTGGGGTTTGAGTCCCAGCACCACATGACTTGCCGGCTCTGCCGTGAGGCATGCTGAACTAGCTACTGAGTCCAGGCATGCTAGCACACGCCTATAATCCCAGAGCTTGGGTGGCTGAAAACAGGATGACGATGAGCCTGTGGTGAGACTCTGTACCAAACAATCAAACAAACAAACAATAAAAGTTACATTTTTAGTTATATAGGGTCTTGCTTTAACTTAGTTTTAACAATCCAGCAGAGGGCCAGGGAGATGGCTCAGTGGAATAAGCACTTCCCTGGCAAGCGCAAAGGTCTGAGTTCAATCCTCCGTTCTGCAAAAAACAAAACAAAACAAAACAAAACAAAAAAAACAATCCAGCAGAAAAGTGTAATCATGAGGTATAAAAAGTAAAGCCATATTAATATGCTGAGCTGTAAAAGGCTCAAGTCAACAACTTCAGACATTGCCAGTCTTACAGAAACCCATTACTATAATGGACTATTAGACTATATTGGGTTATTTTGCTGAATTCAAGCACCTACAATATTTGAATGGCAATGGAATACCCATCTCTGACAAAAAATGGGGAGGATATAAATGAAGGACCATTTTGTAGTGAAAAAATATACCTTTATATGCAAAATAGGATAAATATACAGCTACTGTCTCTTAGTTCAGTGAAAAGAAAGATTTGTACTAATAGTGTTTAGACAAGATGTCATGTCTGCATCTTGTACTCTGAATAACTACTACGAAGACAACAATATGCAATGTATTAATTATTGTAATTGCCCTACTAACCTGTTTTGAAACTGTCTCATTGCTATTTCTTTCTCATTAAAATTAATAAAAACATTTAAAACAAACAAAACAAAAACAAAAACAAAAACAAAAGGAATAGATGAGGTCTAGCTCGACAGTATAGCACCTGCCTAGACAGTGTGAGGTCCTGAGTTTAATTCCCACTCCTACCCTTTCCAAAATGAAGAAACAGGGATGACAGAAAAGTAGACACTAAACTACTAGAAAAGAGGAGGATTAGGGGCAGGGGAGAAATGAAGATAATGAGGGTAAAAATGGTCAATATTTGTTTCATGTTCATACAAGTGTATCAAAATGAATGTTAATTATCTGTTTAATATTTAAAAAGAGAGACTGGACATGGTGGCACACGCCTGTAATCCCAGCACTTAGGAGGCTGAAGATGGAGGATCACTATGAGTCTGATCTAGTAGTGAGACCCTGTACACTCTGTAGCCCTGTCCTAAATTCATTAATCTTTTTTAAATGAATGACAAAGGACAGCTACTCCAATGGAGAAAAACAAATATGTATTGGAATCCCAAGCATCAGTGACAATGAATGAATAGCAACATCTCTAGCAAAATATATTTGTTATAGAAATACAAATGTAACTGTTGGGGCCGGGGAGATGGCTCAGTGGAATAAGTGCTTCCCTGGCAAGCACAAGGGCCTGAGTTCAATCCCTGGTTCCGCAAAAAAAAAAAAAAAAAAAAAAAAAAAGAAAAAAATGTAACCATTATCTGTTTCTTTCAATATACCAATAGAAATCAGCAATATAATCATCCAAGCTATCCTGTGTATATACACATCTTTCTTTTTTTGTGTTCATTCATTTGTTTATTCCTTTTTTCTTTTTTCTTTTTTTTCCTTTCCCACATCCCTGTTGTTCATCCACTGTTGGTGGAAGTGGAGACTGGTACAACTACCATTTAAATCATTGTGGAGCTTCCTCAAAAAACTAGGATTGGAGGTCTCACTGAACTCAGCTATTCCCCTCTTGGATATTTTTCCAGAAGACCGGAAAACATCACACCATAGCGATATATGTGCACCCATATTTATAGCAGCACAATTTGTCATAGTTAAACCTGGAAACAACCCAAAATGTCTTTCTGTAAGTGAGTGGATACTGAAAGCCTGAAGATAATGGAATAACAGGATGTCCAGCTATAAAAAAATAAGATCCTGGCTAGCCAGATAGCTCAGTGGACTTAAACACCTACTTAGGCAGACATAGGGACCAGGGTTTGATCCCTGATGTGCTGTGCCAGGCCCGCCCCCCAGGGCACGATGAGATGACGAATGAGACTGGGTATGGTGGCACATGCCTGTAATCCCAGAACTTGGGATGCTGAAAAAGGAGGATCACCATGAATCTGATCTGTGTAATGAGACCCTATAGACCTTGTACTAAAAAAAAATCAATATAGGTTCCATTAAGTCAGAAAATAAAATTGATATTAAATTTAACTTACTAGGTGTAAAAATTCAGTGTTGGATAACATGTGTTCACTGGTTTGTGTATGTGCTTGTGCCCATGTACATATGGGTTGATACTTTTCGGGTTTATAAATGGCAGTTTATGTATTATACTGAAGGAGCTGACACAAATAAATGATGCAAGGTATGAGTCAATGACACAAAGATAATAAGTGAAAATGAGACTCATTAACAGCCATCCACATAAATACTCCTTCTGGTTTTCTTTCAGCAGGTTGGTGGTTGAGTATTTTCCAAGGGGAACAATACAGTACAAACCACATTTTAAAAGATTATTTTATAATGAATCACCTGAAGAATCATATACAAAGAGTGGAAATCTGCATACTGAAGAACAAAAATCCAGCTGAATGCTTGGAACTTAATATCTTGCATGACTCCACGTGAAACCCTAGAGCTTATAACAATGCCTCCCACAAGTCCCACTGGAGGCCAAGAGCCATGACAGTGTGTCATGTCAGCCCATTTCATGGATCTGCACTAGGAAGGCCCAAGGTCAGTGGTGAAAGCTAGAAAATCTGTGCCAGTGGGATGAAGGATCTGTGCTAGCAGGCTGAGGGATCTGAGCTGGAGCGGGAAAGCAATACTCAAAGTAAGAACTACAGCTTCCTACAGAAGTACCTCAATCATCCTCAGCAACAGTGAAATTGAGTTCCCATCAGGAAAGCCAATGTGACAAGCTTCTCCAGGAGACTGAGCTGTGCATAATCTTCCCCTCTGGAGCCAGGAAGCGATGCTCAAGATGAGGACCAGACCTGCCAGCCCCACCCACAGGGCTCACTGAGACAGCAATTGAGACTGTAAGTGGTGGCGTGTGCCTGTAATTCCAGTTCTAGGGAGGCTGTAAACAGGAGAATCACTACGGGTCCATTCCAGTAGTGAGACCCTGAACACCCTGTAGACCTTTCCGTAAAAAAAAAAGATGATGCCCAGAGCTCCCCCAAAATGCACTACAGTCATTCTCAGCAACAATGAGATCCTGAGCTCTTCCTACATCAAGAGCAGCCAAATTCACTAGGAAAGCCAGCATGACAAGGTCCTCTAGCAGGATAGCCCAAGACAACTAGTAGTTCCCAACAGCTCCAACAGCTTCTCCAAATAGCTTTCTTAACAGCACCGCCCCCCCCCCCGTTCTGCCTGTTTCTCATGTTTTCACAATTTTATTTTTCCAAAGCAAAAAAGTTGAATGCAATAATGTATGCTTTGTGTACATGAAATTTAAAATAGAGGAGATGGTAGATAAATAGCAACATGTTATAAAACAATGTATTGTCATATTCTGTTGATTGCCATCACTGTTGCCCATCTTGCCTAAATTTGTTATGTACCTGGAGGCCATGCAAGTAGGGCCTTCCACTGCTGATGCAAAGAACCTCCAGCCGTGACTCTGTAGCTCAGGAGAGGAGCCCAGGCCTGGATGGCCAGGTGTATCCCTTGGTAATCAGAACTGAATACAGGAGTTTGGGCTCAGCCAGGTTTTCTTTGTAGTAGTTTTAATAGGTAATTAATGAAGAATAAAAGTAGAATTGTGAATCAGCATGAGTAGAATAAACCACGGACATTGTGACGGTTTCCCCAGCAGGATGACTCTGGGTTTGCAGGTGTCCAGACTGAACTGCAGCTGGTACAGTCCAGGTTCAGCTTTGGGCAACCTAAGCGGTCTCTGAACCTCCCACACACTCAGAGAAAAGCAGTGTGAGCCAGTGCATGAGCTAGCTGCAGGCTAACTCAGGACCAGCAGGCTAACTCAGGACCAGCAGGAGGTGTAGCGTGTCCTCTGAGCACAGGAAGCACAGGTCTTGTTAGCCTCTAGCCTTTCCTCTCTGTGTCAGCATCTTACGACTTCTTTCTTTTCAGCAGAACCGGGGATTGAACTCAGGCCCTTGCGCTTGCCAGGGAAGCGCCTATTCTATTGAGCCGTCTCCCTGGCCCCAGCATCTTATGACTTGAGGAGTTCTTTCAGTACATATTCAGCTGATTCCTTAAGAAATATGCAAGTTCTCAGTGAAGATTTTTGTTTAATGACTTAAATATATATTTAACTATTGACTTTCTTTCCATGTGCATTTTTAATAGACAAGTAAACATAATTACATACATTTCAAAGAAATCTATAAGTTTGGATATTTTAGCAGCACAAATAACTCTTCTATTGTGTCATGTAGAAATTAATGTTTTGGGGGCTGGGAATGTGGCTCAGTGGTAGAGTTCCTGCCTTGCATGCATGAGGCCCTAGGTTCAATTCCCAGCACCATCAATACACACACACACACACACACACACACACACACTGAATAAAAATGGCTTCTTTAGCCGGGGAGATGGCTCAGTGGAATAAGCGCTTCCCTGGCAAGCACAAGGACCTGAGTTTAATCCCCGGTTTCACAAAAAAAAAATTCCCATTCAAAAATGGCTTCTTGGGGCTGGAGAGATGGCTCAGTGGTCTAAAGCACCTACTTAGAACAAGCTTGGCAAGGCATCAGGGACCGCGGTTCAATCCCCCAGCACCACATGCCAGCCAGCACCGCCCCCTGGTGGGCTGAGCTGGACACACACACACCCCCCTCTCTCTCTCTCTCTCTCTCTCTCTCTCTCTCTCTCTCTCTCTCTCTCATAAATAAAAATAAAAATAAAAAAAATTAAAAAAAATGGCTTCTTAAGTAAATATATATATTAAAATAAATTAGTGTTTTATGAAATATAATGAGAATATTCTCTATACAGTCTCAGTGCCTTTCAGTTTCTGTCTCTCTCTTATTCTTCTACTGCTCTGAATTTTTTTTTTTTTGGTACCAGGAATCAAACTTAGGACCTTGCCAATAAAAAGCTAACAATATATCCATGGAATAAATCACAGTGTCTTTCATTCAGATTCAGGGAGATACAGGTAAGTATGAGAATACAAATTGGAATTATATACACAGCTATTTTGCATACACAAGTTATATACTGAAATGGGAAAGGTAGACAACAAATCCTTAGGAATTTATAGTGAAAAATCATTTCAATAAAAAAGTGTTTCCTCAAAAGAAAATCAAGTGGGTATCCAAATCAGGAGAAACCGAAATCTATGAAAGTCACAGGAAGTAAATAAAAGAAAAAAATTTAAATTATAAACATAACTTGAAGATTTTATATAGATTTGTTTTTGTTGAACCAGGGATTGAACTCAGAACCTTGTGTTTGCCAGGGAAGCACTTATTCTACTGAGCCATCTCCCCAGCCCTGAAGATTTTATATAGAGTGTAAAGGTCTAAGAACACAAATTTAAAAAGTAACTACCACATATCTGACTACAGAGAAACACTCTTTAGTGTTTTAGTTCAAAGTGAGATGTAAATATAATTTCATGAAATCATCAAACAAATTGCAGTGTTTAAGAACTCCATAAGTTGGCCGGCCAAATAGCTCAGCAGATTCAAGTGCCTGCAAGCTAGGCCCTGCCGCCACTGCGCTTGGCTGTGTTCACAATTCTGTTGTAACCTGTAGCTTCTCTGCCATTTCTCTGGCTCTCTTCTCCTGCTGAGCTTTGTTTCTTGGAAGTGTTTAAAACCTTCTGCCAGGGGGCTGGAGAGATGGTTCAGTGGTCTAAAGCGCCTACTTAGAACAAGCTTGGCTAAAGCACAGGGACCGCAGTTCAATCCCCCAGCACCACATGCCAGCCAGCCCCGCCCCCTGGTGGGCTAAGCTGGCCACACACACACACAATAAATATAAAAAATAAATAAATAAATAAAACCTTCTGCCACTGCCATAGCTACTGCTGTTGCTGGAGCCATCATAGCCACCTTGATTTTGTGGTTTTGGTAAAATATTGGCTTCCACCACATAGGACCCAGAGCTTCTGCCTCCAAAGTTTCCTCCTTTCATGGTTTCAAAATTTGAAGACTGTAATAGCCTAAGTCATTTGATAATGACAATAAGCTTGTCTTCTGGATGGTTAACAACCTAAGTTTGCAGACCAAAATTAGAGAAAAATGAGGGCTACAAGGAAAGCCAATATTTTGGCCCTAACCTTCTAAGGTCAATTAAGACTCAGGACATATGAGAACTTGTACTGTAACGTCATGTATCTCGGTAGTGTCCCAAATTTTCTGATCAAGGAGATTATGGGGCCAAAGAGGAAAGTGATCGATGATGTAGAGTGTGCTTAAGGAGAGTCACATGGGGAGAAGACACTCTCTCAGGCTTTCACAGAGAGCACATTGGCCAAGCAATGGCCGTGACTCATCCACATGGCTGACACTGACAAAGGTTCTACAATCTGAGGTACAGGATCTCAGGATAAATCCTGAGGGGATTTCACTGACCTTATCACACCCAAAAGCTACAATTCTTGTTGCATAGGTCCTGCTTTACCTTGGTCTTAACCATCTAGTAGAAAAGTATGAAGACGAAATATAGGAAGTAAAGCCATGCTGTTATGTTGAGCTGTGGGGGACTCAGGTCAATAATTTCTGACATTGCCAGTTAAACAGAAGACCCAATGCTATTATGGGCTACTGGACTCTTTTAGAATATTTTGCTGAGTTTACACACCTATAATATTCAAATAATGGAACTTAGAAAAAATGGGGTATACAGATGAATGTCCATTTTTTATCTGTGTATTCAAAGTGGTTAGGATAGATATATAGTTACATTCTCTTAATGAATAGAATGATTTGTTCTAATGGTGTTTGTAAATAGGATCTCAAGTCCGCATCTTGTACAGCAATTAACCACTAAGAAGAATATATGCAGTGTGTTATTTATTGAAACTGTTCTACCGATTTGATTTGAAACTGTCTCATTGCTATCTGTTTATCAATAAAATTATGAAAAAAATGGCTATTAACTGATAGATCATTTGGCCTCCAATCTGCTTTTTTTTTTTTGGTGGAACCGGGGATTGAACTCAGGCCCTTGTACTTGCCAGGGAAACGCTTATTCCCCTGAGCCATCTCCCTGGCCCCAAATCTGCTTCTTGATTTTGAATTTTTTTTCATTTTTTGTATTAATGTTTAGGTCTGGACTTGATTTATGTAGCTTTTACTGTTTTAAATGTGAAAATATGCATTTTTTAATTTATCATTCTTTGGTTTTCAATGCTGCTGTGGTATGAAATTTTTCACTTATTATTCGTTAAATCCTAAAATCCTATAAGGAGGTTTCAGACCATTGTTTTAGATCCTTTATTTTGCTTTTTGAATTCAATGAGACTTTTTGATGTGTGTATATGTGACATGCATGACAATCTGTACTGCTTTCTATGTTAATTGTATGAAATTATGAACACAGTACATTTTTATTTTATATGAAAAATTAAAGATTTCAAAACAAAAATAAATAAATAAATAAATAAAATTAAAAAAAATTTGAAGACTGACTGTTGTAATTGCCAAATTCATTATAGCTTTCACCTCCTCCATAATGATTCCATCATTACCAAATCCATTGTAGCCATCTCCACTACCACCATATTCACCCCCACCACGGCTGCCACCAAAGCCACCTCGATCACTGAAGTTGCTTCCAAGACGGAAACAAGTCATTGCCACCAAAACCACCTCCACGACCACCACCAAAATTTCCAGAGCCATTTTGACATCTTTGGCTAGATGAAGCACTAGCCATCTTCTGCTTGGACAGGGCTTTCCTCACTTCAGAGTTGTGGCCATTTAGTGTGGTATTTCTGAATGACAATCTTATCCATAGAATCACAGTCATCAAAGGTTATAAAAGCAGAACCCCTCTTCTTTCCATTGTCTCAGTCAGTCATAATTTCAATCACTTCAACTTCTCCATATTGTTCAAAATAATCTTGTAGGTGATGTTCTTCAATATGTTCTTTAAATACCACCAATAAAGGTCTTCTTTACTGTTAAGTGGGCACCTGTTCTTTGAGAATCTTCTTTTGAGACAGCTCTCTTTGGTTCCACAACTCTTCCGTGTACTTTGTGTGGCCTTGCGTTCATGGCTTCTCCATGTGGTGTAAATAACAAACCCCAAGCCCCTGGAATGCTTGGTGTTTGGGTCTCCCATTACCACACAGCCTGTGAGTGTTCCCCATTGCTCAGAATGACTCCTCAGACTCTCATCAGTTATTTCAAAGCTCAGCCCTCTGATGAAGAGCTTCCCTAGCTGTTTGGGCTCCTTGGGAGACTCTGACTTAGACATGACAGCAGTTGGAAGAGAGATTGATGGTGCTTCCTCCATGGTGTCCACCAGCAGAAAGGAATAAGCTGCTAAGCATACTACTACAGTGTATTTCTTGAAGATCTAACTAAATAGAAAATACAACAAAGAGATAAATTTCAAAGTCTACATAACCTGCCAACTATAAACAACAACAAAAAAGAAAATCTAAACATAACTATATGAGTAATATGATTCAGTTGGAAATAAAATGTCTCTTCCCACAAAAAGTTGGAGGACTTGATATATTTTGTGTTTTTAAAATATTTA
>NW_004524831.1:640506-653631 GCF_000260255.1 Octodon degus | reverse complement strand
TGTGGTGCTGGGGGATCGAACCGTGGTCCCTGATGCTTTGCTAAGCTTGTTCTAAGTAGGTGCTTTAGACCACTGAGCCATCTCTCCAGCCCTATATATTGCTTAATATTTAAATCAGGGTGAACATATTTTTCTCAAATATTCATTATAAAGCTGAGAAGAATTTTGCCAAGCTCATCCTTTGATACCTCATTATCCTCTTATCCCCCCAACTAGAATTACTAAAGAAGAATGCTATAAGCCTATATATCTGATGAACATACATGTAAATATTCTCAGTAAAATTCTAGTAGACCAAACAAAGTAAAAAAGGCTGGGAATAGAGCTCAGTGGCCTCAGGTCATGAGTTCAGTATGTACATAACCCAAACTCTACAGAGTTTGTCATGAGAATCAACATAAAAACATCATGTTACCCTGTTATTTAGACTGTTGTCTTTTTATAAATAAACATAAACTTACATGAAATAGTAAATTTCTGAACACATATAATCTATCAATTTTTAAAAATGTATTTAGTATAGAGTCTACAGGGTCTCACTATGTAGATGGGACTTGTAGTGATCCTCCTGTTTTCAGCTTCCCAGGTGCTGGATTACAGGCGTGCACCAGTCTCAATTGTCCTCTCAGGATGCCCTGGGGGTGGGGCTGGCACTGCACGCTCACCCCTGCATCTGCCTAAGCAGGTGCTTTAATTTGCTGAGCTATCTGACTGGCACTTAACCTATTCATCTTAACCAGGAATAAATTTAAAAAGGAGAGGAGAATAATAATAACTAGTGACAGTGAATCAGATTCACTGAAAGCAAAATGTAGGCAGATGTTTTTGTTTACATCTGTAGTCTTAACATTCAGGAGTTTGAGGCAGGAGAATTACTGAATTCAAGACCAGCCTGGAGCACTTAGTAAGATTCAGGCAAGACAACTATATAAGCAAGACCCTGTCTCAAAAAGATGAAAAAGACAGAAATGTTCAAGAAACAATGGATTCACTACCAAAGTTAGGCGAACATTTTAATAGTAACCAATAATATTTTTATAACTATTCCAAAAAATACACTTTAGATTTTATTTAAACTTATGTTTTGTACATGTACCAACTCCCCACCAAGGAATGAAATCATTAAATAATCAAACACTTATGAATTAAAATAAAAATAAATGGAATAAAGTTCTGTTAACTCATTAAAACACAAAATAGTCTGTACTTACTATCATATGATTTTTTATATTTGTCTACATGTTTAATAGTTCAATCATGTTAAACATATGTATCTTCAGTGTTCACCATGAGAGGAAGGAACAGCATACAAATGATTTCTCTGCATCAACTTTGCCCTAACGTCAAAGCCAGAGACAGGGATCATAACAAAATAATACAGACCAATATCTCTGAACATATATTCAGAGACCAATATCTCAGAGGAACCTCACTGCAAAACTTACCAGCTGACAAATTTTAACAGCTTATTGATATGAATATCCATCACATCAGTGTTGCTTATACCTAGTCAGGAAGCAGCCTTCAACATAAGCAAGTCCCTGAACATGACACAGCCCATCTAGAGAGCAGTGACAGAAACATGTAATTATCTCGATATGTAGAGAACAACTTTTGAAAATGTCGAAGTCCAACATAGCCCATGTAAACAAATGTGGTAGGGAGTGTACCTCAAAAAGGAAAAGCTACATATGTGAAACACACAACTAATGTCATGCTGAATCAGGAAAAGTTGAAACTTTATTTCTGTAAGATCATCAGCAAGACGAATGTCTTTCTTTGTGTTGCTTATATTCAACAAAATACTTGAATCTCTGGTCAAGGCAAGCAAAAAACAAACAAAAAATGAAGAACACCCAAATTAGAAAAAGGAAGTTCTATTTTCCCTATTTGCAGGTGACACAGTCATGTTAACGGAAAATTCTAAGAACTCCACTAAAAACCGAAAGAATTTGTAAACATTTAAAAAAGCTGAAGAATAAAAAATAAGATGATAAGTAATTCTTGAAAATGCCTAATTTGAATAATTCGGCAAAAATCAATTTAATTCAAAAAATTAATTTAATTCCTCTTTGCAGTGGCTGTGAAATACCCAGAAAATTTGAGGTATTTCTGAAATACCCAGAAATGATGAGGTCAAGTACTGATATAATTAATATTTAAAATATTGACAAAGTACACTGAAGAAGAAAAAATAATTTGATGGATACATTGGATTTATAAATGCAAAGATTAATACCTTTCTATCTGTCTGCATATTGAGTCTGTCAACCGCATGTTTCTGGAGTGTCCATCTGAGGCTAGGTAAACTAGAAAGATGACAAGTGCTGTTCGGCTTGGGATTGCGGAAGACCATGCCTATGGCTGCACGGCCCTGACGGTGCAGAGCTGTGACCTGGCATCTCCTAACAAGCACTCTGCCAGGGGCCTAAATTCCTTTCACTCAACACCAGCTTGCAGGTGACGTTATGTCCTTGTGATGCCATATACAGGGTACAAAACTTTAAAACAGGATGGGAAGACATTCAAGGCTGAAAGCAGCACAAAATGAAGTAGCACACACAAGTCATGTCCTCGGAATAAACATACCAAAGTCATACTTCCTAAAAAAAAATTTAAAAAATTATAGAAAGCCACAATACGTCCCTGAAACATAAAATTTGCTGGAAGAATCCATGAAAACTATGTAAACCTAGTACACAGGTAAGGCACAGACTAGTAGAAAACATTCAGAAGGTGCAGGTGTGAGAGATGAATTGCTTCAAGGTATAGAGAAAATATTTAAAATTCTACAGAAGCAAGCCACAAATGCAATGATAAAATGAGTGAAAATCTCCACACTGTCTTCAGCAAATAAAAGATAGGGTAAAATATCTTTAATTAAAATATTAGATATCATTGAGAAAATTCAACTTAATAAAAGATGGTAGGAAAGTACAAGGAGACTTAGAAAGAAAAGATCAGGATCATAGGGAAGAGGGAAAAGATGAGTTAACATAATCAAAGTTCGTTGTATGCGTGTAAAGATGCAAAGTGAAGCTCACTAATCTACATAAATATTCCACACTGATAATAAACATGATTAAGTACAATTTACATGTTACAGTGGGTGAAAAGAAAGGAAAATCAGGGGTTGGTAGATGGCTGGGTGGGCTAAGCACCTGCCTGGCAAGTGCAAGGTCCCAAGTTCCATTTCCAGTACTGCACGCCGTGCCGGCCCCGGAACTAGGCGTGGTGGCATACTGGGGAGGCTGAGACAGGAGGATCACTACGAATCCGAGATGTGTAGTGAGACCCTGTACCAAATAAATGAATAAAAAAAAGAAAGGAAAATTGTTAGTGATTTTACAGAGCATTATATCTTAAGTATTACTGAAGAAATACAAGTGGTGCAACCATTCTGAAACTCATCTGATCAATTCTTTTATAGTAAAATAGTTCAACAATTGAGCATTTATACATTTTTTTTTTTGAACTGGGGATTGAACTCAGGCCCTTGTGCTTGCCAGGGAAACGCTTATTCCACTGAGCCATCTCCCCGGCCCCGAGCATTTATACATTTAACAAGAGAAATAATAAGCTTATGACCACAGAAAAATACTCAACAATGGTGTTTGCAGAAGCTTTTTCTGTTGCTGATAATTTTCAAATCCTGGACTCCTACACTTTGGATGCCTTTATGTTAATGAATGGGTACTCAAATTCTGCAGGTGATAGAATAATTGGAGGAAAAAACAGGTGGTGCCTTAATTCAGAAAAGAAAATCTCATCAAATTTAGTCTAAAAAAAATTATTTTCTAGATTGCAGAAATTAACACAGACTTGACTACCTCATACAGTTTGTAATCCTGTTTTTTTTTTTTTTTTTTTTTTTTTTAGGGAAGGGTCTGCAGGGTGTTCAGGGTCTCACTACTAGATCGGACCCGTAGCGATCCGCCTGTTTACAGCCTCCCAAGAGCTGGGATTGCAGGTGTGCACCACCGCACCCAGTTTCAATTGCTGTCTCAGTGCACCACCGGGTGTGGTGACGGCAGGCCAGGCCCCGGGGTTGAACCCCTGGCCCCTGTGCCTGCTTGCAGGTGCTTTAATCTGCTGAGCTATTTGGCCAGCCCTGTAAATCCTGCTAATAAAACATCCTATAAAAAAACTAATTTACATGGGACAGAATATGGCACTGGGCAAGAATTTGGTGTGAAGAGGATTGTTTCATTAAGGAAAATACAAAATTATTCTAGAGTATTACCATTTCTATGACACTTTAGTAATGCAGTGTATCGTTCAGTGCTTGAGACACATTTAATGCAAGATACAGAAATGTGTAAGCACTTACTAGATTGCTTGCAATGACTGCCTGCAGTCAGGTGTGGAAAAGAGTGCAAGGCCTGTCTGCATGGTGGAGATCTGTGGGGTCTAGTTGAAGGCCTGGAGCTCACCGCACTGTCCGGCGCAAGCTGCAGAACAGGAGCACCTGCAAAGAAATAGAAGTGATACTTCCTCTTCATTTTCTTCTTCTTTTTTTTTTCCTTTATTTATTTGTGTGTGTGTGTGTGGCCAGCTCAGCCCACCAGGGGACGGGGCTGGCTGGCATGTGGTGCTGGGGGATTGAACCGCGGTCCCTGTGCTCTGCCAAGCCTGTTCCAAGTAGGTGCTTTAGACCACTGAGCCATCTCACCAGCCCTCCTCTTCATTTTCTACTAGCTGTTTTTTTTTTTTTTTTTTTTTTTTTTTGCAGAGCCAGGGATTGAACTCAGGCCCTTGCGCTTGCCAGGGAAGCACTTATTCCACTGAGCCATCTCCCTGGCGCCCTTCCTCTTCATTTTCTTTCATTACATTCAGGCAACAAGCCTATTGTTCATTGTCATTCACACCCAGGGTGGGTATTCTGTCTGCAGAAAAACCTTTCAACCATATCCAGAACTATGGTCTTTTTATTTATTTATTTATTTATTTATTTAGGCTAGCTCAGCCCACCCTGAGGGTGGGGCTGGTGTGGCATGTGGTATGGGGAATGGACCCGGGGTCCCCTGAACCTGCCTAAGCTTGCCTAAGCAGGCTCTTTAGACCACTGAGCTATCTTGCGGGCTCCTGGTCATTCAATTTAGATGAGCATTTCTGACTCAAGCTGACAAAATCCGTTAACTATCACATGTATATAGAATGACAAACCAGTATATTTATTTCAACAGTCTGTATTTATTTAAATTCTATAATATTTATTTATTTATTTGGCAGAACCAGGGATTGAACTCAGGCCCTTGCGCTCGCCAGAGAAGTGCTTATTCCACTGAGCCTTCTCCCTGCCCAACCCCCTTCTTTTTTTTTTTTTGTTTTGTGGAACCAGGAATTGAACTCAGACCCTTGCCCTTGTTAGGCAAGTGTTTGTTCTATTGAGTTATCTCCCTGGCCCCACTGGTTTTTTTTTTTTTTTCCAGAAAAAGCACAGAACACAACAAAGTCACACGTGTTCTCACTCCGGGGACAGGGGTCAGCAAGCTACAATGGGAGTGTCCAGGAGCAGGATGAGGAAACAGTCTGTCCACCTACCAGAGGAGCGAAGGCCTAACCTACAGGGATAATATTTACATAGCATCAGATCCTACATGGACAACACAATAGTTCCTGACACGAAACACACTACATGTTTACAAAGCAAGCATCAATCATGTAGAAAGCATGATCTGTGTACATGGATAAAAATGAAAGGTGATGAAGAGTTAAAACACAACAGAACACTCTCACAGGAGCTATCATATTGTCCTGAACACGTCTTTGTTACCAAACTCCCCCAGCACACTCACTTCTATTGTGGACACTGCCAGCTCTGAGGGTCCAACCATAGAGCTGTTTACTTTGCAGGAGGCCATGGAAATAGGGGTTCACCCTGCTGATGAACACCAGCTCAGCCCTGACCTCACCTTGGAGCTGTGCAGAGGAGCCCAGCCCTGGATGCCCAGGGGTGCCCACTCAATGACCAGGACTGAACACAGGTGATCACTATGGGTTTGGGTCTGAGCTGGGTTTTCCTGTTTGCACTTAAGGAAGGTAAATTATTGAGAAGGCAGGCTATGAAATGAGGAAGTAGACATGACTGGGATAAACAGTGGAAATGTGTGACAGTTTCTGAACAGGATGTCTCCGTGTTTGCAGGCGTTCAGGCTGAGGTGCAGCTGGTGGAGTCCGGGGGAGGCTTGATGCAGCCAGGGGAGCTGTCCCTGAGCCTCTCCTGTGCAGCCTCAGGAGATTCATCTTCAGTAGCTACTGGACAAGCTGGGTCTGCCAGGCACCAGGGAAGGGGCTGGGGTGTATCTCCTACATCATTCACAATGGTGGTACCGTATACTACACAGATTCCGCGAAGGGCCGATTCACCATCTCCAGAGACAACGGCAAAAACACGCTGTATCTGCAAATGATCAGCCTGAGAAGGGAGGACGCAGCAGTGTGTTACTGTCTGAAAGCCACAGCGAGGGGACATTGTGAGACCGGACAAGAATCTCCAGGCTGAAGCAGTCGGAACCAGCAGGGGGCGCTGAGATCCATTGAAAAGGCGACAGGGCCCGGGAACAGGCAGAAACGGAAGCCGGCAAGTGAGGGCTTTCTGTTGGCTTCTGGAATTTCGCTCTGTTCTCACATCCTGGGACCTGAGCAGACCCGGAAATCCATAGCCTTTAGGTGACTACTGACCTATCCGAGTTCATATAAGCATTCTGTATTAAATTTAATTCATATATATATATATATATATTCTCTTATATATAAATTTCACTGGATGGATAAACATAGTCATGTCAAGGAAATTAAAAAATTGTGTGGAATTAGATTTTTTAAATGTCAAATCAACATTATCTAGAAAGGAATCTGCTAATTTTATCCTGATGATGAGGGACTGTCGCACGCAGAAATAAAAGCTGCAGATTAGGAAATTAAATCCATGACTTCTCCATTAATAGTCTGTTAAAACACGGCTCTCCTCTCCTTGGCCACCAAAAGGAGCCTGGTTCCCAGCCTCAGCCGCAGCTTTGTGCTCAGGGAGGAGGGAAGAGCGGAAGCCAGCTGAACTCAAGGCCGCGTCCATGGCTTCAGCGTGCTTTCTGTCCAAGGGGTCTTGATTCTGCACTGTCCTTTGGGCCCTTAGAAATTGGGAATTCACAAAGTACAGCATAACACAGTGTAATCTCTCTCTCTCTCCCCAATTAAATAATGAAGGATATGTAAGGGTCAATACTACAGTTTCATATATTCATTATTTCCTTCCTAAAAGATTGTCATAACTAACAATACACATTTCTTTTATTCTTATCATACTTTTTTTCCAGTTAGTTTTGTATTTATCAGTGGCATAATCCTCTTTTTTTTTTTTTTTTTTTTTGCAGAATCGGGGATTGAACGCAGGCCCTTGTGCTTGCCAGGGAAGGGCTTATTCTACTGAACCATCTCCCCAGCCCCTTTAATTTTTATAAAATAATCAAATATACTTCCATGCTTAATATCGTTTGTATAGTTACAGCCTTCTTTGAAGCAGGGACGTGGTAAAGAGAAGTGAAGCATTTGCACACCCAGCTCCCCTGCAGGCTTTCTCCTGAAGGCAGAGCTGAACTAACATTTTCACACAGTCCACTGTCCCTCAGGTGTGACTGTGGACCTCACAGTTGCACTCATCCTGGGAAGCCACATGCACCTCCACCTTTGTCCCCTTTTCTGCCCCTGAGTTGGACTGGGGTCAAGGACTGCGATGTTCTCCCCCTGATGTGATGTCCCTGGTGCAGTTGTTGTTTTGAAGGCAAAATAAGTGCGTCTTCCAGAGCAGCATCCAGGCCTGGGTGCTCAGTGAAGCTGCCATCTCCTGAGATGTAGGCAGATCATGGATGTTGGGCTTCTGAATTCCACCTACCTGCAGATACTTGAAATCTCAACAATTTTTCATGAGCTCCCTTCTCTGTGACTGAATGTTCAGTCATAATTGTGAAAATGCCATTCTCAAATATTAATCTTAGAACTCTGATTCAAGTACGAATATAATTTCTCCACTGAAGTGCTCTTGGGTTTTCCTCTAAAGTGTAAAGACATAGGGAGCCACATACTCGAATCTATATCTGCATACAATAAGCATTACCATCTTCTCATGAGTCCATGAAAGAAAATAGCTGATTGAATGACGACAGAGAAACCTGGAGAGCCAGGATGTCAGGAATCCCAGGTGAGCCTCCTTCCAGGGGCAGAGGGGGCTGCCGGCACACAGTGGAGGGAGCGTGGAGGGGAGAAGCTGCAGGACTGCAGGACAGCAGAGGACCAGGATGAGGTCACATCCTGCCCTGGGAGCCACACAGCCCACATGCTATCCCCAGAAACCCTCAAGATCACTAAGGTAAAGTGTCAGAATGGTCACACGAGGCTGTCCTGGATTAAGGGAGCCCTGCTTTGTGAGAATTGAACACAGACACTGATCCAGAAAGAAGGCACTCAGGGGAGGCTGTTTCCAGCAATGCGTCGTACTTGGACAAAAACTGTCCTAATTATAGAACAATCATTCATCCTTCCAGTATGTTATTAAGGAGTCAAAACAGTTTATAGGAGAAATACGTGACAGGAAATGGACTGTCCCTCAGCAAGAAAGCGATGTCAGGGGAAAGCAGCCAAATCCCTACACTTTCCTGGTGATTGTTACATGGACAGGAAATCCTGGGCAACAAAGAATCATGCACTGGGGTGTACCCCAGTGTGAGGAAAGTGGGCTATAGCTGAAAAAGCTGCAGGAAACATGTTCTTCTGAGAGAACTCAGTGAAGCTGCAGACAGCGTTGGAGACAGAGGAGAGAGGGCAGGACTGCGTTTGAGCAGCCTCTACCTCCACCATCTTCCATATCAGGCATGGAGTCCCCAAGGTCTCAAGCACATGTATCCTTCTCCACTTGGTGATCACTGCAAGGTTTATCTCCTCTGGGTATTGGGGACATCCGTGGGGTGCAGTTAGAGTCACAGAGCCAGGAGGACACACAGATTCCTGCAGGAAACACGCCCCCAAATTTGGAGACTCAGGGTCTGAGGTTGTGGATGGAAGAGACCAGTAACTGGAGCCCACCAGGCCAGTAGTGTGTACTTCCCAGTAAAAATGTGTCCTGTGGAGTGTGGGTGTTCCTCTCAGAGATGAGCCAGCTAAGTAGGCAGCTGCTGTCCCAAACACGTGACCCTGAAAGCGCAGTGCAGGCGTCGGTGGTCAACTGTGCTGGCTCCACCACTGTCTTCTCCAGGGTCCCAAATCTAGAGTGGTTCTTCTCCCAGAGTTTCTATGCAGTATTTCAGGGACCATGATTGGCTCCACAGCTTCCTGTGAATGTGCTCAACTCCAGTGCCTGACTCAGTGCAGAATGAAGTCCTGATTTTCAGGCGTATCCAGTTAGTGTCAGTGATGCCCATGGGTAAGTTAGGGTAGGGGGACCCCCTCAGCCCACTTCTTGTGGGATGCAGTGAAGGAATACAGCAAAGGACCCTAAAATGACATGCAGTATTGGAGCCATGCTTGGGTCATGTTCATCTTCTTCAGGTGTCATGCATTGCCCCGCTAGATTGGGAAAGCATTATTTACCTCAGTCCCAGTGGTCAACACTAAGGAAGGTGGAGCTGCACTCACACAGCTAGGGAGCTGCTCTGTCCTGGAGCTTACATGATTTGCAGGAAGAATAAGTCCTGCCACGGAGCCAACTTATTGAGGTGATCAGGGACAGGATCAGAGAGTGGCACCTACCAGAATGTCCTAGGCTGGTCAGATAGTTCAGCGGATTAAAGCTCCTGCTTAGGTAGATGCAGGGGCTAGGGGTTCCATCCCCGGCCTGCCATGTCAGCCCTATCCCCAGAGTGCACTGAGATGGAGATTGAGACTGGGTGTGGTGGTGCGCACCTGTAATCCTAACACTTGGGAGGCTGAAAACAGGAGAATCATTACGAGTCTGCTCTACGTAGTGAGACCCTGTAGACCCTGCACTAAACACAAAGAAAGAAAGATAGATAGAAACAAAGAATGTCCAGGCTTGGGCTACAAACGTATAACTAGTGCCAGATTTTGAAACTTGGTCGGCCTGATTCTGCTTCCAGAAATTACCATACAACATCCCCTGCCTTGGTCTTGTCTGGCTGTGACTCAGGGCTTGGGGCCCAGATGGCTTCGAGCTAGCCCACCTATACAGGGAGTTCAGGGTCTCACACTGACATGTGCCTGGTGGGATGGCACTCACAGGTCACCTGCTCATCACCAACTGTGTGTGCAGAGTGATACCAGAACAAGAGACTCACACAGTATCCCCATGTCATGTCTGTTTTGTATTTAGGGCAAACTGAATCTCTACACAGGGATAAGGGGGCTCCCAAATGTGGGAGCTGGGAGAGTATGGGTGGACCATCTCTCCACTCTACTTTCTATGCTGTGGCCTCATGGGAAGACTGATGTAGGGGGACAGTGAGCCTTCCTCATCCCTGTAATCATCACCTGGCCTGACTTCCAGGGAGGGACCTCAAGAACAGGTTCTGTTGAGAGTGACTGGACCTGGGGAGGCCACTGTCAACTTGGACAGACCTTTGGAAATACCCTGCTGGCTGGTACCCTCCTTACTTGGGTCTCCCTACAGATTAGGAGGTCAGTAAGGACACAGTCAGAAGATTAAACTTGAGCTAAAGGAACCACTATCCTGGCCCACCTTTTGCTGTGTGCTGGAGATGGTGCATGAAATGCGTGAGACCAGGACAGGGCCCTTCCTATGGCAAGGAGGACAGCAGTGGTTCGGGACTGACCCTGCACATCTGTAGCCAAGGGGCAGTTGGCAGAGGAGGGCCATGTTCCTCCGGGACTGGATCTCTTCAATGTTCTAAAGTGAGAAGTTTGTAAAGAGAGAAAATGATTAATAAATATACTGTTGTTTTTTTTTTGGGGGGGAACCATACACAGCCAAGTAATTCAATGAGAGCTACTTACATGGGTTTTTAGGGAAATGAATATCTCAGCAGCATGGGGCTTGAGCATAGGAAATGATTTTCTAAGCTCACATTGTACAACATACTGAGAGACACATTTGGCTCAGAGTCTCATCCACAAGAGTTCCTGACGAGAAACATTTTACATATTTATAAACAAGCATCATTAATATGAAATGCATGATCTGTGTATATGGATAAAAATGAAAGGGGATGAAGAGTTAAAACGCAGCAGAACATAATCACAGGAACTGTCATTTTCTCCTGAATGTGTCTTTGTTTCCAAACTCCCCTAGCACACCCACATCTGCCGTGGACACTGTCTGCTGTGAGGGTCCAACCCCAGAGCTGTCTATATAGCAGAAGGCTATGCAAATAGGGCCTGTCTGTGCCCATGAATACCAGCCCAGCCCTGACCCTACAGCTGTGCATAGGAGGCCAGCCCTGGATGCCCAGGGGTGCCCACTCTGTGATCAGCACTGAACACAGATGATCACTATGGGCTTTGGTCTGAGCTGGGTTTTCCTGTTTGTACTTATGGAAGGTAAATTATTGAGAAGAAAGGACATGGAGTGAGGCAGTGAACGTGACTTGGATAAACAATGGACCTGTGTGACAGTTTCTGATCAGGATATGTCTGTGTTTGCAGGTGTCCAGGCCGAGAATCAGCTGATGGGGTCCGGAGGAGGCTTGGTGCAGCCAGGGGGGTCCCTGAGACGCTCCTGCGCAGCCTCAGGATTCACGTTCAGTATTTACGGCATGCACTGGTTCCGCCAGGCTCCAGGGAAGGGGCTGGAGTGGATCTGCTACACCAATCACAATAGTGGTACCACATACTAGGCAGACTCCGTGAAGGGCCGATTTACCGTCTCCAGGGACAACAACAAGAACATGGTGTATCTGCAAGTGAGCAGCCTTAGAGCTGAGGACACGGCCGTGTACTCCTGTGCAGGAGACCACAGGGAGGGAACGTCATTATGAGCCCAGTCACAAACCTCCAGTGTGAAGCACTCTGTACCAGCAGGGGGCGCTGTGAGCCATGGAAAAGCGGTTAGGGCCTCAGAAGCAGAGGCAAAAAAGGAAGCTTGATTGCTTCTCCTCACACCCTGCAGGTCCAAAGTATTGAGAAGACAAGGGATCCATATTATATACCCTGTCCCATGCTATGAATCATGTGTGTTTTGTTTTCAGGACAAACTGAATCTCTGAGCAGGAGAGAAGACGAATGGATCTTCCTTCAACACCAGCCACTTTCTATGTGGTGGCCTCACAGGAGAGCTAGTGGGGAGTGTGATGGTGCCTCCCTGCTCCCAGAAGCTGTCTCCTGGCCTAGCTTCCTGAGAATGAGTTAAAGAAGAGGCTCTCCTCCGCACAGAGTGACTGAACCTCTGGAAAAGTCCCTCAGCATGCCCTCTGGAAATACTGAGCTTACTCGTAGCCTCCTTGCTTGGGTCTCCCTACCAGTTGCGCTGGTCCATAGGAATGTTTAGAGCTTCAGAATATGGTCAGGTCCTTGCAGTCAAGTTGAGAAAATGTCCTTCACTGGTCCACCCTTTTCTGTGTGCTGCAGAGTGTAGGAAATGCATGAGGCCTAGGCAGGTCCCTGCCTGCAGGCGGAGCCCAGCACAGGGCTCAGCAGGGGACCTGCCCTGCTCCTATGTAGCTCAAGAAGAGTTGCCAGATTAGGACATGCTGTTCCAGGACCTGTATCCCTCTGGGAACTAAACTTAGAAGTTTGTAATGACTGCAAATGTGTAATAAAATGCTGTTTGATTGGTAATATTTACATAAATACATAAGAAAAAGAGAAACATGAACAAAGGTTTCTGGGGATGTGAATATTTAAGAAGAAAGAGGCTGGAACAAAGGAAGGAATTTTCTTAGGTCAAATTTTGCAAAATATTGGGAGACACTTGTCTCAGGGTCTCAATATACTGTTCACTTTTAGTATTTGGGTTGACTCCACAGCTGAGTGGGTGGCTAGGTAGTAGAGGGGTAGAGTTTGGTCGATGCATAGCCCTTGTGAATGCAATCAATGAGTGAAGATAAAGAGCAATGCAGGGTCCAGGGAGATGGTTAGGGGCTGGGGAGATGGCTCAGTGGAATAAGTGCTTCCCTGGCAAGCACAAGGGCCTGAGTTCAATCCCCAGTTCCACCAAAAAAA
>NW_004524831.1:638163-640406 GCF_000260255.1 Octodon degus | reverse complement strand
TTTTTTTTTTTTTTTTTTTCTTGGTACTGGGAATCCAACTCAGGTCCTTGCAGTTGCCAGGCTGCCACTTGTACCTCTATATCCTTGGCCCCAAAGAACAATGCCTATGCACTGAATTATGGATAAATGGAAAAATAATGTCTTGTGATGTTGAGAATGTGAGGCAAACAAAATTAATACAAGTTTTTGGCAAGTTTTTAGAGTCTGAACAATCAAAAATCCCACTTAAGGGCTATGCTGAAGGACATCAAGTACAAAGCCCTGAATCACACTTCACAGGGCTGGTCTCGGAAGACAGGGGTGTTGTGAAACAGCAGGGAGCTGAGCAACTAAGACAGGTACTGGGGAAGGTGGCCCAGGGGGCCTGGCAGATGTTAGCTGTGTCCATGTTTCCTGCTGTGTCCTCCTGTAGTAGGAACAGTGTCTCACTCTCAGAGGCCACGGTGTGATTTGCTGGTTCTTCATGGCTGCCAGATGAGGTAAGCAGTCCTCACTGATGCCCCAGGGGATGTTCACATGTTCTCTGGACCATTGGCACTTGGGCTCATGCAGCAGATTCTGTCCTTTTGGTGCTTGATTCTCATTTTGGAGAGCTCTGTCTGCACAAAGATAAGACAGGCAGTAGGAGATGCATTTTCTCAGACATGACTGGGACATGGAAACCAGGAGGCAAGTGCTGCATGGCCCCAGTGAAACTGCTTGCTCCTCCTCAGGCTGGATCAAGTGTACAGCTAAGACATTTTCTGCATCATATATATACAAATAACTTGAGTCTGCTCAGATAAATATCTGTGTCCCAGAGCATTCCAAAGATATCACCCTCTTTGCCAGAACAAAGCTCCTCTGCACTGACTGGACCTTGAGAATCCTTTTTATTGGCAGCTGTGAAAAGTCCGAGGGCTAAAGAAGGGAACAAAACCTATTATAGGGAACTCAACTCCTATCACCTCTCCATAGGTTCACATTCTCAGATGCACCTGGTGCAGTCTGGGGTGGAGTTTAGGAGGCCCAGGACCTCAGAGAAGTCCTCTTGCAAGGATTCTGGGTACACCTTCACCAGCTACTTCATAAATGGGTTGCCTCAGTGCCCTGGACAGGGGCTGGAGTGGATCAGATGGATCGACCCATACAATGGTGAAACAAAGTCTGCACAGCAGCTCCTGGGCAGGGCTACCCTCATGGCAGACCAGACCTCCAGCACAGCCTACATGGAGCTGAGCAGTTGGGGGTCAGAAGACTCAGCCATGTATTATTGTGAGAGATGATGTGGTGACCACATCCTGAATATGTCAGAAATCCAGTGGGAAGAACACCTACCTTGATGCTGAGATATGACGAAGCTGAAGACTTGCTTATATTTTCTGAGGAAAGGGACGATGACTCAGCTTGCACTCTAATAACATGGTGAAATCTACAGCGGAGTGCTCTGTGTGTTAAATGCTAGAAGGAGAGACGCCTTCCAATTCATAAGGACATACCAATGCCAAGAAGCTAATCATGTGAACATATGGTTTCCAGTTAATTGCAATGTCCACTGGGGCAAAATTGCTCCTCATAATGTAAATGTAATTTTAAATTCTAAAGGATTTCAAAAATTGCTTTTTCTATTTCTATTTAGCACAATATGCCATTGTTATGGTTTGTGTATAGTTATCCTCCCAAAGCCTCATGTATTCATGGGGTGGCTTCTGGAGTTTGTGATTGATTATTGTGGGTGTGGGCACTGTACCCACCCTGGGGCAGGTAATCTGCATTACAATGTAAGAATGGGAGGAGAGAGGCTTGCTAGCTGCCATGGCTGCTTCTCCCTTTGCTCTTTGCCACCACCATGAATGGCTGCTTTGTGCCATATGCCACTCTGCCTGGGAGCCAGCTGACTATGGACTGAAAGCTACACTAACTGTGAGCTAAATAAACCTTCCTTTCCTTAATTTTGGGTGTTGGGCATTGTGTCCCAGCAATGAGAGAAGAGTAACTGAGACAGTCATTTAAAGGAATTTGTATGTATGGTTAAGCTGAGAACTTGGTACAGGAAAATGACAATTGTTACTGTTATCACCACTTTTGCTGAATGTACTTCTTAAAAAACCAAAATAAAGCAATTAAACCCAAAAAAAGCAATAAAAAAGGAATTTTGATAACAAAAGAAGAAATTGCACCCACCACTCCTCAGTGCCAACCCCCACCCCGCCCGCCGAGTACGATCTTCTGCCGTGTTCCGGGAGCCCCCAGACCCAGTCCTA
>NW_004524831.1:612412-622778 GCF_000260255.1 Octodon degus | reverse complement strand
TTATGCCTAAGATGTTTGATATTCAGACAGATAGTGAGATTAAGCTTAACAGCCTAGGTTGTATGGTAATAACAATAAGCTTCTCTTCTGGAGGGTTAACAACCTAAGTTTGCAGACCAAAATTAGAGAAAAAGAAGGGCCACAAGGAAAGCCAACATTTTGGCCCTCGCCTTCCAAGGTCAATTAAGACTCAAGACATATGAGAACTTGTACCGTAATGTCATGTAACTCAGCAGTATCCCAAATTTTCTCATCAAGGAGATTATGGGGCCAAAGAGGAAAGTGATCAATGATGTAGAGTGTGCCTAAGGAGAATCATATGGAGAGAAAACATTGTCTCAGGCTTTCATATAGAGCACATTGGCCAAGCAATGGCCGTGACTCATCCACATGGCTGACACTGATAAAGGATCTACAATCTAAGGTACAGGATCTCAGGATAAATCCTGAGGGGATTTCACTGACCTCATCAGACCCAAAAGCTACAACTCTTGTTGCATAGGTCTTGCTTTATATTGGTCTTAATCATCCAGCAGACAAGAATAAAAATGAAGTATAAGAAGTAAAGCCATGCTGTTATGTTGAGCTGTAGGGGACTCAGGTCAACAATTTCTGACACTGTCAGTCAAGCGGAAGACCCAATACTATTATGGACTACTGGACTCTTTTAGAATATTTTGGTGAGTTAACACACCTATAATATTCAAATGACAGAACTAAACAAGAAAGGGGATACAGATGTATGGCCATTTTGTATCTGTATATTCAAAATGGTTGGCATAGATATATAGTTACATTCTCTTAATGAATAGAGGGATTTGTTGTAATAGTGTTTGTAAATAGGATATCATGTCTGTATCTTGTACAGCAAATAACCCCTAGGAAGACAGTATGCAATGTGTTAATTATTGAAACTGTCCTACCAATTTGATTTGAAACTGTCTCACTGCTGTTTGTCTCTCAATAAAATTATGGAAAAAAATACCTGCTAATTTTTATTAACCTCAAAAGAAAAAAGATGGGCAAAAGTAGTCCCAGTTGGGTGACCCCATAAAACACTTATTTTAACTAAATATTACTATAGTCATCAGATCTAAGAAGTGAAGTTCCATTTGATCTTTTTTTGTCATTTCAACAAGATAATTTATTGCTTTCTAACAAAGTCATTGAATTTGTTCCTAATTGAATTTCCTCATTTGATTGATCTTGCTACTGAACTTTTGCCACTTTGAGCCCACAAAGCTGACTATATAGCAGGAGGCCATGCAAATAAGACCTCCCTCTGCTGATGAAAAGCAGCCCAGCCCAGCTCTAACCCTACAGCTCTGCTGAGGAGCCCAGTTCTGCATGCTGAGCTGTTGCTAATTTGTGATCAGAGCTGAACACAGACGGCTCACCATGGAGCTTGGGCTGAGCTGGGTTTTCCTTGTTGCTGTTTTCAAAGGTGATTTATGCATAACAAGAGATATTGAGTGTGTAAGTGGACATGAGTGGGATAAACAGTGGGCCTGTGTGACAGCTTCCTGAGCAGGATCTCTCTGTCTTTGCAGGTGTCCAGGCTGAGGTGCAGCTGGTGGAGTCTGGGGGAGGCTTGGTGCAACCTGGAGGGTCCCTGAGACTCTCCTGTGCAGCCTCTGGATTCACCTTCAGTAACTTCTACATGGACTGGGCCCGCCAGGCTCCAGGAAAGGGGCTGGAGTGGGTTGCTCGCATTAGGAATAAAGCTAATAGTTATACAACGGACTATGCTGCGTCTGTGAAAGGAAGATTCACCATCTCCAGAGATGATTCCAAAAGCATGGTCTATCTGCAAATGGACACCCTGAGAGCTGAGGACACAGCCCTGTATTATTGTGTAAGAGACACAGAGAGGACAGCTCAGTATAAGCCCTGACAAAAACCTCCTTTCAGTAGTGCTAAAAACCATCAGGGGGAGCGTTTGACAAACAGAACCTGGAAACAGCTTCATCAGCAGGGCCACAGGGAAAACAGCTGCTTTCCTGTCAGGCTCTGAGGCTTCTGCTTTTCACATCCTCACAAAGGCGAATTCTACCTGCTTTATTCTGCTCCTACCATGGAACTGGGAATGTTTCATTGCCAGGGGGCTCAATGCACCTGGGTTAAAGTCTAAGCAATGCTTATAGAGGCAGAAAGGGCTCCTACTGTCTACAGGATTAGAACCTGGGTAATTTAAATGGACCTGGTTACCAGGCTTTGTACAAATTAGATTCATGGAAGAGATCTCAGCATGATTCCCTGATTAAGACATATTTGAGGATTCAAATGTCATTTATTGAGCCAGCTAGACCAGGCTGATGTTCTCTAACATGAGAGATAGTTTACATTAATCCCTCTACCACAGGAAAACATTGATGACTAACTGACATTGTCATTTATTCCAAATCCATTACCCCAAAATTACATTTGAAGGTTACCTCTTTATCTCCTCTTTCCTGAAAGGGAAGGCTGTCTTATTTTAAATCAAGTAGCTCATTTCTATGACCTGGGGCTTAGTGGTTCAGTCAATGGCTGATGCAGGAACCTGGCCAAGGTTTGATGACTTTCTCACTGTTCATGGCATGAAATGTCCCTCTGTCCTCTGTGAATAAACCTATTTGGGGAAAAAGAGGATGCATCACATGCCAAGGGGAAATCACTGGGTTTTCCTTGTCAGAACTCAGTGACATACTCTTCTATTCAGGTTCACAGCATCTCCTTCCTCACTTGTGATTTCAGGCAACTTGTTCATGGGCTGCCCAGCTCTGCTCAGCACTGCTATGTCCTGTGTCTGTGGGGCTGGCAGTAAGGGACTGCAAGAGTCAGATTGAGATTTGGAATTCTCTCCACTACATAAATTTATCTTCTCTGTTCTGATTTCTGAGTTCTGGGTCCTCAAATTGGGGTCACTACTTGGAGGAGGGAAATGTAAATTTCCAGATTTTCCCTTTGCTGTTAGAAAGCCCAGCAGGGCCTGGGCCAGGACTACTGTGCCTCACAGGGTCAGGCTGTGTTCACTTCTCCTGCTGTTGACATTCTCTGCCTGAGAGTTCTTGGATCAGGACCTTAGTGATGCAAAGGTTCTTGTCCTCATCTGAACTAGCTTCATTTGTTTTCTGTTTTTCCATAGGCTGCCTGCCACATGTCTGGTTCTGTTCCTGGGTTCCACACTGAGACTTTCAAGCTGACCTCCTTCTCACTGAGCACCTATGTTGTGAGGAGAACTTGGAATCATTATCCCCCAAGGAAGGGCCTGAAGTGGCTCTCAGAATTTTGGTGATACAAACCCCTACAGCTAAGCCCTGAACAATCAGCTTTGATCTCCAGGGACACCAGCATCAACAAAGTGGTCCTCACAATGGCCACTGTGTTTGGATAATTACCGAATAATCTGCTTCTATCATAGGTTCCAAATGTATAAAAATTAATAGGTGACAGACTAACAAGAGCAACGCTGTTGGATCCTGGGTAGAGGTGGCTTGTTAGGCAGGCAGGGGTAGAGGCTCTGAGAGCAGAGTAAAAAGCAGAAGCCCTCTTTTGCATGTGGTTGCCTGGCAGGCTGTTGAGCTCTTTCCTGAGTAATCTCCTGAGTCTTGCACTACATGGTTGCTTAATGCTGATGGTTCAAATGCTTCATTGTAAGAGCCTTCTCCAGATGTCTGAACTGTGCCCACATGCATTCTTCATCCATGGTGGATTCTTCAACCATGGTGGGGAGGAGCTGGAAAACATGAAGGTGATGGGGACATCTTCATGTGATGTTCAGAAATATCATATTCACATCACTTGTGTGAATGATTCATGTTATTTTGATCCCTGGATAGCTTCATCTGAGTTAGAAATTCCCAAAGACCCTTCACGTGGCAGAACCATTTCCATTCCCATTGGCCGGGAAAAAGGTCCCATCGCACTGCTGTTACAATCATCAGGATTTTGTTTGACCCATATTTGCTTCTTAGTATTACTGAACAATGTGTATACAGGGTTTTGTAATTATGTATTTTCTACATGCCATAGTGAAAAAAATTGTGGAGTCGTAAATAGGCTTTACAGTTTACATTTCATTTTGAGATCTTTTTCTTTAGGTATGTCTTAAAACTGCTTGGGTTCTTTCAGAGTTTCAGGGAAAGTTTGTTTCAACATTGTTTAGCTTAGATGTTCCTTTTACAAACAAGAAATTCAAATTCCAGTCTTGTTGTAAACCTAAGCCATGATTTATCCTGTTCCTGAATAGTGACTTACAAAGTAGATTATACATTTTTCATCACAAAATGTTATGAGGTAACATGAGTGTGAATTTGCTAAATTTAGCCATTATATAATGTGTATATACTTCAAATACAATGGTTTTAAAGCAGTTGAAGAAGTAAAAATTTCCCTTCTGACCACTACAATAGTATTTCATTTAAATGAATATACGCAAATACTGAATTCTTTGTGTGTGTATTTGGTTCAATGTCTCACAACACAGCGTGGACATGTAGTAATCCTTTTTCAGCCTCCCCAGCCCTGGGATTACAGGTGTGCATCACCATGTCTGGTCTTGATGGCCAGCTCAATGCACAACAACCACTATGTGCCCCGACTGCCCCACCCCCAGGGCGGGCTGAGCCAGTCACACAAAAAAAGTAAAGTTGAAATAAAAAGATGGCTAATATTAATACAATAGAATATGCGACACACAAGAAAGTATCTCAGGAAAGATAATTTCCAGAATCTCAAAGCAGAAACTGCTGGCATATATCTGCTAACAAATATTACCTAAATAATCATAATGTAAAATTTTATTGTCCTATATTCACATACTACAATACTGATAAATACATACAATTAAGCAATGTTTTTAGGGTATTTATAATAATTATTTTATTATTTGTTATGCTGTAAATAATCAATATGTCTTCAATCACAACTTCCTATCCCAAGAAATAAATGTCTTCATTAATTGTTTGATCAATATTCATGATGGAAAAACTTCAAAACAACATTGAACATAAATGAGAAAGGCATAAAAAATGCAGACATTAAATCCAGTTTCTAAGGATACTTTGAATGAGAAGCAGAGGAGCACAATACAACGATTAAAAGGGTTTAAATAAATTTGTGATACTATATAAAAGTCTTTTTTTCCCACTAATACAAGACTGCACAAGCAGCATCACTCAGCCAAAGTTAGTACAAAAGTGAAAGTGAACTTTTATAGCTCAAAAGCAAGAAAAAAAAATCAGTAAATAGAAAAGTTTTCAGAGCAGCAGAGTGTCACATACCTGTAATCCAGAGACTGAGGTTGTAGACACAAGAGGATCGTTGTGAATTTCATGACAATCTGGGCTATATATTGGGTTAAGGGTCAAAATAATATCGTAGGCCAATTGGTGTAATGATTGAATTTCAGTGACTTTACTATCAGATACATGGTACATAATTATTGAAAAAGTCCGATCTATCATAGAGTTAGCATGTTGAATTTCGGAATCATATCCAGAGAACAGTAAGAAAAGCTGAACCTAGAAAGAAAATGATCACACAGGAGTATCTGGAGAAAACACATGGGCGCCTTCTCTTCCCCAGTGATCAGCAACACCTCTTTGACATAAGTGTAGCACACATATGTCTTTGTGTTTTCTGGTTCTGGAATGGAATTTACAGCAGGAAGAAGATGGACAACTCAGTACCACAGTGAATGACAGTGGAACAAGCTCTTAGGCAGCTTTTGTGAAGTGAGGTCATAGAGAAAAGGAGGGACCAGAGTGTGAACATTTTAATGTGAAAGAGTCCCACATAAACTGTGCTCAAAATCAGTGAATCTTTGCCTCTACTCAAGTTCACTTTGCATGGAGTGAAACTATTGCTAAGTCTAAGTAACACTGTGCTGAAGGACACCCTTTGGACCATATTTCAAATGCAGTGAAGGACACCTGGCACAAGCCTGTCCATGCCTGATGCCACCTCTTGGACCTGATCCAATCTATAATCTCAAGGGCCACTGGAAATGTGACTGCTCTGTCTGCTAGAGCGCAGGTAAGTCCCCCATTTCCCTACAATCAGAGGAAAACTCACTGCAGCCAGATGAATCAATAGTTGACTTGCTCCACTGAAGAGGACTGATGAGGCTTGGAGTCCACAGCCCCACTGAAATCTTTGAGTTGCAAGTCTCTCTGGACATCTCAGGTTGGACACTCTGCTTATACATGGAGGACACACATAGTGTTCTTTATGTGCTTTCAGGGCACTGCAATAGCTGTACATCCTCAAGTAGGAGGTGATGCCTAACCTTCAAGACCCACTCAGACAGGACAAATTCCTGCTACTCCAGACACTACTTTTCATTCATAATTTCCTTGTGATCGAAACCTACTCCACCCCTCACATGGGGAGAGATCTACTCCAAAAGCTCCACTCCTCTTTCACCCCTCCCCCACAGGCCTCATCCTACATACCCAACTTCAGTGAGCCACCAGATCCTCCCTCCCTCCTTCTTCCCTCTTCCCTTGTGGACAACATCCTTGGGACATGTCTTAGTTACTTTTTTTCCTCATTGCTGGGACAAATATCCAACACTCAAGCTTAGGGAAGGAAAGGTTTATTTAGCTTTAGTTACTGGAGGATTCAAGACACTGGAGGACAGTCTAGGGTGCTGCTGTGTCCAGGATGACCCTTTCCACATCTCTGAGTAAGCACAGGCTAGCCAGTTTAACAGTCTGCACTGCACTGGCCCTGTCATTCAGGCACCACCCTGGTCCTCTGGCCCCACCCCTCAAGCCACTCATTGCTCCTCCTGTTGCATCTGCCCCATAACTTACATGACTTTTTTTGGGGACAACTAGACACAAACCATAACATCTCACCCCCAGGCCCTCAAAGTGTCATATGCATCCCTTTGTGCAAAAGGCATTTTAATCCATCTCCAAGAGTTGCCAAAGTTCCAATGTTTCAGCATTGCTGAAAAGTTCAAATTCCAAGTCTCCTCCAAGACCCAAGGCAAATTCTCAACTGTGAGCCCCTGTACAGGATACAGACCACTGGGGCCAAAACAAGTCCAAAATCCAGCAGGGCAAACATTAAGTCCTATAGTTCCATATGAAACAGCTGAAGCAACATGTGGCAAATTGTGAGCTCTACATGGCTCCACCCTTATGGCATTTCTGGTGCTGGTAGCTCCCATGGCTTCTGTCTTAGGCTGGCTTTGCTCCCTCTTTGCAGTTTCCCTTAGGTGATCCATGTTCCTGGCTTTTCCAAATTTCTAGGGTTTCCACTGAATTGGCTTGTCACTCACAGCTTCACACACTGCCCTCTCAGGAGCACACTGCCTGGCCTCCCAGGCCTTCCTCTGAAATCTAAGTGGAAGACTCCTTAATCTCAGAACTCCTGCATTCTGCCTGCACCTATAACCAGTGACAGGTGGATAATGCCAAGGTCTCCGGCCAGCTGGAGCAGTTGCCAGACTTTCCTCTCTCTTGGCTGCAGGGGTTGAGTGGATTGCTGAGCACTCTGACCCTGATTCCAAGGAACAAATTCTCTATGCCAGCACCATTCTGGAACCTGGTGTAGCCACCACCTCAATCTTGAAACATGGGGCTCTGTGGCTTTCTCCCCAAAGCAAAGTCCCTCACCCTTGTGATTCGGAGGCTGCAAACAGTAAGAACCTGCCACCTCCTGTGATGCCCTCAGGACATCTTTTTTATTCTCCTGTTCCTCCTGGGCAATGAAGATCTCAGCTCTATCTTTGCAGTACAGAGCCTTCTTGACACTTTCTTTCTGGTCAAGTACACAAGATTCTAAATCATTCTGTTGAGGTTTTGCTCATGATTCTCAACATATATGTGACTAAGAGCCCCCAACAATAACCATTCCACTGCCCCAATATTTGACTGCTTTGAGATTTCCTTTGAAAGATTAATCAGTCCTCCATGTTTAATCTCAGTCTCAGGCAAAGTCTCTGGACACAGGCAAAATTCAAACAAACTTTCTGCCAAACCAAACACAAATGATCTGGAGTCCAACAGTCAAGGCAGTCCTTCTTCCCAGCAGAAATCTCCCCAGCCTCGTGTTTACAGGTAGGATTTCTACCAGTTTTCTGGTCTGAGCTGTGACCAGAAACTCCCCTACAGAATAGCCAAAGCTGTTCTGGCGCTTCTCTTGTAGGCATCTCCAAATGTTTCCTCTCTCTTTCCATCAGCCATTCCCAAAAGCTGGTAATTGACATGGTCAGGTTTAGCCACAGCAATGACTCTACTTCTCTAGTACCAAATTCTGTCTTAGTTACTTTTTTCTCATTGCTGGGATAAATACCCAACATTCAAGCTTAGGGAAGGAAAGATTTATTTAGCTCACAGTTACTGGAGGTTTCAAGACACTGGTGGACAGGATGGGTCACCGCTGTGTCCAGAATGACCCTCTCCACATTTCTGAGTAAGCATAGGCTAGCCAGTTTTACATTCATGTCTCTTTGGCCCTGCCCCTCAGGCTCTGTCCTGCTCTTCTGCCCCTGCCCCTCAGGCCACTCATTGCTCCTCCTGCTGCATCTGCCCCATAACTTACATGAGGCTTTGGGGGGAAATCTAGACATAAACCATAACAGAACACTTATATTTTCCTCCTGTGACACTCATGCTACTGTGGCACTGGTGTGCCTCAGAGCTCTCTTAGCCTTCCCCTGTGTTCCCCAACATCCAAAAGCCCATAAATACCAGTGACGACTCAAGCCCGTAATTTGACATCTTGCCAATAGTTTCATTAAAAGTGCCTACTGGCCAGACAATGTTCCCATTCCTGTATGTAAATCTAATGGTTATTGTCATTTAGTTCAAGATCTCAGGGTAATCGATAATGTGGTTACACTTATTCTGATAGATAGTTCATGGATGTTTCCTCAACAAACACAGACACTCAAAAAAAGGGCAAGATACATTAAGAATACAAATTACAAGTGAACATTACAACAAAAATACTTAATCTTTTACAAGTAGGAAGTGCTTATTGAGATAAGCTTCTACCTATGAGGGATAGAAGAGGTCCTGTGTGGGTTCTTCCAGAGTATTGTTATTTTGACTGAATATTAATATTTTCATTAGACTTAATGAGAGAACTAGCATCTTGTCTTGGTATTGAACTTTTTCTCCTTCAAGTCTATGAGCTGTCTATATAGCAGGAGGACATGCAAATAGGGCCTCCTTCTGCTGATGAAAACCAGCTCAGCTCAGCTGGTTGCAGCTCTGCAGCAGAGCCCAGCCCTGGTTCTCCCTTCCTAATCAGGACTGAGGACATGAGGCTGACCATGGAGCTCACGCTGAGCCTGGTTTTCCTTGTTACTGTCTTAAAAGGTGATTTGTGGTGAACAAGGGATACTGAGGGTGCGGGTGGTCAAAGATGGGATAAACAATGAGTCTTGCAAAAGTTTAATGGCCAGGATATTTTTATGTTTGCAGGTATCCAGGCTGAGGTGCAGTTGATGGAATCCGGAGGAGGCTTGGTGCAGCCTGGAGGGTCCCTGAGACTCTCCTGTGCAGCCTCTGGATTCACCTTCAGTAACTACTACATGGACTGGGCCCGCCAGGCTCCTGGGAAGGGGCTGCAGTGGGTTGCTCACATTAGAACCAAAGCTAATGGCTACACAACTGAATATGCCGCGTCTGTGAAAGGACGATTCGCCATCTCCAGAGATGATTCCAAAAGCACGGTCTATCTGCAAATGGACACCCTGAGAGCTGAGGACACAGCCCTGTATTATTGTACAGGAGGCACAGTGAGGGGATCTCAGTATAAGCTCGGACACAAACCTCCTTGCTGTGATGCTCAGGACCACCAGGGGGCGAATGTGTACAAATGAACTAGAAACGCTGGTAGGAAGCTATTTCCACGTGGATTTAATTTTATTGGCAACCTGTGGAGGCAGAAATGACTCATCTATCCTCAGGATCAGAACCTGGGTAATCTCAGTGGACCTTGTCACTGGGACTTATCCAAATTAGATTCAGGGAGGAGACCTCAGTGTGATTCCCCGATTAGACAGATTTGAGGATTTGAGGATTTCAGTGAGATCCATTGAGACATCTAGGCTAGGCTGATATTCTCTAACATGTGAGGTATTTTGCATTTCTTCTTCTTCTTGTTCTTCTTGTTCTTGTTCTTCTTGTTCTTCTTCTTGTTCTTGTTCTTGTTCTTCTTGTTCTTGTTCTTGTTCTTCTTGTTCTTCTTCTTGTTCTTGTTCTTCTTGTTCTTCTTGTTCTTTTTCTTGTTCTTCTTGTTCTTGTTGTTCTTCTTGTTCTTCTTGTTCTTGTTCTTGTTCTTCTTCTTCTTCTTCTTCTTCTTCTTCTTCTTCTTCTTCTTCTTCTTCTTCTTCTTCTTCTTCTTCTTCTTCTTCTTCTTC
>NW_004524831.1:610342-612312 GCF_000260255.1 Octodon degus | reverse complement strand
TCTTCTTCTTCTTCTTCTTCTTCTTCTTCTTCTTCTTCTTCTTCTTCTTCTTCTTCTTCTTCTTCTTCTTCTTCTTCTTCCTCTTCCTCTTCCTCTTCTTCTTCCTCTTCTTCCTCTTCCTCTTCTTCCTCTTCCTCTTCCTCCTCCTCCTCCTCTTCTTCTTTTTGTATTTTAGGGAAGAGTTTACAGGGTGTTCAGGGTCTCACTACTAGGTCAGACGTGTAGTGATCCACCAGTTTATAGCTTCCCCTAGAGCTGGGATCACAGGCGTGCCCCATCACGCCCAGTTTCAATTGCCATCTCAGCGCACCCCGGGGGTGGGGCCAGCACGGCAGGTCCGGGGATCAAACCCCGGCATCTGCTGTGCTATTTGGCAGGTCCTTACATTGATTCTTCTATCCCAGTAAAAATATTCATGACTCAAAAAAAAAATTCATGACTCACTGACATCTGCATTTGCTCTAAATTCATTATTCCAAGATTTTATTTGAAGGAATAAATAAAATTTGTCTCATTTTGCCTGAAAATGAGGGCTGTATTTTTATCATAGAGCTCATTTCCTTGACCGGGACCATAGTGAATCAGTTTTTGTCTCCTGCAGTAACCTGGCCACTGTTGAATGACTTTTTCTCTGTTCCTTGGCAGGACTGTACCATTGTCCTCTGTGCACAGACTCATTTAAGGCAAAGGTGCACATCATACACCAAAGGGAAATACTGGGTTTTCAAAATAAATTTTTAATAAATAGACTGTATATATATTTATTTTATATAATATACTCATTATTAAAGAGAGTACAAATTAGAATTAAAACAGAAAATATTACAAGTGATGGAGAATTTCACTTAAAAAAGTAATATGAGTTTCAACAGTATTTGTTTTAATGCATAGTGTTGTCTTCCAACCATTTATTCCTGTTACCAGATATATGCATGTAAAATTGGAAGAAGAAAGATAAAAAGAAAGAAATGTAAATGTATGTGACCCTAAGAAGAGAAAAAGTACAAACAATTGAAAAAGGAGATGAAACATCTTAAAGCATCAACTGCTTCTTTCCATAGACTAGCAGAAATGCGCAGTATGGTTGTCCAAACCATTCTGCTTATATACATAGAAAACTCTCTTTTGCCCACTCCCTCTCCTATTCTTCTTCTCAGCTCAATATCTCTTTACTTTAGAATAAGTTCATTTCCTTTTCCTAGTATCTATTGTATTCTTCAGATTCCATTTTTCTCTCTAGGTACTCACAATAAGGAGACAATATGATCCTTTCACACGTGTGTCTGATTTATTTTACTTAAAAGTATGTTCTCTGGTTGCAACCATTCACTGATAAAAGACTTAAATTTATCCTGCTTTATACCTGATTAAAAATCCATTGTGTAACAATGCCACATTGTTTTTATCCATTCTTCAGTTGGTGGGCATTTAGGTTATTTCCAGGATTTAGCTCTGTCAAATTGCATTGTTATAGACATGGGTGCACATATATTGCTATTGTATGAGGCTTTCAGTTTTTCTGGAAAAATACCCAGGAGCACAATAGCTGGATTGATTGGGATCTCCAATCCTCACTTTTTAAGGAATCTCCACATTATATTCCATAGTGGATGCACCAGTCTGCACTCCCACCAAGATTGCAAAATGGTTCCATTTTCTTTGCAGCCTTTCCAGCATTTGTTATTGGTTGACTTCTTTTTTTTAAAAAAGTAATATTATTGAGAAACAAATACCAATGAGACAATTTCAAAACCCATTAGGAGGACAGTTTCAATAATTAATATATGGTATATTGTGTCTTCTTAGTGGTTATTCATTGTACAAGATGCAGACATGATATCCTGTCCAAACACTGTTAGTACAAATCTTTCTAGTCACTGAATTAAGAAAAAGTAGCTGTATATGTATCCTATTTTGAATATACAGATACAAAATGGTCATTTTTTATTTTTATTTTATTTTATTTTTAA
>NW_004524831.1:606195-609170 GCF_000260255.1 Octodon degus | reverse complement strand
GCCAGCGCAGGGTAGCAGGAAACTCTCCGCACACTCACCGGACCTGGGCTAGGACTGGGTCTGGGGGCTCCCGGAACTCGGCAGAAAATCCTCCAGTAGTGGGTTTTCCATAGGACTGGCAATGTCAGAAGCCATTGACTTGAGCCCTTTACAGCTCAGCATATTAATATGGCTTTAATTTTTATACTTTTCTGCTGGATGGTTAAGACAATATAAAGCAAGACTTATGTAACAAGAAATGTAACTTTTGTTTCTTACAAGGTCAGTCAAATCCCCTCAGGATTTATCCTGAAACCCTGTACCACAGTTTGTAGATCCTTTGTCAGTGTCTTGCTGACTTCTTGATGCTAGCCATTCTTTCTGGGTTGAGATGGAGTCACTATTGGTTGGACATCAAGAAATTTGCATTTCTTGAATGACTAAAGATGCTGAACATTTTTTTTTTCATATATTTACTTACTGCTTGTATTTGTTCTTCTGAGAAATGTATATTTATCTCAGATACCCATTTGTGGATTGGGTCTTTGAATTTGGGGGGCCTGATTTTTAAAAATTCTTTTTCTTTTTTTTTTTTTTTGTATTTTAGTACAGGTTCTACAGGGTATACAAGGTCTCACTATATGGATTGAACTCATAGTGATATTCCCGTGTTCAGTCTCCCAAGAGCTGGAATTACACTGGCATGCTACTACACCATCTCAGTTGCTCTCTCAGTGCACTGCAGAGTGTGGTCTGGTGTGGCATGCTAGGGATTGAACCCTGGCTGCTGCATCTGCCTAAGCAGGCACTTTAATCTGCTGAGCTATTTGGTTGTCCCCTTAACAATTCTTTGTATGTTCTATATAGAAGGCCTTTGTTGGAAGGACAATCAGCTATAATTTTCTCAGTTTGCAGGTTTTCTTCTTTCCTGTTGGAGATTTGCTTTGAAGCAAAGAAACATCAAAAAGAGGAGATCCCAGTTCCTGATTCTTTGAAGTATTTCACATGCAATTTTGCTTTGTTCACGAACTATCCCTATGTCCTTAAAATTTCTACCTGTATTTCCCTCCCAACCATGTAGTGTTTTCATTGAAATATTTAAATCTTTGATCCATTTTGACTGTAGCTTTGTGCATGGTGATAGGAATGGGTCTAGTTTTAGCCTTATGCATGTAGAAAGCCAGTTTTTTCAGCATCATTTATTAAAGAGGCTCTCTTTTTCCAGTGTACATGTTTGGACACTGTATCAAAGGTAAAATAGCTGCGTGTGTTTGCAGTTCTTTTGGGATCTTATAATCTATTCCATTTGTCCTCAGGTCTGTCTCTATACAAATACCATGCTTATATTATCAGGGAAGTGCTTATTCTACTGAGCCATCTCCCTGACCCCTCATGCTTATATGATCAGAGTAGCTGTATAGTATAATTTCAGGTCAGTGATTGTGATACCTCCTGTCTTTCTTTTGTTTCCCAGGATTGCTTTTGATATTCTTGGTCTCTTCTGGTTCAACATGAATTTGAAGAAAGTTTTCTCTAGTTCTGGGAGATATACTAATGATATTTTATTCAGGATTGCTTTGAATCTCTACAACAATTTTGGGAATATGGCTATTCTCACAATGTTGGTTCTTCCTATCCAGGAGCATGGAATATTTTTCCAGTTTCTCAAATCCTGTTCAATATTTTTCTGAGAGTACCATAATTTTCCCTATATAAATCTTTTATCCTTTGTGAGATTTATTCCTAAGTATTTCATTGTTTTGGATGTTATTGTTAAAAAGTGTAGTTTTCCTAATTTCTCTGTCCATGAGTTTATTGTTTATGTACAAAAATGTTACTAATTTTTGCGTGTTGACTTTGTATCCTGCCCCACTGCTGAATTTGGTGATTAAATCTATGAGACTCATGGTGGAATTTTTGGCTACCTCTATGTAGAGTATCTTGTCATCTGTAACTAATGATAATTTTACCTCTTTTCCAATCCTTATTCCTTTTATTTTGATCTCTTCTCTAATTTCTCTGGTCAATATTTCTAGAAGTATATTTAATAGGAATGGACACTGGATATCCTTGTCTTGTTCCTGATCTTATGTGAAGGCCTTCTGTTTTAGCCCATTTAGTATGATGTTGGCTGTTGATTTCATAGATGGCTTGTATCAGATCGAGATATAGACCATCTATAATAATTCTCTGTAAGGTTTTATAAATCATGAATAAGTGCTGGACTTTGTCAAGAGTTTTCTCTAATTCTATTGAGTTGAGACTGTGATTTTTATTTTTTGTTCTATTGATGTGGTGTATTACATTTCTGAATTTGAGTATATTGAACCATCCCTGCATTCGTGGAATGAATCCAACTTGGCCATGATGTATAATTTTCTTGATAATTTGCTGCATTGTGCTTGCTAGTATTTTATTGAGGATTTTTGTATCAATATTCATTAGAGAGATTGGCCTGTAGTTCCCTTTATTAGTTGGATCATTCTCTCATTTTGAAATCAGAGAAACACTTGCCTCCAGGAACGAGATTGGGAGAATTGCTCCACTTGCAATTTCATTGAAGAGATTGAGAAAAGTTGGCATTAAATCTTCACTAGATTTCTTGTAAAATTCTGTTGAGAATCCATGGGGACATGGACTTTCCTTTGTTGGTAGTTTTTTTTGGTAGGATTTTTATTACACGTTCAATTTTATTTCTTGTTATTGGGTTATTCAGAGTTTTTTATATCTTCTTGACTCAGATTTGGCATTTCATATGTATCTAGGAAACTGTCCATTTCATCTATGTTTTCCATCCTGTGACAGTGAAGATTTTGGAAGCAGGTATTGTTGATCTTCTGAATTTCTCTAGGGCCTGTAGTGATTTCACCATTGTCATTCTTTATTGTATGTATTTGTTTTTTTTTCTTTTTTATTACATTGTCAAGATGTTTATGAATTTTATTTATTCTTTCAAAGAACCAATTCATTTATTAATTTATTCTTTGTATTGTTTT
>NW_004524831.1:603217-605648 GCF_000260255.1 Octodon degus | reverse complement strand
GGTAGCAGGAAACTCTCCGCACACTCACCGGACCTGGGCTAGGACTGGGTCTGGTTGCTCCCGGAACTCGGCAGAAAACTATTTACACTTTTGAAAGTTAGTAACATGAGACACAGGGTTGCCTAGTGACTAATAGCTGATTTTAACCCCAAATAGGTTATTGGCCACTGAAGAGTATAACGTTTAGTCACATTTATTATATAACCACCACCTTCATCTAGGTGTAAAGAGCTATTTTTCTCAACCACTGTGAAGCCCCCCAAAAGAAACAAAATAAAACAGAAAACCCAGGAACAGAAGCTCCGCATTACCTCCGGCCCACAGCCCTGCACTTCCTACACTCTTTGTGCTTCCTTCTTTATTAGTTCATGTTTGCAAATGTACCATAATTACATTCAGCTTTGGGGTTTGATTTGTATCTATATTGCTTCTTGGCCATTTTTCACTCCCCTTCCCTCTCCACTACTCTTTCCTACCCTACAAAATCTGCTTCCCTCCTTCAGAGCATGGCTCTTATGAATTTTGCTCTTTGCATGGGCATATTTTAGGTCTCTCATGTTAGAGAGCCCCTGTGATATTACACCTTTTATGACTCACGTGTTTTTCATGCTGCATCAATTTTCCTACTCATGACTCACATGCACCCTCCTTTAAGGCTCAATAGTACTTCCTGGGCAGATAGACTGTGTTGTCTGTAACAGGAACCCATTGAAGTGCACCTGGCGGGGGTACCTCTATGATTCAGCTCTTTCTACTTGCGCTGCTGTCCAAATGGATATGCAGGCATCCCTTAGCTCCTTCATGAGAGCTAGGAACAGGTACAGCTGGGCCAAATGGAATCTCTGCACTGAGTTTCTTTGGAGAGCTCTACAACAATTTCAAAAGTAATTCTACTGGCCTACACTCCAATAACAATGCAGAAGATACTTTACACCCTGTACTCTCATTTTAGATATTTTTTCGTTTATGGACAGTGGGCCATCTGTTGCCATGAGATACCTCAGTGTTGTTTGATTTGCATTTCTCCTATGGCCAAAGATACTAAACATTATTTATGTCTTTACTGGCAATTTTACTTCTTTTTCTCAAGGAGATGTCCATTTATTTCAAATGGCCATTTAAATTGAGTATTTGGTGATCCAATTTTTAAAGCTGTGTATATATCATAATTATAATAAAATGATTAGTTACAGTTGGCAACATTTTTTCCATTGTTTTCTGTCTCTTTGTTAAGTAGATTCTGTCTCTGGCTGTATATAATTGTTAGCTTAATATAATTCCGTTTCTTGATTGTTTCTTGTGCAATTTTTGTTCTATTCAGCAAAACAAATCCTACAAGTATGTCTTAAATTGCTTCAGTAGTTTTTCTTCTATGTTATCATAATATCTGTTTCTACTTATATTGGAATTTGAGGCATTTTTTTTTCATTGTAATGGAATGAAAGATGTGGTTCAAGACCCATTTATTTGCATCTGCATGATGGGCTTTTACATACATAAATACACATATAAAGATTGTTTTCTGTATAGCATATATTGTAGGACCTTTTTTCAGAAATTAGTAACAATAGATATTAAAAAAGTACCAACAGGCAAAATAACAACCATTGTTAATTTCCTATCATCCTGTTTTGAATTTTTAAAAAAACTTTTATTTATTTATTTATTTATTTGTGTGTGTGTGTGTGTGTATGTGTGTGGCCAGCTCAGCCCACCAGGGGGTGGGGCTGGCTGGCATGTGGTGCTGGGGGATTGAAACACGGTCCCTATGCTTTGCTAAGCTTGTTCTAAGTAGGTGCTTTAGACACTGAGCCATCTCACCAGCCCTTTAGTTTTTTTTTTTTTTTTTTTTGGTGGAACCGGGGATTGAACTCAGGCCCTGGCACTTGCCAGGGAAGCACTTATTTCACTGAGCCATCTCTCTGGCCCTTGAATATTTTTTTCATAATTTTTATTCTCTGTAGAATAAAAAGAACAATAGCAGGGCAACCTGCTTGTGTTCTCCTTTAATTCCTCTCCTGACAAAAGCTTTGTTTCCTCCAATAAATATGTTCTGCTCTTAAAAATATAAAAAATGCTACAAAGAATGGATTTTGACTCACAATCATGTGGAGATATTTAAAACAAACACTGTGAAGTAAAAATGACAACATGTTGGTGTATGCACTACTTGTACAAATGTTGAAAAAAGGAAAACTAAAGTAACGCAACATGAATGTTGTCTCAGCCAACTTTTCATGAAAAGTTTTTCTCTCTTTAATTTCTTACAGCTTTTGTTTTGAATTTATTTAAAACCACATTTGTATGTTTATAACTGGTAACCAAAACATCTAATATGAAGGTAACATCATGCAATATAACAACCATTGTTGAATTCCTATTTCTTTGTTTCATGAAGTTTTGTATTGTTCCTAATGCTATTTTTATTGCT
>NW_004524831.1:595749-597527 GCF_000260255.1 Octodon degus | reverse complement strand
CTTTATCATATTCTGTAGGGACTTAAGGTTCAACATATCAATACTTGATGAAAAATACCTGTTCCTTATTATGCCTAAGAAGTTTGAAATGCAGTGAGATAGTGAGGTTAAGCTTGATAGCGTAAATCGTTTGAGAATACATTTTTATAAATGAAAAGTTCAGCGGATCACGTGAGGTGCCCGGCGGCGGCGGCGGCCGCGGCGTCTTCAGCGGCTCCCAGTGCAGGATGGTGCTGGAAGCGGCGGCCGTGGTGGCGGCGGCGTTCCTGGCGGCTGCGGGACGGGGAGCGGTGGCAGCAGCGGTGCCCGCGGGGGGTTTAAAATGGCGGATTTCGAAGAGTTGAGGTTCAAAGCAGTATTCAACGATTTCAAGAGAAGTTCTTTATTTTTGCTTTGACACCACAACAAGTTAGAGAGATATGCATATCAAGGGACTTTTTGCCAGGTGGTCGGAGAGATTATACAGTTCAAGTTCAGCTGAGACTTTGCCTGGCAGAGACAAGTTGTCCTCAAGAAGATAACTATCCGAATAGTCTGTGTATAAAAGTAAATGGGAAGCTGTTTCCTTTACCTGGCTATGCACCACCACCTAAAAATGGGATTGAACAGAAGCGCCCTGGACGCCCTTTGAATATTACGTCTTTAGTTAGGTTGTCTTCAGCTGTGCCAAATCAGATTTCTATTTCTTGGGCATCTGAAATTGGAAAGAATTATTCCATGTCTGTATATCTTGTAGGACAACTGACATCAGCCATGTTACTACAGAGATTAAAAATGAAAGGTGTTAGAAACCCTGATCATTCCAGAGCACTAATTAAAGAAAAACTTACTGCAGATCCTGATAGTGAAATTGCTACAACTAGTCTTCGAGTGTCCTTGACATGACCTCTAGGAAAAATGAGACTAACAATCCCATGCCGTGCAGTGATGTGTACCCATCTGCAGTGTTTTGATGCTGCCCTTTATCTACAAATGAATGAAAAGAAGCCCACCTGGATTTGTCCAGTGTGTGATAAGAAAGCTGCATATGAAACTCTAATATTAGATGAGCTTTTTATGGAAATTCTCAATGACCGTTCTGATGTGGATGAGATCAAATTCCAAGAAGATGGTTCTTGGTGTCCAATGAGGCCGAAGAAAGAAGCTATGAAAGTATCCAGCCAGCCATGTACAAAAATAGAAAGTTCAAGCTTCCTCAGTAAGCCTTGTTCAGTTACTGTAGCCAGTGCAGCAAGCAAGACGAAAGTGGATGTTATCGACCTAACAATAGAAAGCTCTTCTGATGAAGAGGAAGACCCTCCTGCCAAAAGGAAATGCATCTTTATGTCTGAAACACAAAGCAGCCCAACCAAAGGGGTTGTCATGTATCAGCCATCTTCTATAAGGGTGCCCAGTGTGACTTCAGTTGATTCTGCTGCTATTCCACCTTCATTAACAGACTACTCTGTGCCCTTCCACCACATGCCAATATTGAGCATGTCATCAGATTTGCCAGGTTTGGATTTTCTTTCCCTTATTCCAGTTGATCCCCAGTACTGTCCTCCTATGTTTTTGGATAGTCTCACCTCACCCTTAACAGCAAGCAGTACATCTGTCACCACCATCAGCCCCCATGAAAGCAGTACTCATGTTAGTTCATCCAGAAGCAGGAGTGAGACAGGGGTCATAACCAGCAGTGGAAGTAGCATTCCTGACATCATCTCATTGGACTAAAGAAGGAGGCACTTGATTCTGGGAATCATTCATCAAAACTGTTTTTTCTTGGATCTCTGATCCAT
>NW_004524831.1:586739-595649 GCF_000260255.1 Octodon degus | reverse complement strand
TTTTTTTCGGAACCGGGGATTGAACTCAGGCCCTTCTGCTTGCCAGAGAAGTGCTTATTCAATTGAGCCATCTCCCCGGCCCCTAATTTCCTGTTTTTTAAAGTTTTGGACTTGACTTGCTCTTCTTTTTCTAGGAGCTTGAGGTGCATCATAAGATTGTTTATTTGTACTTGTTCTGTTTTCCTAATGTGTGAATTTATTGCTATTAATTTTCCTCTTAAGACCACTATCATTGCATCCCAGAGATTTAAGTAAGTTATATTTGTGCTTTCATTTGATTTTAAATATTTATCAATTTCTGCCTTAATTTAATCTGTGACCCATTGGTTGGTTAGGAGGTTGTTATTGAATTTACATGTGTTTATGATTTTTTTTGTAGTTTCTTTTGTCAATAGTTTCCCATTTTATTGCACTGTGATCAGATAGTATGCATGGGATAATTTCAATTGCTTTTCATTTACTTAAGAGTGCTCTATGTGCTAGTTTTTGGTTTATTTTGGAGAATGTCCCATTTGCAGTTGAGAAGAATGTGTATTCTGTGGTTTCTGGGTGAAGAACTCTGTAAAGGTCTAGCAAGTCAATTTCTTCACAAGTCTAGTTTAGTTTTTTTTTTTTTTGAGTTGAAATCTTTAATATTAGAACTGTACATATACATTTGAGAAAACTTAGATTGCCCTAAGCCACATGGAAATAAGGAGTTTTGTTTTTTTTCTCTGAATGCCTTCAGGGCAGGTTTGGCTGGCGTCAGTTGTGGGGCTCGAACCACAGCCACCTGAGCCTGACAGCTTTGTTGAAGCAGTCACTTAAAGAACTGAGCTAAGGGGCAGGCCCCCTTGTTTTTTTCTTTGTTTACTTTTTGCCTCATTAACCTATCTCTTTGTGACATTGGCATATTAAAGTCCTCCATTACTGTTATTATTGTTCATTTGATTTTTCATGTCTTTTAGAATTTGTCTTATGTAAGAAGGTGCTCCTACATTGGATGCATATATATTTACAGTTGTTATCTTTTCCTCTTTTTAAAAAATATTTTGTTTATTTATTTATTTTTTTGCAGTACTGGTGATTGAACTCAGGACCTTGCACTTGCCAGGCAAGTGCTTATTCTGCTGAGCTATCTCCCCAGCCCTATCTCTTCCTCCTGCAGTTTTCCCTTAACAAGTATGTGGTGACCATCTTCACCTCTTTGGATGATTTTTGGTTTGAAGTGGATATTGTCAGCAATCAGGATAGCCTTCACTTTTCTGATTTCCTGTGGCATGGAGGATTGCTTTCTATCCTTTGACTTTTAGTCTGTGAATCTCCTTTTGAGTTAATTGTTTTCCTCTTCATGTATTTGGTATAGGGTCTCACTATGTAGCTCAGACTCCTAGTGATCTCCTGCTTTCAGCCTCCCCAGCACTGGGATTACAAGCATGTGCCACCACGCCCAGATACCATGGCGCACTAAGAAGATATTCCATGTGGGCTTGGGACTCAAACCCCGGTCCCTGCACTTGCCAAAGCAGGCATTTAGTTTGCTGAGCTAACTCACCAGGCCTTATTTGTGTTTTTGCATGCATATGCATATTGTTGGATTTTGTTTTTTAATCCAGTATGCTACTCTGCTTCTCTTGATTGGTGAATTGAGGCCATTTACATTGAGGGGTTTAAATGATACATATTGGCTTAGTTTTGCCATGTTACTTTCCTGTTATAGGTTCCATACTTCTGCCCTCTTTTAAATTTATCTATTTGTTGTCTCCTTTCTGTTGCTTTTGAAGCTGAGATCACTTCTTGCTCTTTCTACAATAACAGTCCATACTCTTTGCAAGGTTGGTTTGATGGTTATGAATTTCTTCAATTGTTCTTTGTCAGGGAAGGATCTTATTTCACCACTGAATTTGATAGATAGTTTTCTAGAGAACTTCAATATTGTTTAGAGTTTATTTTCTCTCAGGTCATGAAATACTTCACTCCAAGCTTTTTTTTTTGATTTAATAGTTTGTATGGAGAAATCTGCCATGATTTTAATGGTCTTTCCATTGCAGGTGATACGTTTCTTCTTTTTAGCAGTTTTTAATATTCTATTCTTTTGCTGAATTTCTGAGACCTTGATTACTATGTGCCTAGGTGCAGATTTATTGTGATTTTGGTTGTGTGGAGTTCTATATGCCTCTCTTATTATGTCAGATTCTTTTCTCATGTTTGGAGAATTTTCTGCCAGTACTTGTTCAAATAGTATTTTTATATCATTTGTGCAGTTTTCTGCTGCTTCAGTGACACCTATTATTCTTACATTATTTTTCTTTGCATCATGTAGCTGCGGAATTGTTATTTCCTGGTTCCTGGATAGTTTTAAGAAATCTCTTATTTCACATTCTCTAGCTGCAACACTGTCTTCAATGTCTCAAACTGTATCTTATTTCATTCAAGTGGTTTTTTTTTTCAGAATTGGGGATTGAACTCAGGCCCTTGTATTCAAGTGGTTTTACCAGCTTTCAATGGAGTTCTTAAATTTCTTGGATATCTGTTTGAATCTGTTTCATGCACTGTAGTTCTTTCCTGCATTGTTCATTCAGTGTTTCCACCTTTTTTCTATTCTCCTTTATTTTTCTACCTATGTCTTCTTTTTTTAAAAATTTTAAATTTTTTTTTATTTATTTGTGTGTGTGTGTGTGTGTGTGTGTGTGTGTGTGTGTTTGTGTGTGGCCAGCTCAGCCCACTAGGGGGCAGGGCTGGCTGGCATGTGGTGCTGGGGGATTGAATCACTGTCCCTGTGCTTTGCTAAGCTTGTTCTAAGTAGGTGCTTTAGACCACTGAGCCATCTCACCAGCCCCTACCTATGTCTCCTTTAGCTGTGCTGAGCAATACTTTCACAATTGTTGGCCTTTCTTATTCAACCAGAGTGATTTTTGTCATCTTATTTCTTCTATAGCCAGATAGATCTGTTTTTTTCCTTCAGTTTCTATCATTTCAGAGATTTGAAGTGTGTGATTTCCAAGTATTGTATGTCATTTTCACCTGGATTTGTTCTGGGTGGTCTAGTGGATTGAGATTGTCTTTTGCTCCTGAGTTTTGACATTTTTGAAGCTCCCAGTAATCATCCAGAAAGAGTCCCACAGGTCACCCAGAGTCCGCCAAAGTTCTTAAATGGCTCCAGGAAAGCTCTGCCCCTGTGAATATTGCACCCAAATATCTATCTCAGCTCTTCTGTGTTTGTAGGCCACTCAGGGACCACCTAAGTTCTTAAAAGTTTTGACCAGCACCAGAAGAAGCTCCCCACCTGAGCTTTGGTGGCTAAGGCAGGTCAAAGTTTACCAGAGTCCCATAAGCTTCTGAGAGTTTGCCAAAGTTCTTAAGGGCACCAGGAAAGCTCCTCCCCTGTGCCTCTAAATAAGGAATGGAAGAGACTCTCCAGTTATTACTATATTCAAAACTCACAACATCTCCTCACTTGTGATTTTGGTGAAGGTGAGGTGGGCAGTATATAGAAATTTCATATGCAAGTGATTTGGACAGTTGCACTAGAATTCTTGAGAGGAAGTGAGGCTCTACCATGTAAGTTGATCTTTGTTATGATTGCATCAGCCTCTTTGAGTGTTACTGAAGTAGATTATCTACCATGTTGACTAAGAAAGCAATGCCACATAATCTCCTCACTTTTTTTTTCTTTACCTGCTCTAGGGTTTGATTGAGCAGTTAAGCCATGTACTTGAATCTGTTCAACACATGAACATGACTGCTCTTCGTCACAATTACATGAAAATTTGCTCTTGGTCAAAAAAACCTCATGTTATAAGTCAATCTGCTAAAATATTTTTTCAAGGAGGTCTTCAGATAAACAATAAGCCCGGGCTACTTTGTGAACAGTTTTTAATGTAAAATTCTCAACATTTAAAGAAAAACTCAAAGGGATGCTATGTGTAAGATGCAGTGCACCCTAAAAGGCTCCTGTGTGCAGAGCATGTACTTTTCAAGAGTGAGCAGGTGATGGGTGTGCAATATTGAGTAGTGGATTAATTCACTGATAAGTCTCTAGTTTAGTGCACATTAGATATGGGGCCTGGGTAGAAGGGGTGATGCAGGACCTGGAAGGATACCTCTGCTCCATTGTTGCTGTCTTCATTCTCTGCTTCTTGGTTTCCCTGATGTGGGCCATTTCCACATCCCAGACTCTTCTACTGTGTACTTCATTTTTTTAATTAGGCAAAAATTCTCAGATGCCACCACTTTTAATGTCATCAAATTGTAGCAAAAGACAACTACGTCATGATGCCCCCCTCTGGTTCATGAACAGCAAACACACATCACAGTAAACCAAGTTTATAGTCTACCACCAAGTGTGGTTACCCCATGACCTCACTTTGGGATGGATCATTGAGAATATCTTCAAATCCAATAGTCTCATCATTGACCCCAATTATCCAATGAAAGGTACGAGCTAGAAAGAAATGGAAGACACATGTTGCACTACTTTGAATTTCATTTGTAATTTTAGAGGAGAAAAGCAACCTTGGATGTTTCTCAGTGTGGAAAAATTCATTTTATTTTGGTTGAGCTAGAAAAAATTTTCTGATAACTCAAGAGCATGACTTGGTAACAGTTCATTTTTCACACATGGAAAACTTTTCTTAAGAAGATCATGTCATTCCTAAGGCCCACTTGCTGAAAGTTCAGTAAGTAGAATACTGTCCTGTAGCTGAGAGCCAAGTCCTCTGGCATTCATTTTCAGCCTGTTATGTCTACCATGTACTTCAAATCCTCTAAAAACAAAGAGCAGTAAATCTTACCTCCTTTAAGTTGATGGTTTTGAGCATTATTTCTCAACAATAGAAGAGTTATTAAGTTTGGGACAGGTTTGTGGTATGCTACAAATTGCCCAAAGTTGGCTCAAATCTTTGCTTATTCAGCCTCAGTATCTCAGACTGGACGATTATTGTGTTTGCCACCCTTACCAGCTCTAGAGACAATAACAGATTTTCTTAGAGCATTGTCTCACTCTGCGTTGACCACATGTTAAATTTTTCTGATCACATTCAGGACTTTGTGGATGGTCCCACCTTCTGTGGACTGAAATGTGTGGAAACTTGAGACTGTGGATGAAGCCACTTCACAGGGTGAACCTTGAAAATTGTGAGCACCTACATTAACACATCTTAACAACCTGAATTGGGCTGTGGTGCTCTGCAGCTATATTTCAAGACTTCTTGCTCTCCACAAACACTAAGATTTTATTTGATATTTAAGGACTAAATTAACTTTTTACAGAGAACCTCTATTCAGGAAGAAACCACAGCTTCCTCCCACATCCCCAGAGTTGGTCACATCCTCTCTGTACAGGACTAAGCACAGCACAACAATGTCCTCTAGTCCTAAGATTTAACTATCTCAGAAAGTGTTATTGTTTTCATCTCTGACTGGTACATCCTGGCTCGGATACTGTATGCATACATAGACCATGTCAGCTCATGCTCTCGTGTTGCTTCTCCACTAAGCAGCGCTCTCCCTAGGAAGATAGATCCCTTCCATTGGAAACAAATGAAGTGTAACATTTAGAAGAGAGCCCAGACAGTAACTTCCATGCAGGGAGGTTCAGTGACAGCAGGGGGCGCCCAGCACCTACATGGGCCTTCTGATACCTACCGGGTTCTGGAGACACAGTTTGAGGGGGAAGGGTGCATAGACATTAGTCCCTGCTCATGGCCCAGCCAGAGAAAGCTGCAGCATATACTTTCCTGCTAAGCCTTAAATTAGGTCTGCTCAACATGGGAAATTACAGAAAGCCTTTTTCCACCATGTTAGAAGCTGTGTTGACTTTGCTTAAAATACAACAAACATTATTGCATGGTGCTTCATATTGTAGAAAAGAGAGTACACAATTTTCAGTCTTGTGATTGCAATAAGTAGGAATTTTTAAAGAATGTATTGAGGCGGTGAGCGGCCGGCTTGGAGGTTCCTGGGTTCCGGTGGCGCGGCCTCGGCTGGCCCAGCGCGGCCTCGGGTGCCCATGGGGTGTGGGGGGCCGGGCCGGTGACGCCGGACGCCCATGGACGCCTCGGAGGAGCTGCTGCCGCCGGTGGTCTACACCATGGAGAACAAGCCTATCGTCACCTGTGCTGGAGAGCAAAATTTATTTACCTCTATTTATCCGACGCTTTCCCAGCAACTTCCAAGAGAACGATGGAATGGAGGAGGTCCTATGGCCGAGCCCCCAAGATGATCCACCTCGAGTCAAACTTTGTTCAATTCAAAGAGGAACTGCTCCCCAAAGAAGGAAACAAAGCTCTGCTCACTTTTCCCTTCCTTCACATTTACTGGACGGAGTGCTGTGATACAGAAGTGTACAAAGCTACGGTAAAAGATGACCTTACCAAGTGGCAGAATGTTCTGAAAGCTCACAGCTCTGTGGACTGGTTAATAGTGGTAGTTGAAAATGATGCCAAGAAAAAAAAACAAAACCAACATCCTTCCCCGAACTTCCATTATGGACAAAATAAGAAATGACTTTTGTAATAAGTAGAGCGACAGGTGCGTCGTGCTCTCTGACCCCTTGAAGGACTCTGCCCGAACTCAGGAATCCTGGAATGCCTTCCTGACCAAACTCAGGACGTTGCTTCTTATGTCTTTTACCAAAAACCTAGGCAAGTTTGAGGATGATATGCGTACCTTGAGGGAGAAGAGGACAGAGCCAGGCTGGAGCTTCTGTGACTACTTCATGGTCCAGGAGGAGCTTGCCTTCGTCTTTGAGATGCTGCGACAATTCGAAGATGCCCTGGTGCAGTATGATGAGCTGGATGCTCTGTTCTCACAGTATGTCGTCAACTTTGGAGCTGGGGATGGTGCCAACTGGCTGACTTTTTTCTGCCAGCCAGTGAAGAGCTGGAATGGTCTGGTGCTCCGCAAGCCCAGAGACATGGAGAAACGGGAGCTGATCCAGAGGCGGAAGGCCACCCTGTTGGACCTGCGCAGCTACCTGTTCTCGCGTCAGTGCACCCTGCTCCTGTTCCTGCAGCGGCCGTGGGAGGTAGCACAGCGTGCCCTGGAGCTGCTGCACAGCTGCGTGCAGGAGCTGCGGCTCCTGGAGGTCTCGGTCCCGCTGGGCGCACTGGACTGCTGGGTGTTTCTGAGCTGTCTGGAGGTGCTACAGAGGATAGAAGGTTGCTATGACTGGGCGCAGATAGACTCCAACATCGCACACACTGTGGGGCTGTGGAGCTATGCCACAGAAAAGCTAAAGTCGTTGGGCCACCTGTGTGGACTTGTGTCAGAAAATGGACCTAACTCTGAAGACCTGAACAGGACTGTTGACCTTTTGGCAGGCCTGGGAGCTGAACGACCTGAAACAGCCAACACAGCTCAGAGTCCTCATAAGAAACTCAAAGAAGCGCTGTCATCAGTGGAAGCTTTTGAGAAGCACTACTTAGATTTGTCCCATACTACCATTGAAATGTATACAAGTATTGGGAGGATCCGGTCTGCCAGGTTCATTGGAAAAGATCTGGCAGAATTTTACATGTAATTGATCTTGAATATTTTCATTAGATTTTGAATGTTTTTCACATGTTGTGAGAAAAGATGTATGTATAGAGCAATATAAAATATACATAAATTTGTGTTAAAAAAAGAATGTATTGAATAGGAAAAATAGCTTTTTTACTTTTGTTTTTGTTTTCAGTACTGGGGATTGAAGTCAGGACCTTGCCTTTGCCATGCAGGCACTTATTTTACTGAGCTATCTCTCTGGCCCCCAAAATTGCTTTTGTATAAGAAGTAAAGACATGTTGTTATGTTGAGCTGTAAGGGACTCAGGTCAACAACTTCTGACATTGCCAGTGAAGAGGAAGACCCAATATTATTATGGACTACTGGACTATTTTGGAATATTTTGCTTAGTTCACACACCTATAATATTTAAATGATGGAACTAAACAAAAAAGGGGTATAGATGAATGACCATTTTGTATCTGTGTATTCAAAATGGTTAGGATAGATATACAGCTACATTCTCTTACTTCAAGGAATAGAGGGATTTGTTCTAATAGTGTTTGTAAATAGGATATTATATCTGCATCTTGTACAACAAATAACCACTAGAAAGACAGTGTGCAATGTGTTAATTATTTAAACTGTCGTACCAATTTGATGTGAAACTGTCTCATTACTATTTGTCTCTCAATAAAATTATGGAAAAAAAAAGAAAATTGCTTTGGACTACCATTTTCTTATGCTTCACTTTTTAGGTAAGAAACCTCCCCATTCATGTTAATTTCCACCTGAGTTCCCCTTTCATTGCCTTTTAATTTTTTAAAAAATTTATTTATTTAATTTATTTATTTATGTATGTGTGTGTGTGTGTGTTTGTGTGACTAGCTCATCCCACCAGGGGGCAGGGCCGGCTGGCATGTGGTGCTGGGGGATTGAACAGCGGTCCCTGTGCTTTGCTAAGCTTGCTCTAAGTAGGTGCTTTAGACCACTGAGCCATCTCATCAGCCCTTAATTTTTCAATTAATGTAGACATCACTGAATATTTTACTTTTAAAATTTTATTAATTTATTATTAATAATTTTAATGAGAAAAATGACAAAACAGCAATGAAGCAGTTTCAAAACAGGTTAGTAGGACAGTTTCAATAACTAATACATTGTATATTGTTTTGTAGTAATTGTTCAGATGATGAGATATAGAAATGATATCTTGTCTAACCAATATTAGTACAAACCTTCTTTCCCAATGAACTAAGTAGCTGTATAACCATCCTATCTTGGGGAGACAACCCGTTCAGACCCCCCTCCTATCCCTCTCTTGGACAGGAGCTTTCTTTCCCCCAATAAGTATATTCTGCTTATAAAATACCCACAAATTCTATCTTGCATATACATATATATTTTTTAGTTTTTTAAATAACAAAATAGTCATTTATTTACACT
>NW_004524831.1:574873-580954 GCF_000260255.1 Octodon degus | reverse complement strand
ATCTATAATTAGAAGGTACAATTTCAAATAGAAGATTTTCTATGTTAAATTGTGTGGCCTACATGACTAGCGAGTTGATTATCAATATATGAGTCTTCAGCATCACAAATCTGAGAGATAGGGGCAGAATATCTGTAGTCCATGAGGAATCCCAATGTTTCCAGACAGCATTAGAGAGCTCTGATTTTATTTTTATTTTTTTCGAGATTCTCTTGATTTTATTGTTCTTCTAAAAGAATAAAAAGACATTGTTTCCAACATGGGTGAGAACACGTGAGCTGCCAAACTCAGCCAACCTCTGACTTCTCTGCCAAACCTCAGGCAAAGTTAGAAAATTTCATTTTAAACTCAAGGCTTAGTTTTGCTGGTTCTTCCAGAAAATAACTTACTAAAAAGCACAGGCCCTCAGGCTGCACTCCTGGTCCTGACTGACATGCAGGACTCTTGGCTCTGGTGTGTGCAAGCAAAGGCAGCAGAGGACCAACAGGGCTAAGTGGACACCATGTGGAGCATGCTCTGCATTCCCCAAACATGCTTCCAACAACAGCTGTTGTGAGGGCCCTGACTTTAAAAATTCAAGTGTGGGCTGCGATGGAGACACTTGGCCTTCCATAGACTTCCTTAAATGAAGACTGTGAGGACCCACCCAACAAGGTCTAGAGGTTGTTTACAGAAACTGCACCAAAGAATGAAGCAACAATTTTAGAGAAGGCAGCCATGGAGAAGAGCAGAGGGGTTACATCAGAAACTAAGAAAGTTTAGTTATGTTTTTAAACATTTTTACCCATCTCAAATAAGAATCCCAGAGACGCACCCTTCTCTGCTCCACTACAAATCCTCCTGTTGGAAAGGCAAGCATTAGCAGATAGAGTCAGCAGGTCAAAACCTACCGAGAACATGACCACTTTACTGTTAAATTTTCCTACATGAATTGTGCTCAAAATTGACAAATCTTTCCCCTTGCGTAATTTCATGTTGTGTCAAGTATGAGTACTACAGAAAATACAAAAAAATATCTCTGGAGTGTTGCTATTCACAGTGCAGCTGAGCATGCTAAGAAAATCACTGTCCCTGGGAAGGACTCAAGCACCTACACATCTGTCTCACTCTTATAAGCTCAGGGCCTCCCGCATGCAAAGCAGCACCAGGCTCAGAATGAAAAGCCAGTCCTGGCTGAGCAGCCCCAGTCTCCTCCCAAAGGAGCCTTCCCTGATCATGGAGCTCTTGGCTCTGTTCCTCTGCCTGGTGGCAGCACCCTGCTGTGAGTGGCTCTGCGTTTCAAGAGAGGGACCTGGGAACAGGGTGTCAGATATGTTTGACTGATGGTGATGCTCCTTGTCCTCAGGTGTCCTGTCCCAGGTGCAGCTGCAGGAGTCAGGACCTGGCCTTGTGAATCCTTCAGAAACCCTGTCCCTCACCTGCACAGTCTCTGGATTCTCTTTAAGTAGTTATGGTGTGCAGTGGACCCGTCAGGCCCCAGGGAAGGCAATGGAATGGGTTGGTGGTATATGGAGCGGTGGAAGCATATATTATAACCCCGACCTTAAATCTCGAGTGAGCATCAGCAGGGACACTTACCAGAGCCAAGTTTCATTAACACTGAGCAGCCTGAGATCTGAGGACACTGCTGTGTATTACTGTGCAAGATACACAGTGAGAGGAGATTAGTGTGAGCCCAGACATAAACCTCTCTGCGGGGGAGCTCAGAACCAAAGGGGTCACAGGACACACTGAGCTCCTGTCATACCCAGGACCAGGTGCAGTTTCCTGAGGCTGCTTTGCAGTTAGAATCTGTGGTTTTCTTTTCCTTTCTTCAGTTTTGCTCAAAATGCTCTGCACTGTTTGCCTTGTAGAATCTTCTATTTTTTCTCTTGTTTAATTCAGTTTCTTTTTATTAGTACATATCTACAGTAGAATCTGTACACGTTCATCCTAGGGTGTTGGCGTATGTACACAACACTAGATTCAATGTTTTTTTTTTTTTTTTTTTTTTTTTTTTTTTTTTGGCAGAACCGGGTATTGAACTCAGGTCCCTGCACTTGCCAGGCAAGCACTTATTCCATTGAGCCATCTCCCCAACACCCCCCCTTTTTTTTTTGTGTGTGTGTGCACACGCGCGGCCGGCTTTGCCTCCCCAGGGGGCAGGCCTGGCATGGCATGTGTTGCTGGAAATCGAACTGTGGTCACTGCATTTGTCTAAGATTGCCTAAGCAGGGGCTTTAGACTTCTGAGCCATCTCACCAGCTCCTAGATTTTCTTTAAATCTCCTTCCTTGTTCCTTGTGCCTTTCTTTGTCCTTGTCTGAATCTCATTTCCTTATTTTTTGGTTTGATTTTTTGATGCTATCACATGTTTACAATATACAGTGTTTACATTCATTCAGATGTATTTAATTCATGGACATGTCATATCCGTATTCTACTCATTTTCCTGTCCTGTCTCTCACTTTTCTTACCCATTTGCTCTTGGCACCATCCTCATTGTGAGAAGTTAACTCCCTTTCTTTTTCTACTCAACCTTTCCTGTACTATTTGTACTTTGCCTTCTGCAGGTTAGAAGTGCCATGTGATATTTAAGCCTGATTTATACTACTTCATAGCGTATTTTCAAGGTTTACCCAGCTTTCTACAAATGTCTGTGATTTGTCCTTCTTTATAGCTCAGTGGCATTCCTTGAAGAACAGTCCGCACTTCCCTCATCTTCTGATGCACATAGAGGTAGCTCCAGGATTGAGTTCTTAGGAATTGTGCTGTGGTAAGCATTAGTATACACAGATCACTGCAATATGCTGTGTTAGCTCTTTTGAAATGATAGCTGGAAAAATTATAGCTGGGTCATATATAATTTCTAATTTTAGCCCTTTGATGAATTTCCATAGGAGCTCCATATTGGTTGTCCTAGTTCATATTCTCCTCAACAATGAATGTGTGTTCCTCTTTGAATGCAGTGATTTCAAAAATCTTCACTTGTTGAGTTGATGATTGCCCTTCTTTCTTCTTGTGTGGAATGGAGTCTTAGCAACTTTTTTTTTTTTTTTGCATTTCTCTAGAGGTCAGGAGTGATCAACACATTTTGTTTTATTTTTCAGCCACTTTTATTTCTTTTTTTAAGAACTCCCTGTAGATTTCACAAGACTATTTGTAAATTGGATATTTTAAGTGATTTTAAAAAATTCTTATACATTGTAGGTATTATTTCTCTGTCTGAAGAAGAACTGGAAAAATTGTCATTTTGCACTTTGTCTCTTCACTCAGCCTATCGATTTTGTTTGCTGTGTGAAAGCTTTTTGACTTGAACCCATCTCATCTGCTGATTCTAGTTATTTACTGATCAGTTTGGGTTCTCTTTAGGGAATCTCTCTTACACTTATAATTTCAAGTGTTTTCCATGTTATATTTTCCAACATGTACAGTATTTCTTTTTAATGTTTAATTTCTTCATTTTGATTTTGGCTCATTTCATGGTGAAATTATGGGTCCAATTTCAGTCTTGAGGTAAGCAGGTATCCAGTGTTCCCAGGGCCACTTTTGCATAGATTCTTTCTTCTTTTATGCATTTGGCTCTGTTCATGAAGAGGAAATAATTGACTGTGTCTCAGGATGATTCTCTATCCTCTGTTTTGTTTATTGAAAATTACAAGCCTCTAAAAAAAGAGACCAAAGATTTCAGAAAATGGAATGATATTCCTTGCTCCTGGTTAGGAAGAACAAACATTGTGAAAACTGCCATAATCCCAAAATTATTATAAAGATTTAGTGAAATTCCAATCAAAATACATCTCTGCACCTCACAGATCTAGAGAAAACATCCTTAAAATATATTTGGACACAGAAAAGACCTACTATAACAAATCCAATCTTGGACAACAAAGGCAAGGCAGGAGGCATTACAATCTCTGACTTGAAATTATACTACAAAGCTACTGTGATAAAATCATTATAGAACTGGCAAATAAAACCTACCCAAGATTCAGTGGAACAGATTAGAAGATGCAGATCCACCTACAAACACACTTAGCCATCTTATCTTTGATAAAGTAGCCAAACATTTTCACTGGAAGAAAGATAGCCCTTTGACAAATGGTGCTGGAAAAACTGGCTCTCCACATACCAAAACCTAAAATGATACTTCACTAAAGTAAAGTCAAGATGTTTTACAGATCTAAACATTAAATAGAAACACTAAATCTCCTGGAAGAGAAAGTAGCTGGAAATCTTGAAAACATAGGAGTAGGCAGACAGTTCATCAACAAAAACCAAACTGCATGGGAAATACTGCAAAGAATCAACAACTGAGATCTCATATTATCGAGAGGTTTATGCATGTCAAAAGAAAATACCAACAGAGTGAAAAGACAACCCACAATTTGGAAAAACTCACAACAAAAAATCCCTCAGATAAAGACTTCTGTCTAAATTATATAAAGAACTAAAAAAAAATTCCCCCTAAAAATTTAAAGACACAAATCAAAAATGGGTATTTGGAGTCAAGCGGAAGACCCAATACTATTATGGGCTACGGGACTCTTTTAGAATATTTTCTGAGTTTACACACCTGTAATATTCAAATAATGGAACTTAACAAAAAAAGAGATACAGATGAATGTCCATTTTGTATCTGTGTATCAAAGTGGTTGGGATAGATATATAGTTACAGTCTTTTAATGAATAGAGCAATTTGTTCTAATGGTGTTTGTAAATAGGATATCATATCCGCATTTTGAACAGCAATTAACCACTAGGAAGAATGTATGCAACTTGTTAATTATTGAAACTGTCCTACCAATTTGATTTGAAACTGTCTCATTGCTATTTGTTTCTCAATAAAATTATGGGAAAAAAGGGCATTTGGGATGCATACATACTTCTCAGTGGAATAAATACAAGTGGCAAATAAATATATTAAAAAATGTTCCACAGGACTGGCCATTCAAGAAATACAAATTAAAATAACACTGAGATACCATTTTATCCCAGAAAGAATTGGTATATAAAGAAATCAACTAATAACAAATGCTGCAGAGGTTGTGGGGTAAAGGGAACCCTTTTCAACTGTTGATGGGAATGTAGACTGGTGCAATGACTATGGAATTCAGTGTGGAAATTCCTCAAAATAAAAAAAAAAGGACTGGAAATCCCATTCAATCCAGCTGTTCCTCTTCTGGGTATTTTCCCAAAAGACCTGAAAACATCATACCATAGTGATATACATGAACCCATGTATATAACAGCACAATTTGTTACAGATAAATCTTGCAAACAACCAAAATGCCCATCATTTGATGAATGTAAGAAAAAGTTGTATTTTTATACAAGGGAGTACTACTCAGCTGTAAAGAAAGACAAACTTGAAACCTTTATATGTAAGTGGATGCAGCTAGATTCTACAGTTATAAATGAAATAAATCAGACTCATATGTGTAAATATATTGTCTCCCTAATGTAAGAACCTGAAAGAAAAACTTGAAAGGTATAATAGATATAGTAAAATGGAAAGAAACTGAACTAAAGATTTAAACAACAAAGATCAGGGAAAGGAGAAATGATAGAAAAAAGGGATGAAGGAAAAACAATTCATGTATTGATACAGGATGTCTGAGGTGATTGTGCTATAAGTTCATTTAGCAGTTAATGTTTAGAATTTTCATCTTGACTAACGCTGTATGATGATATCTGCGATTTGAGCAACTACATGAAGGACAGCAATGTGTAATTGAAAACCTACAGTTGAATGCTCTCATTCTGATTTTCCAAATGTGTAAGGTTTCTAATGTCTTATTCATTTTTATACTCTCTTTAAAATAAATTAAAACAAAAAAGGACAAAAGAAATAAGATTTCTTGAAAGCAAGTGCCAATATCCAAATACTTCCCTAATCTTGCACAAGTATATGTTACTCTGAGCATCAGATTTGATGATAAAAATAGATACTATAACAGCCATTGTTAATTGGCTATTCCTGTTTTTTTAATTAATTTATTCATTTAGTGTGTGTGTGTGTGTGTGTGTGTGTGTGTGTGTGTGGCCAGCTCAGCCCACCAGGGGGTGGGGCTGGCTGGCATGTGGTGCTGGGGGATTGAAC
>NW_004524831.1:561740-567618 GCF_000260255.1 Octodon degus | reverse complement strand
TTCAGCCATTAACAGTGTCTTGAGCAGTGGATTCCAATTTCATGTGTTACTGGACGGATTCTACAAATTATTTTAAAATTTTTTGTTATATAATAAACAGCAATAAAAATCCTGTAAAAAATAAATGAAAAGTTCAGAATTGACCTTTTGATACAAAATGGTCTATTTAACATTTTAAAGAGAAAAAAAATTACAATGAAATTTTGTTACATAATTTCTGCATTCAGCAAACATGACAAAAGGGTTCTTATTGAAATTTTCATGCCATTTTTTAATAGTTTCAAACACTGGGAAAAATTTTACAAAACTGTTTAACTCAAGAATAATATTTGACCTTTAACTTAAGCGGTCATCACTTTCATCATTGTTCTTGTTTAAAGCAAAACATTTTAAACACAACATGGAGGGACTTTCAAGTTGCTCTATTGTTTGCCTTTTTTTTAGGGTTAAGATAAAAGTTAAAAACTATAGCTTGTACTGATGTGGATGTGGCCCTGAGAAGCCCTCAAAATTGGTCCATCAATATTGCAGTTTTAAATCATGTACAGAAACACACACACACACACACTCACACACACACACACACACACACACAAAGACCCTAGTTATTCAAGGGCCAAGGTGTCCACCTTCCATGAAGGTATTTGGCAGTAGACAGTGAGTTTCAAGATCACGCTCCTGGGAGTGGATGAGCCATCCTTGACAATGACTCAGAGGATGGGAAAGATGTTGAGGATTTCCATAAAATATGGAGGGTGGAGCTCAGCTCTGCCCAACCCTGTACTCACTCACCCCATTGAGATCAGCTGTGTGGGCTAAATTTGAAGTCTTCCTTCTGTGAGTTGAGGTGGAACCTTGGAAACCACAAGACACATGTTTGATAGGAAGGTGTGGCTTGGATGACTCCTGTGATTATAACCCAATTTGGCAGGATTCCTAAAAATGACAAGAAAACAAAAAATATGATAAAATCCTTGATTCCAATTTTTATGTTCTTATTGCAGAGCATTTTCTAACTGATAATATTGCTACCTCATGTGTGTGCCAGGCTTTGTTGTGCTTGTTAAATTCTATAGTAGTGCTAGATGTCTCTTTTAGTCTTGCATGTAGCAGTTGAATACTTTTTATTTTGAAAAATTACCTTTGTATTGTGGTTTTGTTTGAAGAACTGAGAACTGAACCCTGAGCCTTTCCACCAGTCAACCTTTTTTTTTTTTTTTTCCTGGAACCGGGGATTGAACTCAAATTCTTATGTTTGCCAGTCAAGCGCTTATCCTACTGAGCCATCTCCCTGGCCCAGCATCAGTCAATTTATAAAGTATTAAAAAATTCACGCAGCCTCACAAAATTGTTGTTACCCAGGCATGGCTCAACTTTCAGTTCTCCCTTCTCTGCCTTTCAGAGTTCTAGATTTGTAGAATTTGGCCACTCAGCTTGGTCAAAAAACTTTATTTCCATATCAAATGTTTTACTCTTCAAGTATAGATAATAATACAGAGTAAAATATTCAATTCTATACTAGCTTCTGTCCCCACTATTTCTATCAATATCAGCTGTATATATTAGGAGGAGATAAAGTTATTAGTATTTATGTCATATATTTCAAATTTCTCGCAGTGAAGGAATCTTGTTTAATTTTTCGCTACCAGAAATCAAACTCAGGACTTCAGCAGGTTGCCAAGTAGGTTCTGCACCACTGAGCTTAAATCCTTGACCCTGATGGTATCAATTTATACTTCACTCTATTCTTTTTTATTTTTAATGTAATTTATGTAAATATTAATAATGAACTATTATGAGTACTTATTTTTTCTATGAAAGTAATTTGATCACAAAATAGCAAATAATTAATTCATGGAGTATCTTAATTTCAGAAGTAGACAAACGTTACTAAGAATGCAAATTGTAGACAAAAAGGACTCTCCTTTAGAAAAATAAATAAAGAGATAATAGCACAAACCTTTCTTTTTAATAATGTAAAAAGAAACAGAACTATAAATGAAGCAGATTATCATATTCATTTCAACATTTCTGAAACAAATGAGCAGAGCATTTGTAGAATTATTTGAATGCATTTCTACTCCTGTTTTCTTGCCAATCTTCTGGTTTACTCTTCATTTATATTTTTCTTGCTGCTATAGAACCAATATATTTCAATTTTGTTATCTAAATATTGAAATTTCCAATCACTTAGTGGTAATTATACTTTCATCATTACTTATTAGAGAAGGGAGCAACACATTTGAATAATGATTTTGCCTCAATATTTTTATTTTATGTTTACTTACTTTATGGACTTGTTATCTAATTATAAAATTTCTAACTAGTGTCTATTCCTTTCTGTTCTCCAGTTTTTTTTAATTTTATTTATTTATTTATGTGTGTGTGTGTGTGTGTGTGTGTGTGGCCAGCTCAACCCACCAGGGGGCGGCACTGGCTGGCATGTGGCGCTGGGGGATTGAACCGCGGTCCCTGTGCTTTGCGAAGCTTGTTCTAAGTAGGTGCTTTAGACCACTGAGCCATCTCACCAGCCCCTGTTCTCCAGTTTTTTGATTGTGTCATTTAATCTTTTACTTTGCTAACTTATTTTGCATTCTCAACATATTACATGTTATATATTTCCATATATATTTATATATATTTCAATCCAAGAAATAACCATTAAATAATCCCATTATGTATATGACATAAATGAGATAAAGAAGCTTCAATATTTCATGACTTCTGTATCTGAGAAAAAAATTAGAGAAAATGAATAATATAGATAATAGTAAATAATGTCCTACATGTTTTTTTTAACAGGGAAAGGGACAATGAATTGGAAGAAATGTGGAGATTAGCAAAGAGAAATGGATAAAAGAGAATTAAATGTGTTATACGTTATATACATGTACCAACTCCCCACAATTGGTATAACCATTGAATGTTACAAACTCTACTAATTATACTAAAACCAAAAAATTAAAAATATATATGAAAGTAGAAATCAGATGGACAGATAGATACTGATTTTAGCTAATGAGAGGTTCCTCAAGTAGAATCAACACTGACTCTGATTCTTTCACCAAACCACAGAGTGCAGAAATGCTACACTTGTTGACAATGCAAGAGAGGAGAGCTCTAAACCTGTGCAGGTGCCTCCCTCTACCTGCAGGTACTATATCAGTAAGCAGAGTGTTCGTGGTTTAGAGGAGAACAGGCCCAGAAAATGAATGCAACATCCTCAAGGCATCATATCCTACATAGAAAATACAATTGATTACGACATTTTCATAATCTTACATGGCTCCTTTCTTAAGATTTTTATTTATTTATTTATTTATTTATTTATTTATTTATTGGTGGAACCGGGGATTGAACTCAGGCCCTTGTGTTTGCTAGGGAAGCGCTTGTTCCACTGAGCCATCTCCTAGCCCCCTTACATAGCTTTTAAGCAAACACTGTCAATAGAAACAGTCCATTGCTTGTGTATGCACATAAATGTGAAACATGATGATACAGAAACTCAAAGACACTATCACATAAAGAGCAATGATAATTTCTTGGATGCTGCCATTATTATCAAACTTGACTAGCATGGTCATATATTTTAGGGTGATGTCTATTCTGAGATCTGCACCTCGAGAGCTGGCTGTATAGAAAACTGACATGGCAAGCAGACTTCCCTCTGTGCATAAGAACCACCCCAGCCCTATGCTGCAGCCCTGGAGTGCAGTCCAGATCTGGCTTCCCTGGTGTTCCTGCCCAGTGGTCATTATTGAATACAAATACAAGAAGTTTAGGCTGATCTTGGTTTTCCTTCTTGAAATTTTTGATACTAGTTTATGGAGAATAACATCTTGAATATGCACTTGACATGAGGATAAACAGGGGACCTATGTGACATCCTTAGGAGGATGACATTGTGTTTGCAGGTGTTGTGTGTGAGGTGCAGCAGGTGGAGTGTGTGGATCCCTTGTGCAGCCCACAAGGTCCTAAGATTTCCTTTTCAGATGCTTACTCTCTGGTGTCCCCTTCAGGAGCTTTCTTGTGTGCTGTTTCTGCCAGGCTGTGGGGAAGAAAAGACTGGGTATACTAATTAGTAATCCATAGTAGTAGCACATATTATACAAAGTACAGGAAGGGCCAATTGATCATCCTGGACAAAAGTCCAGATCTCAACTATTACATAACAAACTTTGACGAATACTCGGTTGCTACAATGCAGCAGGACTTTGTATGGTGCCTAACATTTATTAAACCCTCAGGTGACCTGGGGCCTGCAAGATCCTGAATAGACCCACAGTGCAGGCCTGGTGAGTGAGTGAGACAACCAGGGGGCAGAGGGATCCTGAATAGACCCAGAGCGCAGGCCCAGGGAGTGAGTGAGATGACCTGGGGCCCTGAGGATCCTGAATAGACTCAGACCGCAGGCCTGGTGAGTGAGTGAGATGAACTGGGGCCCTCCAGATCCTGAATAGACCCAGAGCGCAGGCCCAGTATGTGAGTGAGACCACCCAGGGCTTGTGGATCCTCATTCGACCCAGAGTGCAGGCCCAGCATAGAACCCTTCAGCAGAACTCCCTGCAAAGAGGCTAGAGGCAAGACCCACCCAGCTGATTCAGGAACAGAACATCTTGCCAGAGAGACACAATGGGTTCAACTCTAATGCCTGCAGCAGAAAGAAGTGGGGCACAGCAGCCAGATCCAAGCAACACTCACCTGGAGAAATCTGAACTGCATAGATCCAGACCAGGTGCTAAGGTAATAACTCTATCTAAGCTCTACACCAAAGATCAGAAGACAGTGGTATACAAAATGACAAAGAGAAGGAACAAAATGCAGTCTCAGGCCTTGAGTCCACCCAGTACAAATGCAGAAGACACTAGCACTGAGAAAACTGGAAATCACACACCAGATATCTCTGAAATAATAGAGTTGACAGTAAAGAATCAACTGCAGAAAGGTTAGAAGAAATCAGATCAGAAATAATTTCTGAACTAAAAAATGTAGTGATAACTATAATCTAAGAAGTACTAAGTGCTTCTAAAGAATATACTGATAAAAGTATAGAGCAGAATATAAAAATGATGGAACCCCTGAATAAGCAGTTTAGGAAAGAAATAGAATGTATGTAACAGGTTCAAAGTGATATATAGGAAATTAAAACCTCAATCACAAGCTGTCAAAACCGTTTGAGGGAAAGTGAAAATAGACTTTCTGACCTTAAAGACACCATTGCAGCTAGTGAAAAAGTAAGAAAAGATCTCTTTAAAACAACTAGGATGCAGGAAAAAATAATTCAATACCTGCAAGACTATGCAAAGATGAACAATGTGAGACTAATACGCATCAATGAGAAGGAAGGAGTCAATACAAATGATATAAAAAGAATATGGGCAGAAGTAATAGCAGAAAACTTCCCAAATATGGGGCAATACTCTGACATTCAGTAACTGAAGCATATAGAACTCCAAATAACATCAACCCAATGAAAACCACACCCAGACATACAATAATCAAGATCCCAGAAATTCAGAATAGGAACAGTATACTAAAATTCGTCAAAGAAAAGAAACATCACATTTAAAGGGAAACCCATTAGAATAACAGCAGAATTCTCTTCACAAACCATTAAGGCAAGAAGAGCATGGAGCAAAGTACTTCAAGTCTTGCAAGAAAACAAATTCCAATCCAGAATGATATATCCTGCAAAACTCTCTTTCAAGTATAATGGAGAAGTTAAATACTTCCATGACAAAGAACAACTAAAGAATTTCATGATGACAAAACCAAGCCTACACAAACTCCTAAATGATGTTCTAGAGAGGGAGCAAAATGATCCATGATCTCATTCCATGAATGAGAACGGAAAGGACCCGCCAAATAGGGCAAACAA